>NC_092146.1:3561575-3875152 GCF_043159975.1 Macaca nemestrina | reverse complement strand
TGTTTTATCTGTTAGACACTGCCCTTGCTTCAGTTTCCTCAGCGAAATGCAAGATGCCAGACCCATTAGCTAACTTGAGATTGATTTTTCAGAAACAATGCTATTATGATACTATTAGTGATTTTTTTTCAAGTAGTATATTAGTTCCTGTTACAAATTAAACCAGATGGAAGTAATAGATGTTGATGCAGTGAAGTGATTCTCTAGGGATTTTAGATTTTTATTTTCATTTTAATATTACAGAAAACTGTCTCTAGATATTACTGGCATCAACAGGAAAAAGAAACATTAACGTTTTGGTATATCTGTTTTATTCCCATGTTAGAGTCAATCTTTATTGTGAGTTGTTTAAAATGAAACCATCAGAAACGTGTTGTAATTTAGAGGTTAGTTATGTTTTGCACTTAGAAAGTACTCTGTTTAAAAGTAAATGTGAAGAAAAGCATCCCCAAAACTGTAAATGAGATGCAAACAACTTCAGAAGTAATAGTCTTATTGGTGTTGTAAGTCTCAAGCCATTAAACAAATCATCTCTTTGAGGAGGGTGCATGCAGGACTGTTCCCACCCTCATTTCCAGCCTGATAGCCTCCTTCCCTACACACAACACACACACACAAACCTGCTATGCAGGAAGTACTGCAATATATATATGAATAAATAAATATAAATAAATAAATATGTATATATATATTCTGTATCAGCCCCATGCTTTTTAGAGAGCTCCACCAAGGCCTGGCTGATGCTACCCCCAGCATAGGACCTGCCAATGTGCTAGGTTTGAGAGATAAGGTGATTAATCCCAGCAAGTGGGACCATGTGTTAAAATGGTTCATGTATAAAAAACAATGACAGCCATTTTGCACACCAAGGGTGAAAGAAAAAGAAGTTATAGATAAGCTGTACTTTCAAATATCACACGCACCATCTCCTGGATTCAAATGAGTTTTACCAGACATGGAAACAACACAAATATCCATCAATGATAGACTGGACAAAGAAAATGTGGTACATATGCAACATGGAATACTATACAGCTGTAAAAAGGAAAGAGATCTTGTCATTTTCAGGGACATGGATGAAGCTGGAAGCCATCATCCTCAGCAAACTAACAAGGGGAAGAGAAAACCAAACGCTGCATGTTCTCACTCATAAATGTGAGTTGAACATTGAGAACACATGGGCACAGGCAGGGGAACAACACATACCAGGGCCAGCTGGGGGATGGGGGTTGAGAGGAGGGAACATAGAGGATGGGTCAATAGGTGCAGCAAACCACCAGGGCACACATATACCTGTGTAACAAACTTGCACACTCTGCACATGTATCTTGGAACTTAAAGTTATAAAAATAAATAAATAATAAATAAATAAAACAAATGGGTTTTAGCACTTCTTCCCTTTTTCTTACTTCCACTATACAAGAAATGTGTCCTGATAAATTACAAGATTGTGAAAAGGGAAGCTGGCTTACGTGTTACTATTCCCTCCTCTGCAACGCCAGGCTGTTTTCCCCAATGAGCTATCATCGTTGTGGTTGAATGTTCAGATGGCCAACTCCTAGAGTCTAAGAATATTTCACTGAGAAACCTATTTAATGGTCTGTTGCCATGGGTTAGGGAAATTGTCATCTTATTCCCTCAACGTTTCATTCTCTTATTCTACCGCTGTCAATAGGGAAGTTTCCATCTTACTCCCTCAACGTTTCATTCTCTGACTCTACCACTGTCAACAGAGAAATTTCCATCTTATTATGTCAATAGTTCATTCTCTTCTACCACTGTCAATAGAGGAGAATTTTTTTTTTTTAACTTTGTTCTATAAGATATCCAGGTACCTTTACAGTTATTTGGCATTGGCTCAAATCTGGCCATTTTATTTTTATTAAACATCTCCACGGTGGATATTTCTCAAACATTAATTTAATCAGTTGTTCTGGGGATAGACGCTAGAAAGTAGCTAATATATTTTGTTAAAGAACTCCAAATGATTGTTGACTATTAAAATTGCAGTTGAGCACCTGTAGTTCATAGCAACTAACAGTTAGGTCCACAAAACATTCGTGTGTGTAAAATGAAACCAATATATTAAAATTCTACCTTGCACACCACATCAAAATATGTTTTTAAAAAAGATGTTTATATTTTTAATAGCCAAAATCTGCAGGAATTCTTCTACTGCCTCAAAGTCACAATTCTATCATCTACACGACTTATAAAATGGCACAGATGTTCTGCTTATTTTTACCATTCTTAAATCGTTGCTGAAGTCTATTTAAATCATCTTCACTTGTTTAAGTGTGTGGCTCATGCATTCACCTCTACAATGTATTAAAGAAACGCTATCAAGGGAATTACTCAACAAACTCTAAAGTTGTTCATGCTGCTCCTTGATGACCTTACAGCAGTGGCAACTGATGGGTATATTCAGATAATCATCGAAAAAGCTGCGTTTAGCATAACTAAAACGTTTCCTCTCTGTTCTGCCCATCTGCAGCTCCATAATTCTCGACAGAGCTACACAGAGGCAATGCACATACACACATGTAAAAGCAGAACAAGACGCACGCACTGACTGTGGCATGGTTCGGGAAGAAGGTGGTACAAACCCCAAATTGATTCTTTCCACGTGTTTAGCAATGCCAGCGGGCACGGAAGCCAGGGATCGGAACGTGCAGTGCACCTCGCTGGGGACGTAGCAGGCACAAGGACGTGGGCAAGCCAGCGCCTCTCGCGGATGTCTCCAAAGCAGGATCAGCACCACGGAGAGGGCCCCCCAGTGCGCGTGCTTGGGCATCTTGTTGGGGTGCCTGATTCTGGGATACCTGACGTAGAACAACGAAAAGAGGTGCGCTTATTCACAGGTGGCACCGACTTCCTGTGGGCAATTTTAAATTTGAATTGTGCATCAGGGGTTCAAGCTTCCCAGGACTTCACACGATGTGTTGTAGTGACGCTTAAACCATGGGAATTGAGAAAGATGGAACTCACAGCTTTTCTAAACTTTTCACCATTCACTTTAATCATGACTATAGAATATAATCTTCATCCTTGGCTTGGATACTACGATTTGGAAATCTGTCTTGCAGTCTGTAATTGTGGGTATGAAATAGGGGTTGGAGGAGAGAGAGAGAGAGAGAGAGAGAGAGAGAGAGAGAGAGAGAGAGAGAGAGAGAGAGAGAGACAGAGAGAACATTAGAAAAAGACAGATTTGTATTTTATGTTTCCATAATAAAAGAAATAAGAAAATGTTGTGTTTCTGCCTCCAACGACAAGACTGAGTCATTATATATCTACACAAACAACAAATGCACGCCTGCCCACTCTCCCAGGTTCTGGAGGGTGAACTGCTGATTAAACACTCTAAAACCCAGGCTGGGCGCGGTGGCTCACGACTGTCATCCCAGCATTTTGGGAGGCCAGGGAGGGCGGATCACCTGAGGTCAGTATGTAGAGACCAGCCTGACTAACACGGAGAAATCCATCTCTACTAAAAAATACAAAATTACTTCCCAAGAAAGGTGTTTATTTGTATTTTTTCCTTTAATGATATTTCTCAAACCTTTAATTCTAGCTTCTTCAAGAGCTTAAAGAGGTATTTGCTAGAAGAAGATTCATCCTGTTATTTCTGGGTTGATTTACTATTTTGTCTTGGAAAAGCCAGAGAGTTTTTTTGATGATACAGAGTTGCTGTTAATCAGGGAGGAAGTCTGGGGGAATCTCCGATCATTCAATAAACAGGAAGGGCCTGCTTATGAAATATATTCAGGCAAACAGAAAAAAAATGGAGTCACTAAAAAAAAACGGAAAAGCTAGATTGCATCAGCTACCTCATTTAAAATGGCAGTGATCATTTTCTTTATGCCCTGGCAATGCCTATGTCATCTAACCTTTTGTCATCTCTTGAATGGCGTTCACTTAAAAATAGTGGCACACATGGAAAGTAAATAGGGATGCACAGCAAGCGCGCGCCTGCCCATTCGCCTGGGTTCTGAACAAGCACGAACTGCTGATTAAAAATTCTAAAACCCGGGCCGAGCGCGGTGGCTCACGCCGGTCATCCCAGCATTTTGGGAGGCCGTGATGAAGCTCCGTCTGTATTAAAAGTACAAAATTTGCCGGTCGTGGTGGTGCAAGCCTGTAATCCCAGTTATTCGGGAAGCTGAGGCAGGAGAATCGCTTGAACCCGGGAGGCAGAGGTTGCGGTGAGCTGAGATCGGGCCATTGCACTCCAGCCTGGGCAACAAGAGGGACAGGACACTCGGTCTCAAAAATAATAATAATAATAACAACAATAATAAATAAAAATTCTAAAACCCTTTCTGTAAGTGAGGAGTATTCAAACCTGCAGCTTTTCCTGCCTTTAGTGACCTAGAAAAGGTTATTCTCTTAAGGCCAGGGGCGCGCCTCCCTTCAGTTGCCCATCAAGGACTGATGGTGCACTTGGTAGCTTTGCAAAAAAGTTAAACTCCGGGTTCCGCCCCTGAGTGCTGGAACAAACTGACTCCCGCAGCTCTTCAAGTCCTCGGAGTTTTCTCTCTCGCCAGAGCCCAGGTTGCCCCCGCCCCTGCCAGCGCGCCTGACCTCGGTGCTGGGCTGGTCCCAAGGGCAGCCCAGGACGCCAGTCCCCAGCATCAGGTGTCTGCGGGCTGACTTGGCCCGGGCGTTCCAGAGGACTCCTCAGCCTCCGCTCCCTGTACGACCTCCCACCCCGGCACCAGCTAGGAAACTCGCCCCCAGACAACCCTAATCCCTCGGACGCGGGGTCAGGTCTCTCAGTCGCAAAGAAAGCGGCCCCGCGCCAGTTAGGCCGCCGGAGACTGTCTGCGAACCCTGCCGGGAAGTAGGGGTGGTGAGGCCATCTGCTTTCTTCTTGGCCCGGGGTGGACAACCTAGAGTGGGAGCGCTGGCCGCCCTACGCCCCTGGCCCGCTTCCAGAGTACGTTGGTTCGCGTCGAGCTGTATGCGGGTGAATTATGTGCTTCCCAAAACTCAGATGGGGTAGCGCCGCGAGTCCTCGGACTCGGACTTCAAACTCCTTCTCTCTGAGGTGATGGCTTTTCTTTTTTTTTTTTTTTTGAGACGGAGTCTCGCGCTGTTGCCCAGGCTGGAGTGCAGTGGCCGGATCTCGGCTCACTGCAAGCTCGGCCCCCCCGGGTTCACGCCATTCTCCTGTCTCAGCCTCCCAAGTAGCTGGGACTACAGGCGCCTGCCACCTCGCCCGGCTAGTTTTTTTGTATTTTTTAGTAGAGACAGGGGTTTCACCTTGTTAACCAGGATGGTCTCGATCTCCTGACCTCGTGATCCGCCCGTCTCGGCCTCCAAAGTGCTGAGATTACAGGCTTGAGCCACTGCGCCCCGGTCGACTGTCTTTTTTCTTTTCTTTTCTTTTCTTTTCTTTTTCTTTTCTTTTCTTTTCTTTTCTCTTCTCTTCTCTTCTCTTCTCTTCTCTCTCTCTTCTCCTCTCTCTCTCTCTCTCTCTCTCTCCTCTCTCTCTCTCTCTCTCTCTCTCTCTCTCTCTCTCTCTCTCTCTCTCTCTCTCTCTCTCTCTTCTCTCTCTCTCTCTCTCTCTCTCTCTCTCTCTCTCTCTCTCTCTCTCTCTCTCTCTCTCTCTCTCTCTCTCTCTCTCTCTCTCTCTCTCTGTGTGTGTGTGTGTGTGTCTCAGATCACACTAGGGGTTGGGTTGTCCCATTTCCAGGGAAAGCCTGGACAAGAGTAGGAGGAAAGAGGCGGGGAAGGAGTAGGGGAACAGAGGAGGGAGAGGAGATTTTAAGTAGTCAAAGCCTGAGCAACTTGGAAAGAGGGCCCTCAAGTGTCCTTTCCCCCACCGATTGCAGGAGCAGAGTGGGCTTCATTTAGGAATTCTGTCGGCAGCTTCCTAGAAACGCCGGATGGCTGGGTTTTAGGTCTCCAGAGAGAGCAAGGGATGAGGAGCGCGTTTGGGAGAGGGAAAAAAGGAGGCACGGATGTCTGGGCTTAAGTAGACCTGAATGCATCCTCCGTGAAGATCTGGATCTCCTCCCTAACTGATCCTCAGCTACTTAAAATTGCAGGCATTCAGGTATCCTGATTTCTTAGCAACTTCGAATTATGTTGGGGAACAGTGCAATCTGCCTGCATGCGGGCCCTTTACCCTCAGTTTTTCCCTTGGGCGTCCATCAAATCCCGTTACCCCCTGCAAGCAGACACAGCAGCCCTCGGGCACCCCGGCCACCCTGGGTTCTCACCTGTCCTTAGGAAGCCGCCGCACACTGGAGCGGTGAGCCGAGAGCAGCCTCCAAGCCGAGGCGCGCTAGTCGCTGCCGGGAGTCTGCCAGGGTCATGCCCTTCCCCTGGCGGGGAGTGAGGCAGCTCGGCTTTCCAGTGCGACGCAGCGAGCAGGCGCCCTTTTATTCCAGGCGCTGCGAGGCTTCCCCAAATCCACGCCTCGGCACACCCCCACCCTGCCCCACCCCGGGGAGACCGGGCGCAGGCCGGAGCCAAGGGACCCTGGCCGCGCCGCTCGCGCTCAGCTTTCCTCTCGCATTTTCATTGCGCCTGTGCCAGGGTGGGCATGCCTCCCTCACTCCCACTGCAAGAACCGCAGGCAGCTTCGAGAAGGAGGGCTCCTTGTCAGAGACAAGTCCTGGGACCCAGGAGGGAAGGCCGAGATGCAGGGAGCGCGTTGGGAGCCACAGTACAGAGTCCGCGCTTGGAGAACGCCTAAGCAGAGCCGGGACGTTTCTGTTCCTTTCAGGGTAGAGAGAAGGAGCAGCGTTTGCGCTTCTCCGGGCCAGATGGCGTTTTCTCTGGCAGCTCTTCCCAGCCCGTGTGCAGGCAGGAGCGGGCTGGCCCCGCCGGCATCCAGCTAGCTGCAGGCAGGGCTGCAACGTGAGAGCCGCCGCCACGCCCTCCCGCCTCTCCAGGACTCCCGGGAGCCCGCCTCCCTCCGTCTGCCGGAGTCTTCCTGCCAGAAAGGTGGAACGGCTCCCCTCCGCGTGGGGAGCCTTCGAGGGTCAGGGCGAGGGCTGAGACGTTCGAAGGGTGGATGGTATTGTCTGCGGAGGGCGTGGGTGGAGGGTGGGAGCGACCTGGCAACAAGGCGAAAAGTAGAGGGTAGGTCCCTATTCCAGGAGGCAGAGGAGGAGAAGGCGGCTGCCTGGCTTCCTAGATAAGTCAGACCTGGAATGGTGGGGAGAGGTCAGGACAGGAACTTCGGTCAGCAGAGCCCACCTGGGGTAAAAACATGGAGCTCAGACAGGTGTGCAGGGCCCGGAAAGGCACCATTGCACCAGCTTCTTGAGGGGTGCACCAGCGACTGCTTTTCGCTGTTCCTCTGGTTAGCCGCATTCCTCTTCCTAACCAGCATTTTGACAACACGTCCTTAGGGTCAGTGTTTGCCTGTTGTGTTCTCTGATTTACAAAAGACATCTGTGAGTATATAAAATTTTTTTTTTACAAGCCCAGTGGTATCATGTACTTGTACAACCAATCCTCTCTGCTGAGATGCCCCTGAAGCAGGTGGGCGGCTTTTATTTATTTATTTTTATTTATGTACTTATTTGAGACAGAGCCTCGCTCTGTTGCCCAGGCTGGAGTGCCAGTGGCACGATCTTGGGTCACTGTAACCTCTGCCTTCAGGGCTGAAACGATTCTCCCACCTCAGTCCCCCATGTAGCTGGGACTACAGGCATGTGCCACAAGCATGTGCGACCACACCAGGCTAATTTTTGTATTATTATTATTGTTATTATTTTTGTACAAACAGGGTCTCACTGTGTTGCTCAGGCTGGACTCTTAGCCTTAAGTGATCTACCCATCTCTGCCTCCCAAAGTGCTGCGTGTCAAGCCTCTGAGCCCAAGCGAAGCCATCATACCCCTGTGATCTGCATGTAAAATCCAGATGTCCTGAAGCAACTGAAAAACCAGAAAAAAGAGCCCTGGAGGCACAGGTTATGGTGAATCGGTGCCATGGCACTCCAGCCTGGGTTACAAGAGCAAAACTCTTGTCTCCAAAAAAAAAAAAAAAAAAAGAAGATGAAGTGACAATAGCCAGTTCCTGCCTTAACTGATGACATTCCACCATTGTGGTTTGTTCCCACCCCACCCTGACTGATCACTTAACCTTGCAGCATTTCTTCTCCTGGACAATGAGTCTCAGGAACTCCCCATTGAATACCTTGTGACCACCACCCCTGCCTGCAGAGAACAACCCCCTTTAACTGTGATTTTCCACTACCTTCCCAAATCTTATAAAACTGTCCCACCTCTATGTCCCTTTGCTGATTCCTTTTTCAGATTCAGCCCTCCTGCACCCAGGATTAAAAAGCTTTACTGCTCACACAAACCCTGTTTATTGGTCTCTTCACACAGACTCTCCTAACACTGGAATTACAGGCATGAGCCACCATGCCCAGCAGACATGCAATTTTTAAAAGGCAATGCATGGAAAAGGTATAATTGAGAAGTATCTGCTCTTTAGGTTTGATGTCCTGTCCTACATCCAGCACTCTGTCAGGGCCTGTCAGGAAGAAGGTGGGAATAAGCCTAAGAAATAAGTTGCTTCCCCTGCATGGAGCCTGGACCATCTTAGCTCCTCCTAAGAAACACAGCGTCTAGGAATTCCTCACCACCTGCCTCCCACACCTAGGGTGGCTTCCACAGAGTTGATAGTCAGGAAACACTGGTTCATAAATGGGAATTCATTCCTTATCTAGCTTTTGTTTTCAGCATGTGTTGATGGAGTTCCAGGGATTAGTCAAATAACCTTAGGTAGCCTCTTTCTGGGCATGTCCCAAACCCATTGATTAAATTATGAAACAAAACAAAACAAAACAAAAAACAACCATCTCTTGAACATCTCTTTACCTTTGTTAATAATGTTGCCACCCATCTTGTCAGCTAAACTAGAAGCTCAAGCCATCCTCCCCTTCTGCCTCTCCTTCATGTCTTCCTCATAGTCAACTGGTTGCCAAGTTTAGATCATGATGGCTAAGAATCTCTGGGCCCAATGTGCTTTTCTCTCCACCTCTCTCACTGCAGTTGCATGGATATGTCTTATATTTTGACAACTTCTTCCTCCACCAACTCCTTCTCATTCATCCCTTCCAGGCCATCACTGAGACTTAGAGGGGTGCCATCATCCTCAAACCGAAGGCTGAAGTTTTCCATGGGTGGCTGGTGCCACGCCCTATGCTTCCCAGCCTGTCACTGGGCTCTTCCTTTTGCTGATATATCCGGCTTATCAAGAACAGGCAGCACATCTCTGATTTTTGTTGTTGTTGTTGTTGGTTTATGCCACTGTTTTGACAAACTTCTCCTTAGTCTCCATTGTATAGCGTTACCTTGCATCTGTGTCCATTGCTAATGTGGGCTTTTTCCTGCATTGTGGACAATCACTCACCTTCTTTTCATGCTGTCATAGCTTCTTGACACCTGGAGTATAGTACACAGCTTGGCATACACCAGGTGTTCAATTGAATGAGTGAACAGATGAATGAAAGAAAGAACGAAAGAACGAAAGAAAGAGAGAAAGAAAACATGAATAAGGTTGAATTCTATTAAGAAATGTCTAGATTTGGCCAGATGCAGTGGCTTATGCCTGTAATCCCAGCACTTTGAGAGGCTGAGGCAGGAAGATTCCAGGAGTTTGAGCCTAGGCAACATGGGAAAACCATATCTCTACAAAAAAAAAAAAAAAAAAAAAAACAAACAAGCAAACAAAAAACCAACCAGGCATAGAGGCATATTCCTATAGTTTCAGCTACATACTGGGGGCTGAAAAGAGAGAATCGCTTGAGACTTTGCAGTGAGCCAAGATTGCACCAGTGCACTCCAGCCAGGGTGACAAAGCAAGACCCTGCCTCAAAAAAAAAAAAAAAAAAAAAAAAAAAAAGCAAGATGTCCCTACACTAAGGAAATCTATTTGTGCTAGCGAATTCAGAGGGAATATTATTGCCACACTTAATAGATAATATCTATTAATACCTCTAAATACTTGTGCTACCTGGATAATCTGCACCCCAAAAATGGTTTATCAAAGGCAGTTAAAGGCAGAAGTTTATGGAAATTAGATTAATTGTCGAATCCCTTGAAGTGCCAAGAGAGTTCCTTAAATACAGGAGGTTTGGAGTACATGTTGGCTAAATTAAATTCATCTGTTTGCTAATAATTCCACCATGTGGAGGATGAGGAGGGATGATCAAATGACGGGCAGGTCAGTCCTTGTAGCTACAGAATGTACTTCAAGCAAAAGAATGATACTGAGCTCAGTGATTAACAAAAGGTCAGAGCCTTCCTAATCGCCAAATGCCATGGAACCTGATGGATTGCAGTTTGTTGCAGGATTCACCAGTGAAAGTGACTTTTACCAGCCACTGCTTTTCACTGTTCCTCTGGTTAGCAGCATTTCTCTTCCTGAGCCAGCATTTTGACAACGTGTCCTTATCATCAGCGTTTGCCTGTTTTGTCTTTGATCTACAAAAGACATCTGCGAGTATAAAAAAAAAAAAAAGCTTTTTTTTTTGACAAGCCTAATGGTACCATTTCCTTGTGTAACCAATCCTGTTTGCTGAGATGCCCCTGAAGCAGGCTGGTGGCATGCCAGTTTTAAAAAGCGATGTGTGGAAAAGACATGATTGAGAAGTGCCTGCCCTTTAAATTCAACCCGCTAGACTGATGCATTCAGAAGGAAATCCAAACAGGTTTGCTAGTTCATTTCCCATTACCCAACCCTGACCCTCCACAGAGACCCTCTCTCCTCTAGAAATGTGGAGATAGGGAAACTTGCAGCCCAGGAGGCCCAGGAGGCCCTTACCATGGGGAAGCCACCATCCCTCTGCCTCCGTCATAAGATCTTTAAAATCCACTTTTCTTGCAAGGCTTTAACCAACAGCAGAGCCATAGGTGGTTAAGTCAGACAGATAGTAGAGCTCAAACCACCTCCTCCTACTACTCGCTATTTCTTGGCCAGAGGGCCTAGAACACACTATTCTCCCTTCCTAAAACTAGATTTCTCAGGGGTACAATAAGGGTAATTTTACCTCTTGGAGGTGTCGTAAAGACAGAATGCAATGCTGTATAGAGAGAACTGAACATACTACCTGCACCACATCTGTAGTTAATATTTATATAGAGGATCCAGTGAACCTACAGTCATTTTTTCAACTTTATTGCTGTGTTTTTTATCTTCCTATCCAGGTGCTACCCCAATGCAGAGTCTCTGGAGGTGCACTGGCTGTTTTGTGTATGAACTGCAGTTCCTGGCGATTCTGATTTCAATGTGAAAATCTAATATTCTAAAGGACTCTGTGGATCACTATGTAATTTTCTTAACAGGGGTTGTAAAAGTAACTTTCTTAGTCACTTTTTTAATGCCTGCAAATCCCACTGCTTCCTAAACTCTGTAATCAGGAGAAGGGCTGATCTAGTGAATACCCTTGGATGACTGGAGAGAAAAAAAATAGTTTACACAGGAAATCTCTACTTCAAACTCATGGGCTTGCATAGCTCAGAAATCCCGGGGGCAGACTAATACCTAGTGGGGTTGTATCTTTATTTGAGCAGAAACAGACTTTTAGGAGTTTTCCATGAGAACTTGCCCTCATCCGTCTAGGGTAAACCTTAAATAAAAATACAGGCTACTGGCCACCTCGATGAAAAGGAGGGGGTATTTTTATTTTTCTTCTTATCCTCATAGCACAGTCAGTAGGAATACCCTGTTCTGTTGCATGTACTAAAATGCTTCCAGATTTTCTCAACTTTAAAATAGAACAGCAGCATGGAAAATAAGTAAATAAACACAAAGAACATGTCAGAGAAACCCTCTAGATCTCTTAAGCACAGTTGAGTTATCTCTGCAAATTAGGCTGGAGAAAATTCTGCTTAGCATGGTGCACATCAGCCTACAGAGAAAAGCATTGTGGAGAAGTGAACTTGCCTGACCCAGCTTGGGAGGACGTGCTGATGGGGATTTCCGGGCAAAATGAAAGTTGTTTATCTACTATTGTCTCTTACTAGGACCAGCAGTACTTAGAACACGGAACTCACAGATACAGGCTTCTGTGCTCTGGATCCCTAAAATTTCAGTTAGTAGAAAAGCAGCTGCAGAAAATGAGATTGTGGAAGGTTACCCCCTTCTTCCCTGACCCAGACCACACAGGCCAGTGAATTGCAGACAGGGAAAGGCAAGAAAATGTCAACAATTATTAATCTTCAAATATCTCAGTCCTGGATGGGTAATTCAGCAGAAACCAAGACCTAGCTCACATTTTTTGTAGGGGGATGGAGTCTCACTCTGTTGTCCAGGCTGGAGTGCAATGATGGAATCATGGCACGCTGCAAACTCCACTTCCTGGATTCAAGTGATTCTCCTGCCTCAGACTCCTAAGTAGTTGGGCCTGCACGCGCACGCCATCTTGCCTAACTAATTTTTGTATTTTTAGTAGAGACAGGGTTTCACCATGTTGGCCAGGCTGATCTCAAACTCCTGACCTCAGGTCATCCATTCATCTCACCTTCCCAAAATGCTGGGATTAGACACCTGAGCCAACACACTCAGCCCATCTCACTTTTCAAAATAAAAATGACACAGGGTCTCTTTTTCAACGTGAAACTATTCATTTCAGAAAGATGTTCTATAAATGATGAACACTCACAATTCTGGAATTCACACCAAGAGGGAGCCCTAATGAAAACTACGGACTTTGGGTGACTTCAATGTCTCCATGTGGATTCATCTGTTGTAACAGACGTCTCACCCTGCTGAGAGATATTGATCATGGAAGAGCGGGTGTGTGTGTAGGAAAGGGATATATAAAAATTTCTGTGCCTTCTGCTCAATTTTGCAGCTCAGACTGCTCTAAAAATAAAGTCTAGTTTTTAAAAGTCTATATTTAAAGAGTTGAGACTCTTTCTTTCCCGTGTTCTGTTTTGGCTTACGTTTTTGCTGATTCGTCTTCTTTCAGACAAGCTGCCTCTTGGAATACAAACCAAATGGCTTCTAGGGGATTCCACATGGAAGCTGCCCTAGAAGCTTGTGAGGAAGAAGGAAAGAATGTCACTGAAACTAGTTTGAGCACTAATGGCTGGTGGAGACCTTGCCCTCGAGTGGCATGGTCTAGAAATCTCCTAGGGCAGCGGTCCCTAATGTTTTTGGCACCGGGACCAATTTCATGGAAGACAGCTTTTCTGTGGAGTAGGATGGGGGTGGGACATATGGTTTTGGGATGATTCAAGCACATTACATTTATTGTGCACTTTATTTATATTATTATTCCACTGTAATATACAATGAAATAATTCTACAACTCACCATCATGTAAAATCCACGGGAGCCCCGTGCTTGTTCTGCTGCAGCTAGGCAGTCCCATCTGGGGGTGATGGGATAGACAGTGACAAATCATCAGGCATTAGATTCTCATAAGCAGCCTGCAACCTAGATCCTTCATATGTGCAGTTCACAATAGGGTTTCTGCTCCAGTAGGAATCTGATGCTGCTGCTGACCTGACAGGAGGTGGAACTCAGAATGGGAAGCAGTGTAAACACAGACGAAGCCTCGCTCACTGACCTGCTGCTCGCCTCCTGCTGTGCAACCTGGTTTCTTTTTTTTTTTTTTTTGAGACGGAGTCTCGCTCTGTCGCCCAGGCTGGAGTGCAGTGGCCGGATCTCAGCTCACTGCAAGCTCCGCCTCCCGGGTTCACGCCATTCTCCCGCCTCAGCCTCCCGAGTAGCTGGGACTACAGGCGCCCGCCACCTCGCCCGGCTCATTTTTTGTGTTTTTAGTAGAGACGGGGTTTCACCATGTTAGCCAGGATGGTCTCCATCTCCTGACCTCGTGATCCGCCCGCCTCCGCCTCCCAAAGTGCTGGGATTACAGGCTTGAGCCACCGCGCCCGACCGCAACCTGGTTTCTAACAGGCTATGGCCCATGGGGTTGCAAACCCCTATCCTATGACATTCTTCTTACATGTGGATGGATTCTAAGACCCATCTCACTTTTCAGAATAAAACTGGTAAATGGTCTCTCCTTCAGCATGAAACTATTAATTCAGAAAGATGTCCTATAAATAGTGAATACTCAGAATTCTATAGGACACCATGTGAAGTGCTTTCCCTTTTGGTCTCACTCTGTTGCCCAGACTGATCTCAAACCCCTGATCTCAACCCCTCTTCTCACCTTGGCCTCCCAATGTGCTGGGATTATAGGCATGAACCACTGCATCCAACAACTATTTCTCTTTTTGCATCTGGCCTATTTTACATAGCATAACATATATGAAGTTCATTCATGTGGTACCACTTACTAGAATGTCCTTCCTGTTTAAGACTGAATAATATTCCTTTTTGGTGTATAACACATTTACTGTTTGGCCTTTTTTTTTTTTTTTTTTTTGTAGAAGCAGGGTTTTACCACATTGAAATTCACCTGTTGATGGACACCTGGGTTGCTTCTGCCTTTTGGCTGTGCAGAATAATGCTGCTATGAACATGATTGTGTGGTCTACAACACACGTTTTTCAAGGGGAAAAAAAAGGCAGACACACACTAGATACATTCCATAATCAGAGGAAAAAGAAAGAGGCCTTTATCTACAAATTTAAAAAGAAAACTTTTACCGGCTTTAGACTTCTTATCAGAAGGATACAATATATCAGAAAGTATGAAGTGGAGTTTTTAAATATCTGAAGGAATATTACTTTACAATAAGGCTGTTTGGAGTTAGAAAGATGCACATTCAGGCCGAGTGAGGTGGCGCATGCCTGAAATCCCAGCACTTTGGAAGGCTGAGGGGGGCAGGTCACAAGATCAGGAGATTGAGACCATCCTCGCTAACACAGTGAAACCCCGTCTCTACTAAAAAAAAAAAAAAAAAAAAAAATACAAAAAATTAGCCAGGCATGGTGGCAGGCACCTGTAGTCTCAGCTACTTGGGAGGCTGAGACAAGAGAGTGGTGTGAACCCGGGAGGCGGAGCTTGCAGTGAGCCAAGATCATGCCGCTGCACTCCGGCCTGGGCGACAGAGCGAGACTCCATCTCAAAATAAATAAATAAATAAATAAATAAATAAATAAATAAATAAATAAATAAATAATACAAAAAAATTTAAAAAGAGAAAAGAAAAGAAAGATGCATGTTTGCCAAAATTTATATCCCAAACATTCTTCCTGGAAAAATAAAGTCCCAAGGACACACTCCTGGAAAAACAAAGAATATTTGGGGAAAATAAAACAGAATAAAAAGAGCAGTAGAAATAATCAAGGATGCTTGAGAAGAAATGTTCCCCTAGGCAACAGCCCTGGAAAGAATTCCAGATCATAGTGCAAGGAGGACCCAGGCCTCTCCAGAGAATATCTTCATGCTTGAAATGAAGTGAGGGCAATGTGTATTTTCCTGATGGATATCAGACTGGTGAAAAATAATTGGAAACTTCAAGAAAACAATAGCTGTGCAAAAATGTTGTAGCTATCTCACCCCACTTTTTGAAAAATCTGTGTTCCTGAATCACAGTGCCCCTCACTTTACTAAAAGCGATGGGTCTACCATGTCCTTATAATTGATGCATGACTTGTGAGCTGACTCCCTGGGCAGGCATGTAGTTACTGAAGGGAAGATTCAACACTTCTTACATTACCAAATCCACTACTCCTCTAATAAGGAACTATAGGAAAGAAGGAAGAACCAACATACAAGGTAAGTTTTGCTTTGTTTTTATTATTATGTTACATTGTATTTTTATTATGAGGCAGAGTATTTTACCCATGGGTTTTTTATTTTGAAAATTATTAGATAAGATTATTAATATTATCTTAACTAATGTAATATTGTATTATCTAATATCTAATGGTTATTATTGTAAGATAATTATAAAGATAATTAAATTATTATAAGATAATTATTTATGATCACCTTTCCTCATTTATTTCTCAGGCATAATCACTGTAAAGATAGGCATAAGTATGAGTGTTATTCATTCACTATATAAAATATTTTAAATGGCACACATCAGTATTTATTAACAGATGATTCACCATCTATAAAAATTTAGAGAAGTTAAAATAAATTCCTAAAGACCACTTTCTGTTTAAGACTGGAAGAAGAAAGAAGGGATAGACAAAAAGCTTAGTATTATTATTATTATTTTTTTACTCTAGACATTTTTGGTTTTATACCCAAAAGGGGGATTTGTCTGATTTAGAAAGAATGTCTTCTGATTTTTATGTTTAAAAGGACCACTGAATGTTTTATTGCCTTGACATTTAAACTTAAAGCCATTAAGGAATATGAGGTTAACCTAGTTAAACTCCCAAAAGACCCAGGGCACATAGTGCTTTTCATCTCCTGGTTTTTCTTTTTTCTTCTTTTACTCTGAAATATATATATATATTTTTGAGATGGAATCTCACTCTGTTGCTCAGGCTGGAGTGCAGTGGCATGATGTTGGCTCACTGTACCCTCCACCTCCCAGGTTCAAGCAACTGTCCTGCCTCAGCCTCCCAAGTAGCTGGGACTATAGGCACCTGCCACCATGCCTGGCAAGTTTTTGTATTTTTGTAGAGATGGAGTTTCACCATATTGGTCAGTTTGGTCTTGAACTTCTGACCTTGTGATTCACCTGCCTTGACCTCCCAAAATGCTGGGATTACAGGCGTGAGCCACCACACCCAGCTGAAATAATCTTTTAAAAAGAAATATTTCTCATTTAAATAAAATGTGTCTGAAGTTTAGTAATTTCATGAGTTTTACTTTTTATTTTGGGATAAAACTCATGTAACATAAAATGGACTATTTTAACCATTTTGAAGTATGATTCAGTGGCATTTAGTGCAGTGGTCCCCAACCTTTGTGGCACCAGGGACTGGTTTAGTGGAAGACAATTGTTCCATGGACAGTGGTGGTGGGGTTGAGGAAGTTGGTTCCGGGATGATTCTAGTACATGACATTTATTGTGCACTTTATTTCTATTATTATTCCATTGTAATATATGAGGAAATAATTCTACAACTCACCATCATGTGGAATCAGTGGGAGTCCTAAGCTTGTTTTCCTACAACTAGACAGCCCCATCTCAGGGGGTATGGGAGACAGTGACAGATCATCAGACATTAGATTCTCATAATTAGCCTCAACCTAGGTCCCTCATATGTGCAGTTCACAATAGGATTTAGGCTCCTATGAGAATCTAATACCACCGCTGATCTGCCAGGAGGTGGAGCTCAGGAAGTACTGTGAGTAATAGGGAGCAGCTGTCATTATAGATGAAGCTTTGCTGGTCACCTGCCGCTCACTTCCTGGGGTGTGGTCTGGTTCCTAACAAGCTACAGACAGGAGCCACTACATGACCTAGGGGTTAGAAACTCCTGATATAGTGCAATTATCATCACTATCTAGTTCCTAAACATTTTAAACATCCCAAAAGGAAATCCTGTATTCATTAAGCAGCCACTCTCCCTTCTCCTTTTCTCCTCGTCTCTGGAAACCACTTATTTTCTGTTTTCTATCCATAGATTTAGCTATTTTTGAAATTTAATATAAATGGAATGATACACTGGCTTCATTTACTGAGCATGTTGTTTTCAAGATTCACACGTATACTAGCCTCTATAGCGCTTCATTCCATTTCATGAATGAATCATATTAGACTGTAGGAATTGAACATATTGAACATATTTTGTTTATTCCTTGATCCTTGGATGGATAGGTAAAATTATATGTAACACTTTTATTTATTTTTTCTTGAGATGGAGTCTCTGTCACCCAGGCAGTGGTGCCATCTGGGCTCACTGCAACCTCCACCTCCCAGGCGCAAGCAATTCTTCTGCCTCAGCCTCCTAACTAGCTGGGACTATAGGTGCGCACCACCATGTCCAGCTAATTTTTTGTATGTGAGTAGAGACAGGGTTTCACCATATTGGCCAGGCTGGTCTCGAACTTGTGATGTCAAGTGATCCCCCTGTCTCAGCCTCCCAAAGTGCTGGGATTACAGGCATGAACCATCATACCCAGCCTGTAATGTTTTTTAGTAAAGAACCAAATAAGTTAGCAACCATTTTTGATCTAGTGAAATAGGCACAGAATCTGCACATCATGAAATGAGCACCCGTGAATATGATGCACAGAACATCTGAAAGCCACTGTGAAACCACACTTCCCTTGTTTCTCCAGGAGCGTTATAATAGAACCCTTAATATAGACATTATTTGCACAGCAAGCACAGACTTCTTATTTACGAACTCTCAGCATACTCTATTTTTTTCTTAACGGGTAAACTTATCTATCCATCCTCCATGTATCCATCTATATTTCTATCAATCTATAAATTGTCTTTTATATATATATCTATGTATCTGATCTCTATCAGTTGTGTAATTTATCACCTACTGATTGTTTCTCCTCTATCCCAGGGGTCCCCAACCCCCAGGCCATGGACTGGTACCAGTTGGTGGCCTGATAGGAACTGGCACACACAGCAGGAAGTGAGCAGCAGGTGAGAGAGTGAAGCTGCGTCTGTATTGACAGTTGCCCCCCATCGCTTGCATTACTGCTTGAACTCCACTTCCTGTCAGATTAGCGGCTGCATTAGATTCTCACAGGAGCAAGAACCCTATTGTGAACTGTGCATGTGAGGGATGTACAGTTCGCCGTGTGCTCCTTATGAGAATCTAATGCCTGATGATCAGTCACTGTCTCCTACCACCCCCAGATGGGACCACCTAGTTTCAGGAAAGCTAGCTCAGGGCTCCATTGATTCTACATGATGGTGAGTTGTAGAATTATTTCATTATATATTATAATGTAATCATAATACAAATAAAGTATACAATAAACGTAATGACCTTGAATCATCCTAAAACCACCGTTCTACCAAGTTCATGGAAAAATTGTCTTCCATGAGACCGGTTCCTCATGCCAAAAAGGTTGAGGACTGCTGGTCTATCCATCATCTATCATCTCTATGGTCTATCTTTCTATCTATTTTCTATCTGTCTTTATATCTGCCTAACTATACTTGAGATAAGTTTAAACATTCCTTTTTTATTAATTTCATAAAAAATATAGCCTTCTTCAAAGATTAGCTTAGAATCATGTATGATCATTTTTTTCTTCAATAGAATAAAATGCAGTTGTAATAAAATACAGTCTAAATTCTTTAAAAAGTGACTTTATTGTAATTCTTTCATTTTTTTTCTCTTGGCAAATGTGTACAATTTTCCTAAAACACTATATAAACTTTTTGCATGTACTTATGGCTGGTTTTTGTTATTGTTGTTGTTTGTGCTACAGTGTTGGTAATCAAGGAACATAAATATTTGTTTTATTCTCATCCTCCAGGCTTTATATAATTCTTGGGACTTAACTGATGAGTGACATATTGGAGGTGTGTGGAAAAATGGTGATTTCCAGTTCTTTCTTTTAGTCAATCCTTCAAAGTCCATCCATTCTCCTGTTTCCTAAGGGGGCGGGGTATTAAGAAAAATAAAAAAACTTTACTTGAAAGTGCTTGTACAATTTAAATACTGTGTTTGTTTCACAGAAATAGTGTTTTAACAAGAGCACCATTTGTTTCTCCCTCACAAAGAATTTTGGAGTTTGAAAACCCAGGGCTGTAGTTCTAGGATACCAGTACCCTCTTCCCTTAGCATGTGAACTCCCATGTTTAACAAAAGCTGCTGGCCAGGCATGGTGGCTTGCACCTGTCATCTCAGCACTTCAGGAGGCCAACACAGGCAGATCACTTGAGGTCAGGAATTCAAGACCAGCCTGTCTAACATGGTGAAATTCTATCTCTACTAAAAACACAAAAACTAACCAGGCATGGTGGTTCATGCCTATAATCCCAGCTACTTGGGAGGCTGAGGCAGGAGAATCACTTGAACCTGGGAGGCAGAGGTTGCGGTGATGGGAGATTATGCCATTGCACTCCAGCCTGGACACAGCCAGACTCTGTCTCAAAAAACAAACAAGCAAACAAACAAAAACCTGCTGACTCTTCAGTCACCCCATCTGTATTCCAGACATAAATTAGGAGAACAGGAGGAAGGAAGAGAAATAAACAAAATAAGACCCCCTCCAGGAGCTCCCAGCACCACTGAACTTAGAAATTGGAAGAGAGTTTAGAAAAGAATAGATTTTTCTGTTGAGCATATGCATAGTGTGTGGGTACGTGAGTGTTTTTCCCTATAGCTGCTGTAACCAATTGCCACGCATTTAGTGGATTATAACAAGACAAGTATGTTTTCTTATAGTTCTGGAACTCGGCAGCATCTGCGGGTGAATGTTTACAGCTCCTGAAGCCCCAGTGGGCATGTGTTACAGGGTGCTCTTTTAGTTTAGCCGTGCATAGGCGGCTTGTGTTACTCAGCTCAGTTAGACCCCCTGCCTTATCACAAGGACAGAGGGCTTTCTGTACCCCGGGTTCCTGTCTTTGTGTACCAGAAGCATCAGATCCACACGTGGGCTTGGAGACTGAGTGCAAGGTTTTATTGAGTGGAGGTAGCTCTCAGCAGATAGGGGAGCCAGAAGGGAGATGGTTTTCCCCTGAAGTTGCTGGCTGCTCAGCAGCCCAGGCTTTTTTCCTCTGACATCTCCTGCCAAACTCCATGTCGTTCTACTGGTCAATGGCCTACCAGCCTGCCAGCCTGCCAGTGTCCACCGGTGCACTCTTCCACTGGTGTGCTCCCCTGGAGGTCTGGCTGCTTGGGTCTTCTCCGCGAATGTGTTCCTCTCAATGTCCATGCACTTTCGCATTCACCTGCTACGATCTTGAGGTTTTTATAAGCACAGATTGGAGTCATAGCAGGCCAGAGTGGTCTTGGGAAATGCAACATTTGGGCAGGAAAACAGGAGTGCCTGTCCTCACTTAGGTCAGTGGGCACAGGACCACAAGTGAGCCCTAGCCAGGGACCGCACCCTCCTCTACACAGCACCTCCCTGCCCCCCTTCCATACGAACAGTGCTGTAAATGCTGACAAAGTGGAGGACTGATTTTTATGTAGATTCATGGAGCTACAAGTACACTTAGCCTAGACGTATCTGTAACCTCTGTGTGCACACCAAAATTTATGGTAGATCCTTCACATGTAAGCACTTTTTTTGGTTTGTTTTTGAAACAGTCTTGCTCTGTTGCCCAGGCTGGAGTGCAGTGGCATGATCTGGGCTCACTGCAACCTCTGCCTCCCGGATTCAAGTGATTCTTCTGCCTCAGCCTCCAGAATAGCTGGGATTACAGGCATGCACCACCACACCTGGCTAATTTTTGTGTGTTTAGTAAAGATGGGATATTGCCAGGTTTGGCCAGGCTAGTCTTGAACTCCTAACCTTAAGTGATCCATCTGCCTCAGCCTCCCAAAGTTCTGGGATTACAGACTTGAGCAACCCTGCATGGCCTCATGTGAGCGCTTTAATTGCCACTAAAAGATATGATGGGCTGCGATTTTGTTTCTCGGTAAAGTGAACCACACAGCAAAGTATATTCAAATACCTTTTAGCAAGACAGATATTACATATCATGAGATTTCATCCTACACCAGTCAGAATGGCTATTATTGAAAAACCAACAGATGTTGGTAAGGATACAGAGAAAAGGGAACACTTATACACTGTTCATGGGATTGTAGATTAGCACAATCTCTATGAAAAAGGGTATGCAGATTTCTCAAAGAACGAAAAATAGAACTATTATTCCATCCAGTAACCCACTACTGGATATCTACCCAAAGGAAAATAAATTATTATATCAAAAAGATATCTGCAGTGGCCTGGTAGAGTGGCTTATGCCTATAATCCCAGCACTTTGAGATACTGAGGCAGGTGGATAACTAGAGGTCAGGAGCTAGAGACCAGCCCAGCCAAAATGGTGAAAACCTGTCTCTACTAAAAATACAATAATAAGTCAGTTGTAGTGGCACACGCCTGTAACCCCAGCTACTCTGGAGACTGAGGCAGGAGAATCATTTGAACCTGGGAGGCAGAGGTTCCAGTGAGTCAAGATGGTGCCTCTGCACTGCAGCCTGGGAGACAGAGCGAGACTTCATCTCAAAATGAAATGAAAAGATACCTGTACTGGAAGCCGTATTTACAATAGGAAAGATATGGACTCAACCCGAGTGTCCATCAGTGGATGATGGGATAAAGAAAATGTGGTATACGCACACAGTGGAATACTATTCAGCCACAAAAAGGAATGCAATCATATCTTTTGCAGCAACATGGATGGAAGCGGTGGTCATTTTCTTAAGTAAAACAACTCAGAAACAAAAAGACAAATACTGCATGTTCTCATTTATAAGTGGGAGCTAAATAATGTTAACACATAGGTGTAAAGTGTGGAATCATAGACATTGCTGACCAGGAAGGGTAGGAGGGCACTGAGGGATAAGAAGTTACTTAATGGGTGCAATATGCATTACGCCAGTGATGGATACAGAAGCCAAGACTTCACCACTGCACAATCTATCTAGGTTATAAAATCACATGCGTACCCCATAAATTAATACGCATTTTTAAAAAAACCAATTACGCTGTCTAAAAGTCATCATTTAAAAAGTCAAGCAATAAAAATATGTACTTATTGATTTAATCATTTGTCTAGGTAATGAATCCAAAAATGTTGAGTGTAGTGATATAGATTGAATTCCACAAGGGCCTAAATTGTATTAATCCCACTTTCTGGATTTCACATCTTAGCAGGGAACAGTGTGTGCTGTCTTGCCTGTCTGCTCTTACAGGTCTGTACCAACCTGCCTGAAGGGCAAATAGAGAGCCAATCTGGGAATGTGACTGGGCTGAGTGGAGAAAATGACTTTGAGAAATCACTGATGTCTGCCAAGTGTTGGGAGAAAGGAGGACACAGGGGCATTCAGTTAGCACACCTGCCCTCATCAGTCTGAATGCTATTTCAGTGCAAACTCTTACTGCATTGTGTCTTAGTTCATTTCATGCTGCTGATAAAGACATACCCAAGACTGGGAAGAAAAAGAGGTTTCATTGCACTTACAGTTCCACATGGCTGGGGAGGCCTCAGTATCATGGCAGGAGGCAAAAGGCACTTCTTACATGGTGGTAGCAAGAGAAAATGAGGAAGATTCAAAAGCGGAAACCTCTCATAAAACCATCAGATCTCATGAGACCCACCCACTACCACGAGAACAGTATGGGGGAAACCGCTCCTGTGACTCAAATTATCTCCCACTGGGTCCCTCCCACAACATATGGGAATTCATTCAAGATGAGATTTGGGTGGGGACACAGCCAGACCATATCACATTGGTAACATACTTGCCTGTGTAGTTTTAGGAATGTGCTTCTCCAGCCTACTAAAACCTAATTTTTTTTTTTTTTTTGAGACGAAGTCTCGCTCTGCTGCCCAGGCTGGAGTGCAGTGGCTGGATCTCAGCTCACTGCAAGCTCTGCCTCCCGGGTTTACACCATTCTCCTGCCTCAGCCTCCCAAGTAGCTGGGACTACAGGCGCCGCCACCTCGCCCGGCTAGTTTTTTGTATTTTTTAGTAGAGACGGTCCTGGTCTTGATCTCCTGAATTCATGATCCGCCCATCTCGGCCTCCCAAAGTGCTGGGATTACAGGCTTGAGCCACCGCGCCTGGCCCTAATTTTAACACAGAATATCTTACTTCAATTTTTAAAGATTTTTCTAACAACTTTTTTCAGGGAAAAAAAAAATCTTTTATATCAGTTTATTTCCTGAAACAAAGATAATAGATTCATTTGTAAATGTCTCCTAATTAAGCGATATGGAAACCTCAAAGGAAAGTGAACATTTTTTTCTGTTGTTATTGTTTTGTTTGTTTTTTTAGACAGGGTCTCAATCTCTTACCCAGGCTGGAGTGTAGTGGTGCGATTACGGCTCACTGTAGCCTCGACCTCCTGGGCTCAGGTAATCCTCCTGCCTCAGCCTCCTCAGTAGCCTCCTGAGCTGGGACTATAGGTGTGCACCGCCATGCCCAGCTAATATTTATATTTTTGTAGAGACAAGATCTCGTTATGTTGCCCAGGCTGGTCTCAAACTCCTGGGCTTCAGTGATCCTCATAAAGTGCTGGAATTACAGGCACGAACCACCATGCCTAGCCTTAATTTTCAACATCTTATAACACCTATAAGAGATTTCTTGATTTCCAGGCACATCATGTTCTATCATTGGTTTCTTCAAAACTTATTAGAGCAATTTTATCTTGTGCTTATTTGTTAACAATTGTATAATAAATGATTCAATGTAGTAATTATTACAATATGTATTGTTAATGCAAATAGCATATATTATATAAATATGTATGTCTCTAAGGATATTTCATGTTACATGAGTATATAAGATATATTATAAAATTATATAATATTCATAAAATACACACTATATTCTGTTTTGTATATAATATATTGCACATAAGTTACATGTGCTGGCTTACGCCTGTAATCCCAGCACTTTGGGAGGCCAAGGCAGGCAGATGGCAAGCTCAGATCGAAACCATCCTGGCCAACATGGTGAAACCCCATCTGTACTAAAAATACAAAAATCAGGTGGGTGTTGTACACCCTTGCAATCCCAGCTACCCAGGTGGCTGAGGCAGAAGAATCTCTTAACTCAGAAGACGGAGGTTGCAGTGAGCTGAGATCTTGCAATTGCATTCCAGCCCAGGCAATGCAGTGAGATGCCATATGAAAAAAAAAAGGTTACATATAAATATATAACAGACATCATAATATAAATCTCTTTCTATATTATATAATATTTATTGTATAATGATATATTCATTCCATTATATATTTATAATATATATTCATATATATTATATTTATATATGTATATTATATATTATATATTCATTTTAAAATACCTAATGTTTACCTAATCAAGTTGTCTAATTAGCTTATAACATCTAATTAAAATTTATATCTATATAAATTATATATTTATATTTTATAATATATCAATGCATTTAAATGTGTCATCAATATATTGTATATTATAAAATATTTATGTATTACAATACAATAAATTTATATATATTCAAACATGTATAAATTTAAGTTATGCACATAAATTTGTATGAATATCTTAGGCCGATTTAAATATTAATTAGACAAGCATAGGAACATGTTTTCCCTTTGCCTTTAGGGAGTTCATTGCTCTGTATAAGTTTTCCTTCTTTTTCAACTGGAAAAAAACATAAATAAACTTGAGTTAAAATCTAAATGCTTGATCTGTTTATTCCAACATTTCTTACACTTAGTTTATCTGTCTGTGGCTCATATGACTTGAAAGAGTTATTGGTAGGGTTACAGTAGGGTTATTGCGGTCGAGGTTTAAGCAGAATTAAATGTAGGAAACTGAGTTCCCCCTCGAAGCACAAGCAGAGACCAGGATTTGAGGGTAAGGTGTTTATGGGGAGGTGATACCAGGAAGGACCCATTGGAGAACCAGAAAATGAGACAGTTGAGGCCCCCATTGCAGAAACCTTCATTGAACTAATCTGAGTGTTTGACCTGGGACTGCGCATTTTTGGCAAACATGCAAGTTGTTTCTGAAGCAAGTAGAATGTGGATTGTGCATCTCCTTTCTGGAGGATACTCTGGTTCAAAGGAATCTCCTGTTTACACTGGCTCATTGGCTTTTTGAGTGATAACCCTGACTGGGCCCATGACAGGTCAATTTCACCTTGAGAAAGAGTAGTTCAGGGACACTGGCTCTTATGTTAACCTTCCTAGTTACTCACAAGGGTGCCCAATGGCTCACAGGTGAGAAGACCAAGGTACAGCACAGGGGATCGGCAGTCAATTCCCACCACTAGAAATGACTCACATTGTGGCCCAATAATTCCTGGTGTACAGTGCATTATTACTGCATAAATGGCTGCCTCCAGGGAAGATACAGAATTTACAGGCCCTCACCCTTTCGCCAACTTATTAATTTTCTGTGGCTGTTGTCCCTAATTGTTACAAACTTAGTTGCTTAAGTAATGCAAATTTATTTTCTTACACTTCTACAGTTCAGTAATTCTGGAGGTGAGGAGTTCAACAAGAGCCTCATTGGGCTAAAATCAAGATGTCAGTAGGCTCAGCATCATGCAATGTAACAACATCATAAACTTGCATATGTAGTCCTTAATCACAAGTACAAGTTGATGTTATTTTAAAAAGTAAACACCTTCACCAAGAAAGAAAAATCCTTGTGAATTTCCGTCTGGAATCTGTTTTGAACAGATGTATGGTGTATTCACTTTTTAAACCTGATCTTTGGCTTCATACAAATGTAGATTTTTTTCCTAGTTTTTAACATTAAATTACTCATCAAAGTGATAATTACAAAAGTGAAAAAAAAATAACAAAAAGGTGTCAGTAGGGCTGCATTCTATTAGAGAAGATTTTGGGCAGAATTCATTTCCTTGCTTTTCAGGGATGGTGGCAGAATTGTTCCCTGTGGTTGTAGAATTGAAGTCTCCCTTCCCCGCTGACTGTAAACTGAAACATCATTTCCAGCTTCTAGAGACCACTATACTCATCTCTGATTCTTCTGCTATTTTTTATTTTTTTTGAGACAGGGTCTTACTCTGTAGCCCAGGCTGGAGTGCAGTGATGTCCTTACAGCTCACTGCAGCCTCGACCTCCTAGGATCAAGCGATCCTCCTGCCTCAGCCTCCCAAAGTGCTGGGATTACAAACATGAGCCACCGCACCCAGCCTTTTAATTTTTTTGAGATAAGGTCTCGCTCTATTACGCAGGCTGGAGTGCAGTGGCACGGTCATAGCTCACTACAGCCTCCAACTCCTACGATCAAGCATTTCTCTCTTCTCACCTCCAGAGTAGCTCATATTACAGGTATGTGCCTCCATATCTGGCTTTTTTTTTTTTTAAGTACAGACAATGTCTTGCTATGATGTCCAGGCTGGCCTTGAATTTTAAGAACTCTAAGGACAGATTAAACCACTACGGGTGTACTTAGTTCCCTCTGGAGGCTCTCGGGGAGGATTCTTCCTGCCTCTTCCAGCTCCCAGGGGCTCCAGGCATCCCTGGGCTTGTGGCCACATCACTCCAGTCTCTGCCTCTGTCTCCACATGGCCTTCTCTTCTGTGTCTGTGTCTTCTCTTCTGTCTCTTACAAGCACACCTGTCATTGCATTTAGGGTCCTGAATCCAGTGTGACTTCTTGCAATTAGATTGGGCTCAGCCTGAATAATTAAAAAAAATCTCTCAGTTTTAAGGTCAAGTGCATTAGCCACCTTAATTCCATTTGCAACCTTTATTCCCTTTCTTCATTATGGGTACCATATTCACAGGAGATTGGGATGTGGCCCTTTTTCAGGGGCCATTATCTGGCTCCTATGCCTTTCTCTTTCCGACTCTGGCTCATATCTGCCATGGAATCTTGTCTCCACCTGAAAGCCCAGAACAGATCCAAATGCTGACCAATTTTGACACACGGAGTTCTCAATAGGCTCAGCTCCTCAGTTGATAGGCACTGAATCCAAGCATGTCTGACAGTCAAACCAAGGCTGGGGCTCCAAAGGAGAGTTCAAAGCTCCTTCATTATACATCACAACACTCTCCACTTGGTGTCTGAGCATGGCTCATGGGTCTGGGACCTGTGCTGACCCACACTCTTGGTCAGTGTGCTAACCCACCTGACATTTCTCATTGATTTTGGTGTTACCTCTAACCTGAATGGTATTGGTTTGCTACAGTTGCTGTAAAAAATTACCTCCTCTTGCTCTATCACCTGTCTCAGCTGCCTGAGGTCCTAGTGGTTCACTGCACCATGAAGACAGATTCCAGATGCAGGGAACTTGCACCTCCAATCCCAGATGCTATGTCCAGCAAAGACGCCATGGTTCTGGCCCACAGTGGCCCTGGACACCTCCTGCATCCTCGTATGGCTGAAGGAACAAGACCATGATGTCATTGCCTACCTGGCCAAGATCGGCCAGAAGGAAGACTTTGAGGAAGACAGGAAGAAGGCATGGAAGCTTGGGGCCAAAAAGGTGTTCCTTGATGATGTCAGCAGGGATTTTGTGGAGGAGTTCATGTGGCCGGCCATCCAGTCCAGCACCCTGTATGAGGACCACTACCTCCTGCACTTCTCTGGTTAGGCCCTGCATCACCCACAAACAAGTGGAAATCACCCAGCAGAAGGGGGCCAAGTATGTATCCTATGGCATCATGGGAAAGGGGAACGATCAGGTCCGTTTTGAGCTCACCTGCTCACTGGCCCCCAAATTAAGGTCTTTGCTCTCCAGAGGATGCCCAAGTTCTACAACTGGTTCAGTGGGCCTCAAGGATCTGATGGAATATGCAAAGCAACATTGGATTCCCTTCCTGGTCAATCTCAAGAACCCGTGGAGCATGGATGACAACCTCACGCATATTGGCTCTACACAAAGACTAAGGACCTGACCAAAGCCCACAACACCCCTGACATACTCGAGATTGAGTTCAAAACAGGGGTCCCCATGAAGGTGACCAACGTCGAGGACTGCGCCACCCACCAGACCTCCAAGGAGCTCTTCATGTAATTGAATGAAGCCACAGGCAAGCACGGCCTGGGCCATATTGACATTGTGGAGAACCATTTCATTGCAATGAAGTCCTGAGGCATCTATGAGACCCCAGCAAGCACCATCCTTTACTATGCTCATTTACACATCAAGGACTTCACCATGGATTGGGAAGTGTGCAAAATCAAACAAGGTCTGGGCTTGAAATTTGCCGAGCTGGTGTATACTGGTTTCTGGCACAGCCCTGAGTGTGAATTTGTCTGCCACTGCATTGCCAAGTCCCAGGAGCAAGTGGAAGGGAAAGTACAGGTGTTCGTCTTCAAGGGCCAGGTGTACATCCTCGGCCAGGAGTCCCCACTCTCTTTACAATGAGGAGCTGGTAAGCATGAATGTGCAGGGAGATTAGCAGCCAGTTAATGCCGCCAGGTTAATCAACATCAGTTCCATCAGGCTGAAGGAATATCATTGTCTCTAAAGCAAGCTCCCTGCCAAATGGACCCCTACACAAGGGGGAGCTGGGCCTGCTCACTTTGCTCACTTTGCAGATCCCCCAAGAACAGACACTAATTTTTGTGATAATTCATAATTGTGACTTGTTCTCCCTGCCTGGCAGTATAGTGGGGCTGCCAAGCCCCAGCTTTGTTCCCTGGTCCCACTGAAGCCTGCAAAAGTGATCATCAAAGGGAAGGGTGGGGGGCTATAAAATGACAATTTGTTTTTGAGACACTTACTCTGTCACCCAGGCTGGAGTGCAGTGGCTCAAACTTGGCTCACTGCAACTTTCATCTCCTGGGTTCAAGTGATTCTCATCCCTCAGCCTCTCAAGTAGCTGAGATTACAGGCATGTGCCACCATGCCTGGCTAATTTTTGTGTTTTTAGTAGAGATGAAGTTTTGCCATGTTGGCCAGGATGGTCACGAATGGCTGACCTAAGGTTATTTGCTGCCTCCACCTGCCAGAGTTCTGGGATTACAGGCGTGAGTCACTGTGCCTGTCCAAAAATGACAATTATAAAAAGATTTTAAAAAATGACCTTCTGCTGGGTGGCAGAAAGCAACATAAATGTATTACCTCTCAGTTCTGTTTTTTTCAAAATTTATTATTGATACTTTTTGTGGGTACATAGATGTTATATTTATGGGATATCTGCAATGTTTCGATATAGGCATGAAATGTATAACAATCACATCACAGAGAATGGGTTATCCAGCCCCTCAAGCATTTACCCTTTGTGTTACCAATAATCCAATTATACTCTTCTAGTTATTTTTAAATGTAAAAGTAAGTCATTTTTGATCTCCTGGTTCTTTTGTTGGCCTCTCCCTAGCTTCAGAAGCCACCAGCAATCCTTGGCATTCCTGGACCTGTGGCTGCATCACTAGAGTCCCTGCCTCCATCTCCACATGGCTTTCTCCTCTGTGTCTGTGTCTCTTCTGTCTTATAGAAGGACACCTGATATTGCATTTAGGGCCCAGCCTAACCCAGGATGATCTCATCTTGAGATTCTTGACTTGGTTCTATCTCCAGATGCCATATTTACACATAAGGTGACATTCACAGGTTCTGGGATTAGGATGAGGACATATCCTAATCCCAGACTACGGGTCAATCTACTACAGTTGTATTCAGTCCTTCTGGAGGCTCTAGGAAGAGCATCCTTCCTGCCTTTTCCAGATCTCGGAGGCTCCAGGAACCCCTGGGCTTTTGGAACAGTTTAAGCCACTGTTTACTGAACGTTTACTCAGTTCCCTCTGGAGGCTCTAGGGGAGGATCCTTCCTGCCACTGCCAGCTCCTGGGGGCTCCAGGTGTCCCTGGGCTTGTGGCACATCATTCCTGTCTCTGCTTCTGTCTCCACGTGGCCTTCTCCTATGTGTGTGTGTGTCTTATAAGTACACCTGTCTTTGCATTTAGGGTCCTGAATCCAGCACATCTTCATCTTGACATCCTGTACTAATTACATTTACAGAGACTCAATTTCCAAATGAGGTCCTATTCAAAGGTTTCGAGTGGATGTGTAAATTTTTTAGTGGGGAAGGTGGGGAGAAGACACAGAATATTTGTTGTGCTTCCCACATCCTCTGGCTCCTGTTGCTTTCTCCTAGCCAGTGGGATCCTAGTCTCTCACGTCTAGCCATTACCTGGAATCTTGCCTGTAGGGAGCTACCCCAACCCCCTGCCCTGACTGGCTCCTATTGGGTTATGTATTCCCCGTCTAATTTTATCGCCACAATTATCACAATGTATGTCTCATGATCATCGTCCCCTGTCTAGGGACTTTACCTTCAACCATCCTTTCATTAAAATGGCTTATTAAGGTGCTTACTGCAAGTTGGACTATGTAACTGGATTTATTTTTTAAATACCTGAATTGAACAACATAATTTGACCTCCTACTCTCTGCTTGTCCTAGAAAAAAGCAGTAGTTACACATGAATTAGAGTCTTAAGATATGAGACCTTTTCAGGTCAGGCATGGTAGCTCACGCCTGTAATCCCAACACCTGGGGAGGCCAAAGCAGGAGGATCACTTGAGCCCAGGATTTCAGGACCAGGTGGGCAACATGATGGCACCCCTGTCTCTACAAAAAAAAAAAAAATTAGCCGGTGTGGTAGCACACACCTATAGTTCCAGCTACTCAGGAGGCTAAAGTGGGAGGATCACTTGAGCTTAGGAGGTGGAGGCTGCAGTGAGCTATAATTAGACAACTGCATTTCAGCCTGGGTGAGAGAGCAAGACCCTGTCTCAACATAAAATAAAATAAAATAAAATAAAATAAAATAAAATAAAATAAAATAAAATAAAATAAAATAAAACATGAATTGAAAAACTTAATTTGATCTCCTGTCCTGTGTCCATCCTAAAAAAAGCACTAGGGGCCCCTGAATTTGAATCTTAAAATATGAGACCTTTGTTCTAAATGAACCAACCACAGTCTCCACACCTGTTGTGAAGAAGTAACTAAAAGGAGCTGATTTTGTTGATTTAAGAGAATCCCCTATATCCCTAAGTGACTCACAGCCTGTTGCTGTTACATAACAGCTTGCTAGAGAGACTTAACATTTCAGGATTTTTAAGGGAAAAAATGCAAGTAAGATGTTCCTGCAGAAACATTGCCCCTGGCTATGAACACCTATGAGACACTCGGAAATTGATGTTGTTTTATTTTGTTTTGCTTTTGTTTTGTAGGAAGACAGATACACTTTGCATATTGTCCACATATGGAAACAATAGTCTGAGTATACAACTTGGGTGGCCAAATTAATTGCACACTAATTATCATGCTTCCCACAGCAGCCCTTCAAATCTTAAATGGCACACGCACATGATAATTTTGCTCTGTAGACCTCTTTATTTTAATCTGATATCCAAAACTGTAACAGAATAAATGGGTGTTATTTTAAGCAATGGCATGGGTGATAATTTGTGACTGCAGTCACAGACTCACACACTCATCATCCTGCTGTTCAACTTTCTCTGAATGAGAAAGAAATTCAACCCCAGGCCCCTTGTCCCTGCTGGCCCCTGTGCTTGCAAGCTTCTTTCTCCAAATACTGAATGATTTATTCCAACACCACCTCCTCAGTGTGGCTTTTCACCTGCCCCTTTCCAAAATAAACTTCTCCTTTCCTTTTGCCCTGATTCACTTTTGGAAACAATTCCTATGTGAGGTTAGTGTTTGTTTTACTGCATCTCACTCTCTCACTAGAATATGAGTTCAATTGAAGCTTCAGGGTTCTCACTCATGGCCCTGTCTAGGGTTAGGGATAGGGTTAGGGTTAGGGTTAGGCAATCTGGAGCCATCAATAGCTATTGAAGGAATGAGCATGTACAGATCTATGTTTAGAGGGTCAGCTTCTGGACAGGGATATAATATCTTCTTAAGCAGTGAGGAAGTCAACAAAAACCATCAAGCTGTCACAGGGAAAGAGTAGAGGCACACCTATCATGAGTGAAAACCAGTTAGGGGACCCTCCATGGGTCTCTCTGATTCTGAGATACCCGAATGCATGGTGAGATGTTGTATTAGTCTGTTTTCACACTGCTGATAAAGACATACCTGAGATGGGAAATTTACAAAAGACAGAGGTTTAATGGACTTACAGTTCCACTTGGTTGGGGAAGCCTCAGAATCATGGCAGAAAGCAAGGAGGAGAAAGTCATGTCTTACACATACAGCAGCAGACAAAGAGAGAATTTGTGCAGGGAAACTCTCCTTTATAAAACCATCAGATCTCATGAGACTTATTCACTGTCACAAGAACAGCATAAGAAAGACCTGCCCCTATGATTCAATTACCTCCCATCGGCTCCCTCCCACAACATGTGGGAATTCAAGATGAGATTTGGGTGGGGACACAACCAAACCATATCAGACTTCTTCCATGAGTGGTTGTGGCTCCAGATAACACAGTGAGGTCACCTGTGATGACCGTTAAGGTGACTTTGGAAGTCACTTGTGAGCTTCCAAAAACACCTGTGTTGGGGTCCGCGTGTTTCCTAAACAAAGGAATGAACACACAAGACAACACAGGACAAGACAAACATGGCAGCCACCCCGAGCAGCATGCTCTGCTTTATTTTATACATGCTTGTGGAATTTTACTATGTCACAAGACAAGAGTTGTTTTTATGACACAAGTTGTTTTTATGTCATCTGTTGTTTTTCTGACCTTTCCTTAACTTTCTGATTTCTCAAGATGCTTAAACATTAACCAGTTCCCAGAGTCTGCTGTTTGCGGCTGGCTCTTTTGTTCATCCTGTTTGCAGAGAAGAAACGTCCTGCTTTGTTTGCAAGAGCAGGACTTATTGGGAACATCTCGTTTGCCAGCACGTAGTCCTCTACACACCTGCACCTATGGTTCTAACTACATAGATTTGACTTCACTGGACCTGGGTGTAGTCTAAATTCTGGAAGTGCAAATGTTCTTCTTGTGAGTCTAACAACCTGTAAATGGATATGATAATGCCTAGATGCCAAGAGAGAAACAAATTTATAGTCAGCATCAAATTGGTTTGGGATGTGGGAAGCAGAGGATGATGCCACGGGTCAGGGAAAATGGGAGATCCTGAATTTGCCAATATTTGTTATAAAGAGGGTCATGTTTTCTTCAGAAGAGTAAATCAAACCCAATTTTAAACTTGATTTAGACAAAACATATGTCTACACATGGGTGTCTATCCCTTAGGATTTAAGAGTTGTTGTACTATCTATTTATATTTATGAAATAAATATGGTTCTCTAAAGGGAGAAAAATGCCAAAATTTTCTTTTGTTTGAGGCCAACTCTTTTTTTAGGCCATGCGTTCAGCCATAAGTGGAACTGGCCTAATTTTAATTTTACTTTTAGCAATGTTTTCCTTTTAGCTCCCAAAGAGAATGGCCAATATTTTTCGACCCTAAGGAATGCCTGTCATTCATTCTCAGAAGCAATGTAGGAATTCATGGAATACCGCAAGAGATGCTATGAGATCAAAAGTGTAGACCCAAAACAAAGTAGCTAGTGTCCGCACATAATGTATGATGCAATTTAAAGATGAGGGGGGAGCTGAAGGGATACAAGAACGGACATTGTGTCTCACATATAGAATCACATAAGTGAAAAGATGTGCAACGTGCCAAGTGAGTGTTTTCTAATTGGCAGTAGACATCAACTCTTCTACTGAGAAATAGTATGGGGGAAAGAGAAAGAGAAGGCTAGAGGTATGCCGCCTCTCTATTAAAACAACTCTTTGAAAACTATGTATAGAAGACTTCTAAGTATCCCAAGACTACAGACATGTAGGATGTAGATTGGGCCATGGACCTTTGGCCATGGAACATTTGCACTTCCAGAATCCAGACTACACCCAGGACCAATGAAGTCCAATCCCTATAGGTAGAACCACTGGCACAGGTGTTTCTGGATGCTCACAGGTGACTGCCAAAGTCACCTTAAAGGTCATCACAGTTAACTTCACTGTGTAGTTGGGGCCCAGAACCACTCAAAGAAGGAGGCTCACCATGGAGGCAGGCGTCTCAGAATCAGAGAGACCCATGAGTTTTCCCTAACTCTGATTTTCCACTGGCAATAGGTGTGCTTCTACTCTTTCCCTATGACAGCCTGATGGCTCTTGCCGTCTTCCTCACTGCTTAATGTAGACCTGGCCATGCTCATTCATTCATTCAATAGCTATTGATGGCTCCAGGATGCCTAACCCTAACCTACCCCTATTCCTAACCCTACCCCTACCCCTAATCCTAACCCTACCCCTACCCCTAACCCTAGACAGGGCCATGAGTGAGAACACTGAAGTTTCCATTGAGTTCACATTCTAGACAGAGAGTCAGACACAGTACAACAAACACTAAACTCATGTAGGAACTGTTTCTAAACCTGAAACAGGGCAAAGAGGAAGGAGAAGGTAAGTTTGGAAAGGGAGATGAAAAGCCACTCTGAGGAGGTGGTATTGGAATAAATCATTCAGTATTTGGAGAAAGAAGCTTCCAAGCAGAGGGGCCAGCAGGTGCAAAGGGCCTGGGTGCATTTGTCTTGTAGGGAAGTTTGAACAGCAGGACGATGAGTGTGTGAGTCTCCTGTGGCTGCTGTCACATGGGTCTGAGGGTGATAAAATGAGAACCTTTTTAGTCAAATAATTCTGTGCTCAATTTGAGGACAGTAGGTTGATAAACCAAACAGGAATATTCCAGGCTTTCTCATCCATTTGCAAGACTGAAACTGGCCTTGTCTGTACCATGTTTCAATAACAAGTTGCTTTATTAACATGTACTCCAGTAGAATAGGAAAAATGCTGACTCAATAATAACACTGCCAAAAAAAAAAAATGCAACAGAACGTGTTTTCCCTCCTTCTGTTGCTTTTCTTATTCCTCCTCCCTCTCCTCTAATTGTATAAATTGATATCTTATCTTCATTTTTATTTCTCATTACCTTTTCATTTTGGCATCTCCTCGTACTCATTGAATGAGTTTTCTAGGGATGCTGTAATGCATTCCCACAAGTTCAGTGGCTTGAAAAACACACGTTGAGTATCTTCCAGTTCTGAAAGTCAGAGTCCAAAATGAGTCTCACTGGGATTAAACTGATATATTGGCAGGACCTCTTCCTTCTGGAGGCTCTACACAGGGAAGATCTGTTTTCTTGCCATTTCTAGCTTTTAGGAGTGTCAACTAAAAATAAAATTCGAACATGCCCTCCTGACCCCCCCATTATCTGAATGGACCCCTTCTCTCAGCCAAAGGCGCTCCAAAGTTAACCTGAAAAACTAGTTCAGGCCATGATGGGAAGTGGAAGCTGGACATGCCTCATAATGCCCTCCTCCCTTTTGGAATCACTGATAGAACAGACTCTCTAACTCTGATAAGAAATCTTTACAGTCTATTCTCTTTGGAGCCTGCTACCTGGAGGCTTCATCTTCATTATAAAACCTTGGTCTGTACAACCCCTTGTCATAACCCAGACATTCTTTTCTGCTGATAATAACTCTTTCAACCAATTGGAAGTCCCTCTGCCTGACACTTTGAGTTGTCCTGCCTTTCTGGACCGAACCAATGTACATCCTACATGTAGTGATTGATGTGTCATGTCCCCTAAAATACATCAAACCAAGCTGTACTCCAGCCAGCTTGGGCGGATGTCCTCAGGACCTCCTGAGGCTGTGTCATGGGCACACCCTTAACTTGGGCAAAATAAACTTTCTAAACTGATTGAAATCTGTCTCAGTTACTTTGGGTTTAATGGGAGCTACCAATGTTTCTTGACTCACGGCCCCTTTCTCCATCTGCAAAGCCAGCCACAGCCACCGGGTCTAGTCTTTCTCAAGTTGCCATCTCTCTAGTTCTCCCTCTCCACAACCTTTTAAGGACCTTAGTGGTCACAAGGGGCCACCTGTGTTACTCAGGATACTCTCCTTATTTCAAGATCAACTGATGAGAGAAAACTTAATTCCATCTACAACCTGAATTTCCTATTGTCATGGTGCCTAACACATGTATAGGCTCTGGGAAGTAGGCCATGACATCTTTGGGATGGGAGAGATCACCCTGTCTGCTATACACATTTAAACTATTCGAGTTTCTCCTTGTAAGAATTATTATTGCTACCCATTTTGCCTTTCCTCTTGGGTTTTAGTTTCATCTTAATAGGCATACTGGCCAGGAGCAGTGGGTCTCGCCTGTAATCCTACCACTTTGGGAGACTGAGATATCAGGATTGCTTGAGCCCAGGAGTTCGAGACCAGCCTGGCCAACATCGCAAAATTGCATCTCTGCTAAAAATACAAAAAATTAGTCAGGCTTGATGGTGCACACCTATAATCCCAGCTACTCAGGATGCTGAGGCACAAGAATAGCTTGAACCCAGGAGCAGGAGGTTGCAGTGGGCCCAGATAGCACCACTGAACTCCAGCCTAGGTGACAGAGTGAGGTTCTGTCTCAAAAATAAAAAAAGGAGAAAGATTATTTAAAAAAAATAGGCATACTTTGTATACTCAGGTATTAGCCCCTCATCAGTTTGATACTATGTGTGTATGTCTGTGTGTGCACGTGTGTGTATGTGCGTGTTTGTGCATGTGTATGTATGTATGTATGTGTGTGTGCGCATGTATGTGCATGTGTGCGTATGTGCATGTGTGTGTGTGCACGCTTTTCTGAGAGGTATTTCTAAGGTATTTTTCTTTCTTCTCACAATTCAAATACTTAACCAGAATACATCTAGTTGTTATTTTGCTTTCCACAACTTTCATCTGGGACTAGTTAAGAACCAGATAGCCAGAAAGGTCCTATGAATTATTATTGTAAGAATAAAGATGATGTTATTTTGTTGATGTTACAAAAATACAATGAATTGATTTCCAATAACACTGTGCATTCTTTTTTGTTTGTTTTTAGTGTGTCTAATAATTCATTTTGTAGGTAACCTATCCTCACAGAAGCACTCAGGGCAGAAGAGGAGACTGAGATTTCTGTGCAATTATTTATTTGGAAATGGAGCCCGTTCCCTCTCTGGAGCAAGAGCTCAGCAAGTGGAGGGAAGGATGTGAAACAGGAAAAGACAAAAAGTCCATTTGAGGATTTATGGCTTGGTTGGCTGCCAAAGTGGCAACTTAGGTTCGACCCTGGAAGACCTTGTGAGGATTTTAGGATAACTGTAAGGCTGCACCGGGGAGACGAGAGAGGATGCTATTTCTACATCTCCTTCTGTCCTCTATGGGTGAAGGATGGCTCCTTCTCTCTTGTGATCCTGAGTGCTGGAAAGCTGAAGGAATTCTTCCAAGCACTGAGTGAGTTCAGCCAGCCTGGATTCTCGGGAAATCTGGTGAAAACTGACTGGGGTAAGAACAAAGACTGAGAAGGTTTGACTTGGTAGACAACCAGTACCTCATGAATAGATATCCTGTAACATAAAATAATGATAATACTAACAATACTTATCATTGTTGTTAGCAATAATGCTGCAGGTTTGTCAATACTGCCTATTTATATATTTCCAGGATGAAAAAACTTCTTCCACATTCTGGGACAGAATTTCGCTTCATAACTAGATAGTCCACAGAATCTTAACCTCATAGGATGGTTCATTCAAAACAGATTCAATGATAAAACACACTTTAGAAAGGTTAAATATATATTATCCTTGTTAGCGACTCATAACTACAACCAAAAAAATCCGTATAACCCTATTAAAATGTGGGCAAAGAACATGAACACACAGTCTTCAAAAGAAGACATATCAATGGCCAACAAGCGTGTGAAAAGTTGCTCAACATGACTAATCATCAGAGAAAAGCAAATTGAAACCATAATGAGATATCTTCTTCTTCTTCTTCTTTTTTTTTTTTTTTTTTGAGACAGAGTCTCATTCTGTCGCCCAGGCTGGAGTGCAGTGGCGCGATCTCGGCTCACTGCAAGGCGTAATGAGATATCTTCTTATACCAATCAGACTAGCTATTTTTCTTTGAGACAGAGTCCTGCTCTCTCACCCAGGCTGGAGATAATTTGATTATTACTGCCATGCCTTGGTATTTGTGTTTCAAGAACTGCCAGCAACTACTATTAAAGAATACATTTATAAACATCCCTGTGAAATTGATTACTGAGTCAGCTCCTGAAATATCTGGGAAGATCGTGTCCACTTTATGTATCTCTCCTCTGTATATAGAAAGTCCCAAGAAAATGGGAGTACAGTATCAAAAAAGGATTTGCTTCTTAAATAGCACTACGCTTTCTTCCATTTAATATTGAAAACCATCAAGGACTATGTTCTTTCTTTATTTAGACTGCCAGACAGTACAGACACATCACCATCAGTGTTCATCCTTGTGGTTTCATTGTCAGCTCTTTCTATCGTATCACCCTGGTATTCTATCACTCATTTAGTTGTGTTTTGTGTATCTTATGTTATTCTGCCTGAAGCCTCCTCCTTCTTTTCAAAGGACAAGGCAAGGCCAGATATGATTGCTCATGTCTGTAGTTCCAGCATTTTGGGAAGCTGGGTGGGAGAACTGCTTGAGCCCAGGAGTTTAAAGACCAGTCTGGGCAACATGGCAAGACCTTGTCTATAGATTAGCCTGGCATGGTGGTGCACACCTGTATTCCCAGCTACCTGGGAGGCTGAGGTGGGAGATTCACTTGATCGCAGGAGGTCAAGGGAGCAGTGAGCTATGATTGCATCACTGCACTCCAGCCTAGGAGACAGAGCAAGACCCTGTCGAGAAAGAAAAGAAAAGAAAAGAAAAGAATAGAAAAGATAAGAAAAGAGAGAGAGAAAGAAAGAAATAGAAAGAAAGAAAGAAAGAAAGAAAGAAAGAAAGAAAGATAGATCGATAGATAGATAGATAGATAGTTAGATAGATAGATAAATAGATAGATAGACCTGTAAGTTGACAAGCAACAAAAGGATCAATACAATCAGAAACTGCCCTCCAATTTGGAACAGTTTTGGTGGCTCAGACCATTTGGTTAATTACCCAGGTTTCTACTGACTTTGACAGTTTGAGGTTTTCCATACACATGCACAGCACAGTTTCTCAGAGCTCTGAAAATTGTTTCCTTTTACAGTTTGCACTCCCTGCTCGTAAGTTTTATAACAGACATAAATGTTCATATCCTGTGTGAATAGGTCAACATTGTGGGCATGGTCAACAATTGTGCAATGTATGATTTCACCATATGCAAGGATACTCAGTGAGTGGAAAATTGAATTTATACTATTCATATGCATCACACTTGTTGCCTGATATATTAGTCAAGATAAAATAGAACTAATGTAACGGGTTTTTGTGTGCATGAGTTGAACCTTGAACAACACAGGGTTGAACTTACACATGAATTTTCTTCCACCTCTGCCATCCCTGAGACAGCAAAACCAACCCCTCTTCTTTGTCCTCCTCCTCTTCAGTGTGAAGACAGCAAGAATGGAGACGTTTAGGTTGATCCATTGAAAATGAAAGTTTAAAAAAAGAATATATTTGCTAATGTCATCAATAAATAACTAGTATATCTATTTTCTCTTCCTAATGATTTTCTTACATGACTTTTTTTCCTCTAGCTTACTGTATTATAAGAATACAGTATTGAGACTGGGCGTGGGGGCCTGTGCCTGTAATCCCAGCACTTTGGGAGGACAAGGCAGGTGGATCACTTGACATCAGGAGTTCGAGACCAGACTGGCTAACATGGCAAAACCCATCTCCACTAAAAATACAAAATTAACTGGTCATGGTTGCACGTAACTTTAATCCCAGCTACTTTGGAGGCTAAGGCAGAAGAATCACTTGAACCTGGGAGGCAGAGTTTGCACTGAGCTAAGATCACACCACTGTACTCCAGCCTAGGTTACAGGGTAAGACTCCATCTCGGGAAAAAAAATACAGTATTGAATACATATAACATAAAAAATTATGTAAATTTACTGTTCATGTTACCAGTAAAGCTTCTGGTGAACAGTAGGCTGTTAGTAGTTAAGTTGTAGAGGAGTCAAAAGTTTTAGGTGGATTTTTTCCGCCTATATACACACACATGTGTGTATATGCATATATTTACACAAGCATATACATATGTATATATACATATATTTGTATTTACATACTACACTTACATACATTTACATATACATACACATATATACTATATATAATATATACACACATATACTTTATATATACACACACACAAATGTACACACACATATTTTTTATATATATATATATTTTTTCTTTTTTTGAGATGGAGTCTTGCTCTATTGCCCAGGCTGGAGTGCAGTGGCGTGATCTTGCCTCACTGCAAGCTCCCCATTCCAGGTTCATGCCATTCTCCTGCCTCAGCCTCACCAGCAGCTGGGACTACAGGCACCCGCTACCACACCTGGTTAATATTTTTTTATTTTTAGTAGAGACGGGGTTTCACTGTGTTAACCAGGATAGTCTTGCTCTCCTGACCTCGTGATCTGCCCACCTCGGCCTCCCAAAGTGCTGGGATTACAGGAGTGAGCCACCATGCCCAGCCCACACATACATATTTTATATACACACTTACATATATATTTATTTACACACACACATACACCGAGTTTTGAAGAAACTGGCTTATGTGACTGAAGAGACTTAGCAAGTCTGATGTCTGCAGGGGTAGACTAGCAGCAGGTTGGAGACCCAGGGAAAAACTGATGCTGCAGCTCAAGCCCAAAGTCTTCTGTATGGAGGCAGAATTCCTTCCTCCTCCAGGGCCCACAGTTTTTTCTTCTCTTTCAGTCTTCAGCTGGTTGGAAAAGGCCCATGTACCTCATGGCGGGCAATCCGCTTTACTCAAAGTCTACTAATTTTGACATTAATCTCATCTAGAAAATACCTGCATGAAAATGCCTAGACTAGTGCTTGACCAAATACTTGGATTCCATGAGCTCACCAAGTTGTCACATCTATTTAACCCTTGCTCTAAATTTTAAAATGTTTTGTATTGCAAACTTGCAATTTCTTTGCTTGTATATATGCCTCCATGTAGGACACTTGTGCTCCACGCTCAGTCCTGCCAACGGCATCTCTTACTCCAGTCAGTGCCACCATGGCCAGTTGCCTGCAGCTTCTGCTATGTTTCCCAGGGGTCTCATAGCTGGCCTGTCTCAGGTGTGCAAGTGGCACCTTCCCCTCCTGCCACCTTCCTTCTCTGCAGACTTTTGCAACCAAGCAAGCAAGACGTAGGAGAGAAGTGCCTGAGACGAAGCAAGGACCCCTCTCTTTGGAGCCTGTGGGATTCCTCAGACATGGAAATAAAGGAAAATCTTGAGTTCCTTGGATGGAAATTCCAGGCACCTAGCTGCCTCTGAGAAGTCAATGGGCAGCCTAATAAGCAAGAAGGTAGTAGTAGCTTAAAACAATTGCCAATGAAGAAGTCACGAGATGTTTGGCTCCCCTACAAGAACTAAATATAACATCTTAGCATGTGTCCCTGAGTTGTGTTTCCAGAAACTCAGACCCCCACCCAATAGATCTACCACCCTGTCTCTAGACTTAGGATAAGGAGGTCTGGGGGTGACACTCTGAGTACCATTCCTTGCTCTCAATTTCTTCCTGAGGGGCCTGGGCATCACATCCCTGGGTTAGAATGAACCTTCTTTCCTGCTGCTTCCAAATTTTAAGACAAAGCTTTGCCTGCTTCACCAATTACAAATCAGAGAGGGTTTAAATCCACCTAGACCCATAGGCCTCTGCTTTGAGATTTCTCACCGTTTTAGGTCAAACCGATGTATAACCTCCGTGCATTGACTTATGACTTTGCCTGTAACCTCTGCCTCCTTGAATTAAAGGATTCATATCTTGAAGTTATCATGAAGGCCAGAGTGTAACAATGAGCTGCCCAATTCTCCTTCTTTGGTGCCCTGCAAATAAACCTTTCTCCCACTGCAAACCTCAGTGCGGACATCTGGCCTTACTACACTGGCAGTAAGCAGACCCGTTTGTTCCAAAACAAGGTGATGCAGCCTATGCACCTTGAGAATTGCAGTGAACATCTGATAAGTCAAAACAATTGAGATTTAAATAATACAATGACTTGCACAGTGAAATGTAAAATCCAAAGTAAGATCTTAGCTGTGAGACTAGCCGTGACATGAGTGGGAAATATTGGAGCCTGTGGCCTGCACTCAACAAAGAGGATTTGCAGCTTCTATGGAAATAAAATTCATAATATGGTAGGGTCACAATAGGTGGAGGGTTTTGGATCATGGGGTGTATGTGTATGTATGTATGTGTTTGTGTGTATATATGCATATACATGTATATGTGTATATACATGTATATATATGAATTAGCATGTCTATCTCTACCCTACTAGGTTCCAACCTTCTTGAGGCAAAATTCATTTTCACATATACAGAACAGAAATATTGTTCTCCCCTTCACAAAGTTACCCACAGAATTCAACACTGCTCAAATATTGTGACCCTACCGTATCCAATTTATTTTTTTATTTTTATTAAAATAATTTTATTTACCTTTTTTTTTGTTTTGAATACCTGCCCTCAGTCCTCATGAACCACCATGACAATACATTTAACATCATTGATCTCCATGGTTAGTTTACATGGTGTTGCCACAGTCCCCATGTTTAATTCCTTGCAAATGCTTGAGCCAGAGTTCAGTGGTGGGAGGCATCTGGTGCTTGTTTTGCCTTTCATATAGGCTGCTGCTGCCAAAATATCTATCAATTTTTCCACACTCCCTCAGTTTCACTGATTCTATTGCTGTTTCTATGTAGTACACAAAACTTGCAAATGACTATATTGCTACTTTATGCCAAATACTGGACTTGAGAATCCCATCTGACCTGACATATTACACAATTCTCTCTCTCGGGTCTTGGCATTCCTATGCCACTATAACTGGTCAGCAGGAAACAAAAACAGTTGCTTGCAGAATTCCCAGATATGCCTCAGTCTTCCTCCCTTCCCTCTCGGTCCCTCCCCTTCCCTCCCCTCCTTTCCTTCCTTTCCTTCCCCTTCTCTACCACCTTCTCTTCTCTCCTCTTTCTTCAGTCAGAGAAAAATCATCTTGCTAAGCAATCTGTTGGAGACTGATTTCTGCCTTCCCAGTTTTCCACAAAGATAGTTTGTCTATGTCTAAGAATTACCCTGAGTCTTTTGAAACCAAAACAACTAAACAGAGAAACTTAAAGGAAAATTTTATTGTTCACCTTGCCTCCTCCTCACATGTTACTTTACCCAAATTGTATATAATAATTATTATGGAACTGTGCTTATAATAATTAGAAACCCCCTGGAGATTTGCGTTCCAACCCTGACATGCCTTTTCAACTAGGTTCTATTTCATTCTAGGCACCAAATCTACCCAGTCCTTTTTCCTTGTAAGAACTCCTACTTAAATTTCCATTTAAATTTTTATTAACAGTTTCATTCCCACTTGGTTGTGTTATTTCCAATCCTAAAATTATTATTCAATACTACTCTTAGATTTCTAACAAAAATAAAAATGAAAAATTTTCAGAGAAAATGAAAATATTTTCCTAGTATCATGGTATCATATAGATACAAAAATGAAGAGGATAATCCCAGAACTTTGAGAGGCTGAGGCGGGCATATCATGAGGTCAGGAGATCGAGACCATCCTGGCTAACACAGTGAAACCTCGTCTCTACTAAAAATACAAAATTTAGCCCGGCGTGGAGGCGGGCGCCTGTAGTCCCAGCTCCTCCAGAGGCTGAGGCAGGAGAATGGCATGAACCCGGGAGGCAAAGCTTGCAGTGAGCTGAGATGGCACCACTGTACTCCAGCCCTCCAGCCGGGGGACAGAGGGAGACTCCGTCTCAAAAACCCAAGAGGAAAGTAAGAAAATATAATCCTAATTGCTTTCCAAATTGGACTAGGCCAAAAGAGGGTATGACAGTCTTAGAAGGACAAGGAATCAGAGTCCAGGGCTGAGGAAAGGAAACATGGGAGTAATCAAGAAAAAGTGAATTTGGAAATCTCAGACATCAATAAAAGTCTTACTCTTCATGTTCGGAAATACATAATTTTCTTAATTGGATCAAAGCAAAGGAGAAAAAGACCAACAACCAAAAATCAAGCATGTAATAACGTGGGCCACTGTCTGAGACAAAGTGAGATTTCCCAGTGGTAATTTTTACGTTCCAGTCACTGCGCATTACAGGGGTAGCGGCTTCTTAGCTTCAATATTTTCAAAAATAGTGATGAGACCTTCAACATATGCCAAAGTTCTATCAGTGCAACAAGAGATGGCACCTACTCCAAAAGGAAAATATCAAAAAGAATCCCAGGAATGTAGCCACGGATTTGACCTTTTCCTTGCATAGCATCTTGTTTCATTTTTCCACTTGAACATGCCACTACTGTCTCCAGTGTTCTAAGCTTACGTGTGAGGCGGGTCTTAGAAAGTCTGAAAACTCGTGACAGTGGTGGAGGTTAGCCTATCTATGTTATATAGCCCAAATGCTTACTTTTATACCCACATATTTTTAACTCCTGGTATTAATTTTTTTTTCCTTTGTGTAGAACAACAGACAAATTTTGTTTATTCACAGTGTTTCTTAAAAACCGGAATATTACCAACATTTAAAAGTCAGAAAAGAAATCGTCTAGACAGTTCATACAAAATGTGCATTTCAGGGTTTCCTTAAAATATTTGACAACACAGGGCAAACAGTCCCAGATGAAAACAATTGCCAAGAGCTAGAAGCTAAATTTTCTATGAAAAATTCTTCCAAATCTTACTACATACACACACACACACACACACACACTGCATATATATATAAACTTACTGCATATATATATGAACTTACTGCCTTTTATATATATGAATATATACCTCTAATAAGTATACATATACACTTCTAACACTAACAAGTATATATACTAGTATATATAGAGGTATATATACTAACATATATATATAGTACCTACACAGAGGTATATATACTAGTATATATAGTAGTTATATACTAACTAGTATGTTAGTATATACATACACTAACAAGTATGTATATATACTAGTATATATATATACACTAACAAGTATGTATATATACTAACAAGTATATACATATATGTACACTAACAAGTAATGTGTGTGGGTATATATATACTTGTTAGAGGTTTTTTTTTTTAATTATACTTTAAGTTCTAGGGTACATGTGCATAATGTGCAGGTTTGTTACATATGTATACTTGTGCCATGTTGGTGTGCTGCACCCATCAACTCGTCAGCACCCATCAACTCGTCATTTACATCAGGTATAACTCCCAATGCAATCCCTCCCCACTCCCTCCTCCCCGTGATAGGCCCCGGTGTGTGATGTTCCCCTTCCTGAGTCCAAGTGATCTCATTGTTCAGTTCTCACCTATGAGTGAGAACATGCGGTGTCTGGTTTTCTGTTCTTGCGATAGTTTGCTGAGAATGATGGTTTCCCGCTGCATTCATGTCCCTACAAAGGACACGAACTCATCCTTCTTTATGGCTGCATAGTATTCCATGGTGTATATGTGCCACATTTTCTTAATCCAGTCTGTCACTGATTGACATCTGTGTTGATTCCAAGTCTTGACTATTGTGAATAGTGCCGCAATAAACATACGTGTGCATGTGTCTTTATAGCAGCATAATGTATAATCCTTTGGGTATATACCCAGTAATGGGATGGCTGGGTCATATGGTACTTCTAGTTCTAGATCCTTGAGGAATCGCCATATTGTTTTCCATAATGGTTGAACTAGTTTACAATCCCACCAACAGTGTAAAAGTGTTCCTATTTCTCCACATCCTCTCCAGCACTTGTTGTTTCCTGACTTTTTAATGATCGCCATTCTAATTGGTGTGAGATGGTATCTCATTGTGGTTTTGATTTGCATTTCTCTGATGGCCAGTGATGATGAGCATTTTTTCACGTGTCTGTTGGCTGTATGAATGTCCTCTTTTGAGAAATGTCTATTCATATGCTTTGCCCACTTTTTGATGGGGTTGTTTGTTTTTTTCTTGTAAATTTGTTTGAGTTCTTTGTAGGTTCTGGATATTAGCCCTTTGTCTGATGAGTAGATTGCAAAAATTTTCTCCCATTCTGTAGGTTGCCTGTTCTCTCTGATGGTAGTTTGTTTTGCTGTGTAGAAGCTCTTTAGTTTAATTAGATCCCATTTGTCAATTTCAGCTTTCGTTGCCGTTGCTTTTGGTGTTTTAGACATGAAGTCCTTGCCCATGCCTATGTCCTGAATGGTATTACCTAGGTTTTCTTCTAGGGTTTTTATGGTATTAGGTCTAACATTTAAGTCTCTAATCCATCTTGAATTAATTTTCATATAAGGAGTAAGGAAAGGATCCAGTTTCAGCTTTCTACTTATGGCTAGCCAATTTTCCCAGCACCATTTATTAAATAGGGAATCCTTTCCCCATTTCTTGTTTTTCTCAGGTTTGTCAAAGATCAGATGACTGTAGATGTGTGGTATTATTTCTGAGGACTCTGTTCTGTTCCATTGGTCTATATCTCTGTTTTGGTACCAGTACCATGCTGTTTTGGTTACTGTAGCCTTGTAGTATAGTTTGAAGTCAGGTAGCGTGATGCCTCCAGCTTTGTTCTTTTGACTTAGGATTGTCTTGGAGATGTGGGCTCTTTTTTGGTTCCATATGAACTTTAAAGCAGTTTTTTCCAATTCTGTGAAGAAACTCATTGGTAGCTTGATGGGGATGGCATTGAATCTATAAATTACCTTGGGCAGTATGGCCATTTTCACGATATTGATTCTTCCTATCCATGAGCATGGTATGTTCTTCCATTTGTTTATGTCCTCTTTTATTTCACTGAGCAGGGCTTTGTAGTTCTCCTTGAAGAGGTCCTTTACAACCCTCATAAGTTGGATTCCTAGGTATTTTATTCTCTTTGAAGCAATTGTGAATGGAAGTTTATTCATCATTTGGCTCTCTGTTTGTTACTGGTGTATAAGAATGCTTGTGATTTTTGCACATTAATTTTGTATCCTGAGACTTTGCTGAAGTTTCTTATCAGCTTTAGGAGATTTTGAGCTGAGACAATGGGGTTTTCTAAATATACAATCATGTCATCTGCAAACAGGGAAAATTTGACTTCTTCTTTTCCTAACTGAATATCCTTGATTTCTTTCTCTTGCCTGATTGCCCTAGCCAGAGCTTCCAACACTATGTTGAATAGGAGTGGTGAGAGCGGGCATCCCTTTCTTGTGCCAGTTTTCAAAGGGAATTTTTCCAGTTTTCGCCCATTCACTATGATATTGGTTGTGGGTTTGTCATAAATAGCTGTTATGATTTTGAGATACATTCCATCAATACTGAATTTATTGAGAGTTTTAGCATGAAGCGCTGTTGAATTTTGTCAAAGGCCTTTTCTGCATCTATTGAGATAATCATGTGGTTTTTGTCTTTGGTTCTGTTTATATGCTGGATTACGTTTATTGATTTGCGTATGTTGAACCAGCCTTGCATCCCAGGGATGAAGCCCACTTGATCATGGTGGATAAGCTTTTTGATGTGCTGCTGGATCCGGTTTGCCAGTATTTTATCGAGGCTTTTTGCATCGATGTTCATCAGGGATATTGGTCTAAAATTCTCTTTTTTAGTTGTGTGTCTGCCAGGCTTTGGTATCAGGATGATGTTGGCCTCGTAAAATGAGTTAGGGAGGATTCCCTCTTTTTCTATTGATTGGAATAGTTTCAGAAGGAATGGTACCATCTCCTCCTTGTACCTCTGGTAGAATTCAGCTGTGAATCCATCTGGTCCTGGACTTTTTTTGGTTGGTAGGCTATTAATTAATGCCTCAATTTCAGAGCCTGCTATTGGTCTATTCAGGGATTCAGCTTCTTCCTGGTTTAGTCTTGGGAGAGTGTAAGTGTCCAGGAAATTATCCATTTCTTCTAGATTTTCTAGTTTATTTGCGTAGAAGTGTTTACAGTATTCTCTGATGGTAGCTTGTATTTCTGTGTGGTTGGTGGTGATATCCCCTTTATCATTTTTTATTGAATCTATTTGATTCTTCTCTCTTTTCTTCTTTATTAGTCTTGCTAGCGGTCTATCAATTTTGTTGATCTTTTCAAAAAACCAACTCCTGGATTCATTGATTTTTTGGAGGGTTTTTAGTGTCTCTATCTCCCCCAGTCCTGCTCTGATCTTAGTTATTTCTTGCCTTCTGCTAGCTTTTGAATGTGTTTGCTCTTGCTTCTCTAGTTCTTTTAATTGTGATGTTAGAGTGTCAATTTTAGATCTTTCCAGCTTTCTCTTGTGAGCATTTAGTGCTATAAATTTCCCTCTACACACTGCTTTAAATGTGTCCCAGAGATTCTGGTATGTTGTATCTTTGTTCTCATTGGTTTCAAAGAACTTCTTTATTTCTGCCTTCATTTCGTTGTGTACCCAGTAGTCATTCAGGAGCAGGATATTCAGTTCCCATGTAGTTGAGCAGTTTTGATTGAGTTTCTTAGTCCTGAGTTCTAGTTTGATTGCACTGTGGTCTGAGAGACTGTTTGTTATAATTTCAGTTCTTGTACATTTGCTGAGGAGTGCTTTACTTCCAGTTATGTGGTCAATTTTGGAATAAGTGTGATGTGGTGCTGAGAAGAATGTATATTCTGTTGATTTTGGGTGGAGAGTTCTGTAGATGTTTATTAGTTCTGCTTGCTGCAGAAATGAGTTCAATTCCCGGATATCCTTGTTAACTTTCTGTCTCGTTGATCTGTCTAATGTTGACAGTGGAGTGTTGAAGTCTCCCATTATTACTGTATGGGAGTCTAAGTCTCTTTGTAAGTTTCTAAGGACTTGCTTTATGAATCTGTGTGCTCCTGTATTGGATGCATATATATTTAGGTTAGTTAGCTCTTCCTGTTGAATTGATCCCTTTACCATTATGTAATGGCCTTCTTTGTCTCTTTTGATCTTTGATGGTTTAAAGTCTGTTTTATCAGAGACTAGAATTGCAACCCTTGCTTTTTTTTTTTTTTGTTTTCCATTTTCTTGGTAGGTCTTCCTCCATCCCTTTATTTTGAGCCTATGTGTGTCTCTGCATGTGAGATGGGTCTCCTGAATACAGCAAACTGATGGGTCTTGACTCTTTATTCAATTTGCCAGTCCATGTCTTTTAATTGGACCATTTAGTCCATTTACATTTAAAGTTAATATTGTTGTGTGAACTTGATCCTCTCATTACGATATTAACTGGTTATTTTGCTCGTTAGTTGATGCAGTTTCTTCCTAGCCTCGATGGTCTTTACATTTTGGCATGTTTTTGCAATGGCTCGTACTGATTGTTCCTTTCCATGTTTAGTGCTTCCTTCAGGGTCTCTTGTAAGGCAGGCCTGGTGGTGACAAAATCTCTAAGCATTTGCTTATCTGTAAAGGATTTTATTTCTCCTTCACTTATGAAACTTAGTTTGGCTGGATATGAAATTCTGGGTTTAAAATTCTTTTCTTTAAGAATGTTGAATATTGGCCCCCACTCTCTTCTGGCTTGTAGAGTTTCTGCCGAGAGATCTGCTGTTAGTCTGATGGGCTTCCCTTTGTGGGTAACCTGACCTTTCTCTCTGGCTGCCCTTAAGATTTTTTCCTTCATTTCAACTTTGATGAATCTGACAATTATGTGTCTTGGAGTTGCTCTTCTCGAGGAGTATCTTTGTGGCGTTCTCTGTATTTCCTGAATTTGAATGTTGGCCTGCCCTACTAGGTTGGGGAAGTTCTCCTGGATGATATCCTGAAGAGTGTTTTCCAACTTGGTTCCATTTTCCCCCTCACTTTCAGGCACCCCAATCAGACGTAGATTTGGTCTTTTTACATAATTCCATACTTCTTGCAGGCTTTGTTCATTTCTTTTTCTTCTTTTTTCTTTAGATTTCTCTTCTCGCTTCATTCCATTCATTTGATCCTCAGTCACTGATACTCTTTCTTCCAGTTGATCGAGTCGGTTGCTGAAGCTTGTGCATTTGTCACTTATTTCTCGTGTCATGGTTTTCATCTCTGTCCGTTCATTTATGGCGTTCTCTGCATTCATTATTCTGGTTATCAATTCTTCCACTTTTTTCAAGCTCTTTAGTTTCTTTGCGCTGGGTACATAATTCCTCCTTTAGCTCTGAGAAGTTTGATGGACTGAAGCCTTCTTCTCTCATCTCATCAAAGTCATTCTCCGTCCAGCTTTGATCCGTTGCTGGCGATGAGCTGCATTCCTTTGGAGGGGGAGATGCACTCTGATTTTTTGAATTTCCAGCTTTTCTGCCCTGCTTTTTCCCCATCTTTGTGGTTTTATCTGCCTCTGGTCTTTGATGATGGTGACGTACTGATGGGGATTTGGTGTGGGTGTCCTTCCTGTTTGTTAGTTTTCCTTCTAACAGTCAGGACCCTCAGCTGTAGGTCTGTTGGAGATTGCTTGAGATCCACTCCAGACCCAGATAGAATACTGCTGAACAGCAAGTGTACCTGATTCTTGCTTGGGAAGTTTCCTCTCAGGGGTGTACTCCACCCTGTGAGGTGTGGGGTGTCAGACTGCCCGTAGTGGTGGATGTCTCCCAGTTAGGCTACTCAGGGGTCAGGGACCCACTGGAGCAGGCAGTCTGTCCGTTCTCAGATCTCTACCTCCATGTTGGGAGATCCACCGCTCTCTTCAAAGCTGTCAGACAGAGTTGCTTGCATCTGCAGAGGTTTCTGCTGCTTTTTTTTTGTTGTTGTTGTTGTTGTTGTGTAGCTGTGCCCTGTCCCCAGAGGTGGAGTCTACAGAGACTGGCAGGCCTCCTTGAGCTGCTGTGAGCTCCACTCAGTTCAATCTTCTCAGGGCTTTGTTTACCTACTTAAGCCTCAGCAATGGTGGGCGCCCCTCCCCCAGCCTCGCTGCTGCATTGCGGTTGCCTTGCGGTTAGATCGCAGACTGCTGTGCTAGCAATGAGGAAGGCTCCATGGGCATGGGACCCTCCCGGCCAGGTGTGGGATATAATCTCCTGGTGTGCCCGTTTGCTTAAAGCGCAGTATTGGGGTGGTAGTTACCTGATTTTCCAGGTGTTGTGTGTCTCTGTTCCCCTGGCTAGGAAAAGGGGTTCCCTTCCCCCTTGTGCTTCCCAGGTGAGGTGATGCCTCGCCCTGCTTCAGCTCTTGCTGGTCAGGCTGCAACAGCTGACCAGCACCAACTGTCCGGCACTCCCCAGTGAGATGAACCCAGTACCTCAGTTGATAATGCAGAAATCACCTGTCTTCTGTGTCACTCATGCTGGGAGCTGGAGACAGGAGCTATTCCTATTCAGTCATCTTGCTCCGCCCCCCACCTTATCCAATTTTATTATTCACATACGTTGGTTCAAACACTTCTATAAAGCAGTTCAAATCCTTAATGAATATCTACATCTATGCAAAGCTATACATACACACACACACACACACATACATACATGCATCTACATCTAGACAGGCATAAATGTATTCACATATATCACAGATAGATGATAGACAAGTAATAGGTATATAGATAATAGATAAATGAATAATAGATGATAGATTGATACACAGATGATATAATAGATACCTAATAGCTATATGAATGCATGATAGATAAACAGATGATAGGTATGTACATCGGTAGAGAATAGATAGATGAAAGGACAGATAGATGATGGATAATATATAGATAGAAAGATAGATAAATTAATAAATGATGGAAGATAGATGGATAGATGGAATAAATATATATAACAGATATCTTGATAGATGGATGAGATAGATACATAGACGATAGGTAGATAGATAATAAATAAATAAATACATGATAGAATAGATACACAATAGCTAGATGGATAGATGATAGAGAGTAGATAGATGATTGGTAAATAGATACATAATAGGCAGATAAGTAGATAATAGATAAATAGATGGATAGATTAATAGATGATACATAGAAAGATAGTGGATGAATGAATGGATTAAAGATGGATAGATAGGTAGATGGAATAACAGCTTGATAGATGAATGATAACAGATAGATGATAGATAAGTGGTAGATAATAGATGAATAAATGAATGATAGAACAATTATAGCTATAATAGCTAGATGGATGGATGATAAATAAACAGACGACATGTAGTCAGAGAGATAGATGATAGATAGATCATAGGTTAATGGATAGAGAGATGATGAATGAATAATACCCAGAAAGATAGATAGATAGATAGATAGATAGATAGATAGATAGATAGATAGATAGATAGACAGATAGATAGATAGATGAATGGATGATAAAAGGTAGACAAAAAATAATAGATGTGAGATAGATAGATAGATATCCATTAAAATAAAATGCAATGTTATGTGCCAAATACTTAATGCAAAGAAGTGAGGGAGACAAAAGTGCCTCCTTGTTTGACTTCTGGGTTCTGTGTATATCAGATATTCTCAAAATTATGGGAGGGGTGACCCAATTTCATGTTAACTCCTCATATGCTAATGCCTCCAACTCTCCACTCAAATTCATCTACCTATCTGCGTATTATCTACCTATTTATCATCCACCTATTTATCTACTCTCTATCATCTATCATCCATCTAGCTATTAGGGTATCTATTCTGTCTATCTATCATCCGTTTAGATGTGTGAGACAAGGGAAAAGGGAAGAAGACAGCAATGGTAAACCCAACAAAACTCAGTAAGAGCATGTTTGCAACAGTGGAAGCCACTTATAAGAATTTTTTTTTTTAACTTTATTTCACTAAATAAGCAAATGCATGAAGAGCACTAGATTGCTGAGGCAAGGCTGGGGACAAAAGGAAAGACCTACTCAGAAAGAAAAGGTAGACAGAAAAAAAAGGGCTACAGGACACCCAGAGATAAACTGTTCAAGATGGGCTTGTCCTTAGGAACCAAGAAACACTCATTAATTCATTCTGTGGTGATGGTTTCTCCAGCAAGTGAAGAGACAGTAATCTGATCTGCTGAACATGGCTCCAGTAGCAAGGTCAGCTCTGGGCCGAGTGACCAGTTGGGCAAAAGTTCCTGGAATGTCTACCTTATCCTTTTTGGGGACAGCTGGTTCCTCCACACCAAGGCTGTTTCTGCAGTTCTAAGTCTCCAACTACTCATCTCTCCTTCCAGGCACGTGCCATCCTATACACACCTGCTGTTCTGTCTTGTCCTTCCTGTCTCTTCTCTTCTCGTCTCTTTTCTCTCCTTCTTTCTTTCTTTCTCTCTCTCTCTCTCTTTCTTTCTTTCTTTCTCTCTCTCTCTTTCTTTCTTTCTTTTTCTTTCTCTCTCTCTCTCTTTCTTTCTTTCTTTCTTTCTTTCTTTCTTTCTTTCTTTCTTTCTTTCTTTCTTTTTCTTTCTCTCTCTCTCTCTCCTTCCTCCCTTCCTCATTTTCCTTCCTTCCTTCCTTCCTTCCTTCCTTCCTTCCTTCCTTCCTTCCTTCCTTCCTTCCTTCCTTCCTTCCTTCCTTCCTTCTTTCCTTCCTTCCTTCCTCCCTCCCTCCCTCCTTCCCTTCCTTCCTTCCTTCCTTCCTTCCTTCCTTCCTTCCTTCCTTCCTTCCTTCCTTCCTTCCTTCCTTCCTTCAACAGAATTTAGCTGTGTCATCAGGCTGCAGTGCAGTGGCACGATCTTGGCTCGCTGCAGCCTTTGCCACCCAGATTCAAGAAATTCTCCTGCCTCAGTCTCCTGAGTAGCTGGGATTACAGGTGTGTGCCACCACACCCAACTAATTTTTTTTTTTGGATTTTTAATAGAGATGGAGTTTTTCCTGCTCGCCAGGCTGGTCTTGAACTCCTGACCTCAGGTGATCCACCCACCTTGGCCTCCCAAAGTACTGGGATTACAGGTGTGAGCTACCGTGCCAGCCCACAACTGCCTTCTGAGGTGAAGATGCACCGTTCCCTGTACATGTTAGGGTTGCAGGACTAAATATAAGACTTCATTTTAACTTAGGATTTATGATAAACAATAAAAAAATATTGTAAGTATATCCTACATATTTAATAAGTTATACTAAAAATAATCGATCATTAATCTGAAACTCACTTTTGATTGGACATTCTGTATTTTAGTTTGCTAGACAATCCTAATACAGAGCATTTTCATTTTGAGAAGTAAAAGATACATGGATTGCTGTGACTCCAAATATCTGCCCTTTACCATCTATATGTGTGTGTGTGTGTGCACATGTATGTATACATATGTGTGTGTCTATCCATCTAGCTTTCGGTATCTATTATATTGTGTATTTCTTTATCTATTATCTACCTGTCATCTATCTATCCATTTTCTACCTATCGTCTATGTATCTACCACATCTATCTACCAAGCTATCCATTATATATTTATTCTACCTCTTCATCTATCTTCCATCCATCCATTCATCTATTATCTGTCTTTCTATCTATATATCATTCATCATCTATTTATCCATTCATGTATTTATTCTTTATCTACCTACCTATCCTCTATTTTTCTATCATGTATTCTGTTATATAATCTGTGTATTGATCTATCATCTATTATCCATTTATCTATCTATTATCTACATACCTATTGCTTCTCTATCTATCATCTATCATGTATGTGCATGCATTTATGCTTGTCTAGATGTAGGTGCATTCATGTATGTGTGTGTGTATATATAGATATGTGTAGCTGTAGATATTCATTAAGGATTTGAACTGCTTCAAAGTATTGTGTGACCCAACTTATGTGAATAATAAAATTGGATAAGGTAGGGTCACAATAGTTGAACAGTATATATTACTGGGACGATTTTCCTGTTTTCTCCCACCTTGTTAGGAACTGCTAATAAAGTCAAGTCAGGTTCCTGAGCTTTAGCCATGAGCTGCATCTTCCTTCTTCCATGGATCAGAAGATTCACAGATGAACCCATGTGCCCACAGGAAACAGAAGCTTTTATTTGAAAGTAGAAATGCAGACAGAATGTATATTTAGAAATTCATCAACATATGGGATGCTAAAGTATTAATCTTACCCTCCTTTGATCACTTTCAGCCTCATGCTTTCTGGGTGTTTTTAGAATACATTCTTCACATTTGCAAACTATCACATGAATCACATTTGGGAAATAAAAGTGACATTAGTTCAAAAGATTCAAACTTCTTCATTTTGACTCTAAAGTCAGAAGTAATGTTTTCATGATCTACAAACCCTCAGGATCTTTAATCCAACTATATCTCAAAGGGAAAAAAAATGACATATTTAGAGACGTTTTTATTTGAACTCTTCTTACAGAAGAAAAATCTGCAGTTATTTTACTGTAACAGAATATATCATCAGTGAAAAACTTAAAGCATTTTAACTGAGTTTGCAGATGCTGCATGGTTATTCCAAAGGGAAGAGAGGTGAATGGAAAAGAAGATTAACATGATTCATAGTATGTCAGTGCCTAAGACTGTTATCTTCTTAAAGTAACCACTAAAGAAAAGCAACTGTATCTACTTACATAATTTTAGCAAAGACCTTGAAAACTGCAACAATTTAGAGCAAATGAATATTTGAGCTGTCATTAAGCAGGTAGATTGAAAGAAGAAAATTGTGGTGCTTAAACACGAATATTATGATCAGAAGCGTTAAGATTGAATGAAGCACATGGCAAACAGCCATTATTCTGCTGCTTTTTCTAGGAAGAAAAATGCTAAAATAAGGAAGCCAATTTCCAAAATAAAAAAATAAAGCCTTCACTGGAAGAACGTCTCCATTTTTCTTTATTCTTTCTGAGTTATGCCTACTCTTCCAGTTACTGGTCGTTTGGGAATCTGTGGTTGCAAATTGTTAACATATAATTTCTTTCTAAGATACTACATGGTGCCCCTGGAATTAGAGTAGATGTTCTTTGGGGGCTTAGCTTTGGTTTAGAATTAACAGCAACAACAAAAAATGATGAGCAGGCGGAGGATTTACTTTAAAGGAGGTTTAAGATTCCTTTTTGGCTCCAGATTTATCCCGCATTAAATTAAAGGCCTATGAGAGCAAGTAGCCACTAAATAAATCTTTTTTCAAACATTAAGTGTGTATGTCATATTTAGGCATATGAAGGGTTTCTGAGGTGAATGTGTTTCATGGACGGATTGCCTGGGAAGGGCGTCCTAATATAAAATTGGTACTTTCTAATTTCGGTATGTATGGCTTTATTCATAAAGAAAAAGTAAACTAGAAAGATATGAGACATCACCCACAACCAATGCTTCAGAAACTTCAGTGTACATATGGATCTTGTTAAAATGAAGATTCTGGTGTGGCAGGCTGGGGCTGGGACCCGAAATTCTGCATTTCCTACAGCTCCCAGGTGATGCTGATACTATGAGCCCATGGACCACACTGAGGGGCCATGCCCCAGCCCACCGCATGTAAGTCACAATCTCCCCAAGCAGAACCTGGCACTCTTCAACTCTCCAGGGGATGCCACCATGCAGTCAGGATTCCAAAGCATGAATGTACACTCATAGCTGGGGTTTCCAGAAAAGAATAAAACCTAAAATCCCTTAGAGTTGTCCAAGTTCATGTTACAAGATCGCAGCATTGTGAAAACTGCAGACTACTTCCCTGATCTCTAGGTCTTGGTAGCTGACACTTTATTACTCTAATGCGGGGGACCTCAAACCCCCAGGCCATGGACCAGTAGCGGTCTCTCCATCATAGTTCCTCCTTTTACTAACATCACGGCTGCAGGATGCCCTCTTACCATTTAAAAAGTGACATCAGGCTGGGCGCAGTGGCTCAAGCCTGTAATCTCAGCACTTTGGGAGGCGGAGGCGGGCGGATCACGAGGTCAGGAGATGGACACCATCCTGGCTAACACGGTGAAACCCCGTCTCTACTAAAAAAATACAAAAAACTAGCCGGGCGAGGTGGCGGGCGCCTGTAGTCCCAGCTACTCGGGAGGCTGAGGCAGGAGAATGGTGTGAACCCGGGAGGCTGAGCTTGCAGTGAGCCGAGATCCGGCCACTGCACTCCAGCCTGGGCGACAGAGCGAGATCCCGTCTCAAAAAAAAAAAAAAAAAAAGACATCATACCAAAGGAGGTGGCTGAGCATGATGGCTCATGCCTATAATCCCAGCACTTTGAGTGGCCGAGTGGACCAGTCCTGGCCCATGTTAGGAACTGGGCTGCATAGCAGTGGGTGAGCAGCACGTGAGCAAACTTCCATCTGTATTTACAGCCATTTCCTATTGCTCATTACTGCCTGAGCTCTACCTCCTGTCAGACCAGCAGAGGCATATGATTCTCATAGCTGCGTGAACCGTATTGTGAACTGTGCATGAGAGGGATCTAGGTTGTGCACTCTTTATCAGAATCTAATGCCTGATGATCTGTCGCTGTCTCCCATCACCTCCAGATATGACCATCTAGTTGCAGGAAAATAAGCTCCAGGCTCCCACTGATCCTATATGATGGGGAGTTGTAGAATTATTTCATTATATATTACAATGTAATCTTTATAAAGTGCACAATAATTGTAATGCATTTGAATCATCTGAAAACCACTCCCCCCTAATGTCAGTGGAAAAGTTTTATTCCATGAAATCACTCCCCAGTGCCAAAAGGGTTGGGGACCACTGCTCAAGTATATATCGTATGAAGAACTTTAATTGATTAAAACAATTAAGTACTAACAGTGAAGAGGGTATGAATACAAGAATAAAGGGAAACTGAATTACAGAAAATATTTTTCCATCCCTCCTTTGGCTTTTGGGGTTTTGTTTTTTGTTTGGTTTTTGAGGCAAGGTCTCACTGCACCACCCAGGCTGGAGTGCAGCGGTGTGATCTTGGCTCACTGCAACCTCTGCCTCCTGGGCTCAAGCAATTCTCTTGTCTCAGCCTCCAGAGTAGCTGGGACTACAGTTATGTACCACCACCCCTGGCTAATTTTTATATTTTTTGTAGGGTTTCACTGTGTTACCCAGGCTGGTCCTGAACTCCTGAGCTCAAGCAATCTGCTTGCCTCTGGCATCCCAAAGTGCTGGGATTACAGGTGTGAGCCACCATGCTCAGCTCCCTCCTTTGGTTTGATGTCACTTTTTCATTGGCAAGAGGGTATTCTGCAGCCCTGATGTTAGTAAAAGGAGGAAATATGATGGAGAAGCAGAAAGTGACAGGGAAAGTGGATGAGGAGAGAAGAAGATTTGAACAGGAATTCCTTGGGCTCAATTTTATAAAACAGATGCCCCTGGCAAAGTCAGATCACTGTGGTGTTGACATCTCACATTCTTTCTCCCACCCACTGGCATTTCCTGACATGCCCACTCAACTTCATTAAGAGGCACTATCGGTGTTAAATGTTAACCACACCACAAAAGAACTTTCTTAAAGAGCTATTGACACTAATGTCTGAAGTCCTACTGATAGAAAGCAGACAACATGATCAGTCTGAACAATTATTCATTTTGAAGACTGCTCCAAAAGACAGATTGTCCTCTCTGTTCCAAGCTTTGGATGGGGGCGGGGGAGGAAAAACCAAAACAGCCAGAGAAAATTGCTTGCAAGAACAACCTGCATCGTTCTGTCACAAATAAGCACAACAGGGAATACACAGGAGTGTCCAAATTACTGCCCTTTTGAGATTTTTATTTCTTCAAAATGACAAGGCATTCAACAAAACATGAGAAACAGGTTTGCACACATTGTCTTGTGGGGAAATCTTACATTGAGGCATACCCTTTTGGTAACTTTGTGGAAACCACCAGTGAAACATGTCTGGAGGGAAGTCATTGATTCTACATTGAGAAGATGCTATGCAGTGAAACCTCCTACAACCCCACTTCTGGTTTCAGTTGGCATAAAATAGCAAGCATTGTTCATATATTTCTCGCCCTAATATGCTTTAGAGTATTTCTTATTTGAAGGGATATCATTTTACTTTAGTAATATTTTTCTGATAAAAGAAAGATTAAATGGAAAAAATGTTAAATTCACAAGAGCTAAGACATGGAATCAACCTAGGTGCCCATCCACAGTAGACTGGCTAAAGAAAACACACATATACACCATGGTGCATATATACTATGTCATACTATACAGCCATAAAAAAGAAGAAAATAGTGTTCTTTGCAGCAACGTGGATGCAGCCATTATCCTAAGTGAATTAACGCAGAAACAGAAAATGAAATACCACATGTTCTCATTAGTAGGTAGAAGCTAAACATTGGGTACTCATGGATATAAAGATGGGAACGACAGACACTGGGGACTACTAGTGCAGGGAGGGAGGTGGAGGGCAAGGGTTGAAAAACTACCTATTGGATGCTATGCTCACTACCTCAGTGAGGTGATCAATCATACCCCAAACCTCAGCATTGCACAATATGCCCATGCAACAAACCTGCACGTGTACCCCCGAATCTCAAATAAAAGTTGAAATTAGTAGAAAAATAAAAATTTTAAGAAAGGAAGCACTAAAAAAGAAAAATCTGTAGCAAAAATGTTCCTGTTTTACAGAAAAAAATACACATTTATTTATGTTTTGAAAGGATTCCAAGATCCTGAATGAAGAAGGAAAAAAGAAAAAACCACCCACATGTAATGATCATACTGTGTCCTGAAATATTCTGTTGGGTAGAATAGTAGTTAAGAACTCACACTTGTAGCCAGATCTCTGTGTCTAGATTCTAGCTCCCATTTGGATAATTATATGAGCTCTGACTCAGTGGTTTAAGAAAGATAATGCCTGCAAAGCAATTAGCAATCAGCACAGCATACAGAAAACATTCAATAAATATTATTGGGATGATCATATGTACCATTTATTTCTTTACAACAGAGAAGTCCATTCACTGCTGCCTTTCTTGTCACTTTACACATATTAGTTGTTGGTTTTACTTTGATCTATTCCAGACATAGCATCCACTGACAAGGTGCCAAAGCCATAAGACAATTTAAGACTAATATGAGGAGGAAGGTAGGGGCATCTGGAAGTGAAAATACCCCCAGGGCATTGTAAGATAACATGTGCAAATAATGACAATAGTTGTTATCATTACCACCAATGTGAAGACTAGGAAATAATGATTTATTATTATCCGTTGGTCCAGCCAAGAATGATCTCAGCAAGCAGTATTTTAGGTAAATAATGTGTAGGAGGTTCTTAGGTTAATATAGCCACTGAAATTTTAAAGACCCAATTCATGAGGCAGGAGTTCATTTCCCTTCTTATACAACAGAACTGTGCATTGGCTTTGTGGTGAAAGACCTTCAGTAGGTTACATCAGCCTGTGCTATCTGTATGAACCCGGTGAATTCCCTGCCAGTCTTAACTCCCTTTCTAGACATGGAGATAGTCTCCTGATGAGATCACCAGTAGGCAAGCTTTGTAGGAATGCCAGCAGCAGACCCGGGGCATCAGAGGATGCTTGCTATGTCTTGCCTCCAGTAGACATTGTAGACTAACTTTGAAGCAGAAAACATTACATTACATTACAGACATAATTGAATTGTCTCTGTAATGTCACACCTCCTTCAGGCATTGAGGTGTGTGTGTCTGTGTGTGTATTTGTGTGTGTGTTGTCCCATTAGTGTGTTCTGTTGGTCTAGCCCTAGTAATCACTTCACTATATATTGATCATTGAGTATATTTTTACAAAATGTAACTGTATGTAGGGATTGAACCTGATTGATTGAATTTGCTTTTTTTTTTTTTCGGTTGCTCTAAAAACACTATCCTTTTTGTATTCCATTTCCTTTGTGTTTTAAAAGGGTTCCTGACTTAGGAGTTTGTGTAACCATGGATTACAGGAGAACCATGGATTCTCCCTTCCCTTCCCATTAGCCTTTGATTGCTATGGCTGGAGTATTTGTCCTCTCCAAAACTCAAGTGAAGATGGTCACAGTGGCTTATGCCTGGAATCCCAGCAATTTGGGAGGCTGAGGCGAGGGCATTACTCAAGGTCAGGAGTTTAAGACCAGCCTCGCCAACATTCTGAGGCCTCATCTTTACAAGAAATAAAATAAAAAATTAACCAAGTGTGGTGGTGTGCACCTAATAGTCCCAGCTAGTCAGTAGGCTGAGATGAGACGATGACATGAGCCCAGGACTTCAAGGCTGCAGTTAGCTGTGATTACACCACTGCACCCCAGCCTGGGTCACAGAGCAAGATCCTGTCTCTATTAGGAAACAAAACACCAAAAATAAAACAACAACAACAATAAAAAACTCATTTTGAAACTTAATTGCCAGTGCAGCAATATTGAGAGGTGGGACCTTTAATAGGTGATTGAATCATGAAGACTTTGCCCTCGTAAATAGATTAAATCATCCATGTATTAATGGGTTAATAGATTAATGAGTTTTCCCAGGTGTGGGGCTGGTGGCTTTTTAAGAAAAAGAAGAGAGACTTGAATAAGCACCCTCAGCCCTCTCACCATATTATGCCCTGCACTGCCCCAGGACTCTGCAGAGTCCCTACCAGCAAGAAGGCCCTCAACAGATGCCACTTATCAGTCTTGGACTTCACAGCCCCATAACTTTAAGAAATAAATTTCTTTCCTTATAAATTACTCAGTTTCAGATATTCTGTTACAAGCAACAAAAAAATGGACTAAGACACCAATAGAAATCCAATTTTTCCTAATTTTTATACTTATTTCTTTTTAACATAGTTGTTATTGTGTGAACCCAACAGTGTCACCTTTAGCCAGATCTAGCCAGCATTCTCTGTAATGTTATTATCCACCTTCTTATTGGACCTTTCTTGTTTTTTTCTTAATAGATATGGGAATCTCACCTAAGCTGGAGTGCAGTGACAAAGACATAGTTCAGTACAACCTTAAACTACTGCACTCAAATGATCCTCCCATATCAGCCTCCCAAGGAGCTAGAACTACACGTACATGCCACCACACCTGGCTACTTTTTAAAAATTATTTTCAATGTTTCTGCAAACAAGGTCTTTCTGTGTTGCCCAGGCTGCTCTTGAATTCCTGGTGTCAAGCAATCCTCCCACCTCAGCCTCCTAAAGTGCTGGGATTACAAGTATGAGCCACTGCATCAAGCTTATTATTGTGTCTTTCTAGACGTACTCTTGAATTATTTAAGCGACTAGATGTTATTTCTAAGAATTGGCTCAGTACATATTTTGTGTGAATTACCAGTTCTGTCTTCCACACAGGCTGCAACTTATCCAGGAGGAAAAGTTTATGTCTATTTTCTTTGTAAGTTCTGCACATGGTAATGATCCAGATTGCACTGATATGTTTTGCATCTTACAGTAGTGTCTAATTTGAACTGAGATAAGAGTCTTATTCTCAAATCAAGTCTTAATACATTTTAGAGTTACAAAGATGAACTTGCATTTATGGCAGAGCCTTTAATACAACTTTTAGGAGCTCTGCCTACTTCCATTTCCAATGAAAATCACATTTCCTGCCAGTGTTAACCTAAACAACATGCAACAACACCCAATGATGTTATTATCTTCCTCATGAAAGTACAGAAACACGAATTGATCCTTGAGTTTTCCCGATGGAAAGACCTTGGAATAGACTCAAGTTCATCTGGGCAGTGTAAGAACTACACACTATTAGTCTGTTCTTACACCACCATAAAAACTACCTGAGACTGGGTATTTTATAAAGAAAGAGGTTTATTTGGCTCACAGTTCTGCAGGCTGCATGGGAAGCATGGTGGCTTCTGCTTCTGGGGAAGCCTCAGGAACTGACACTATGAAAATCACAGTGGAAGGTGAAGGGGATGAAGGTAAGTTTTATATGGCTGGAGCAGGAGGCGGAGAGACAGAAAGAGATGGGGGAGGTGTTACATACTTTTAAACAACCAGATCTTCTGAGAACCATATCAGCACTAGAGGGATGGTGATAAACCATTAGAAACCATCCTTATGATCCAATTGCCTCCCACCAGGCCCCACCTCCAAGACTGGGGATTACAATTCAACAAGAGATTTGAATGGGGACGTAGATCCAAACCATATCATATACCAAAATTCTTCTCCAGATACATAACTACAAGGAAAATGCCAATGAGAAAGCTTCCTTCACCAGCTAGAAGCTCTTACTATGTAGAAGCTGACTGACTTGCATTTGGAAGAATTTTTGTTATCTGTGTGTGGTAAGTTTTTGAAATACAGTGACATTTTAGGAAAAAGTGTCTACCTTTACAAAAAGAAACCAACTGAAAATACAATATTGTGGGTTGTTTTTTTTTTTTGTTTTTTGTTTTGCCTTAATACTTTTTAAAATTCAGTTGGTGCATGTTCAGGTTTATTTTATGGATATATTATGTAATGGTGAGGTTGGGTTTCTGGTGAACCCTATCACCCAAACAGTGAACACTGTACCCAACAGGTAGTTTTTCAGTCCTCACTTGCCTCCCACCTTCCCACCTTTTGGAGTCCCCTGTATCTATTATCTATTATTTTCATCTTCATGTCCATGTGCACACATTATTTAGCTCCCACTTATTAGAGAGATCGTGCAGTATTTGACTTTCTGTTTCTGCGTTATTTCACTTTAAGATAGTGGCCTCCAATTCCATCTGTGTTGCTGCAAAAGACATGATTTCATTCTTTTTATGGCTGGATAGTATTCCACGATATATGTGTACCACATTTTCTTTATTCAGTCCTACAGTGATGGACACTTAGGTTGATTTCATGACTTTGCTACTATCAGTAGTGCTGTGATAAACATATGAGTGTAGGTATATTTTTGATATAATGATCTATTTTCCTTTGGGTAGATACCCAGTAGTAGGATTGCTGGATGGAATGGTAGTTCTATTTTTAGCTCTCTGAGAAATCTCCATACTATTTTCAACAGAGATTGTATTAATTTACATTCCCACCAAGCGTGTGTAATGGGTTGCAAACAATTGATTAGTAATTTAGTAAAGGCTAACATTTATTGAGCATTTGCTAATATCTAGGAATTTTCCAAACAGTTCTATGGAGTGAAATTCATTGCCATGAGGAACCTCACTTTACACGTAAGGAAAAAGGGGCTTTGAAGGTGTACACAATGAACCAGGGTTGCAGAGCTTGGGAGGTGCTGAGCTGGCATTAGTCCACTGCTATGGGCTGAATTGAGTCCCTCCAAAAGTTATATGTTGAAGCCCTAACCCCTACTTGCTCAAAATGTGACTATATCTGAAAATGGGGTTTCTAAAGAGGTAATTAAAGTAAAATGAGGTTATTAGATTGGGACCCAATTCAGTGTGACTAGGGTCCTTATATCTTATAGAGGAGATAAGGACACAGACACACACAGAAGGACAACCCTGGAAGGATGCAGGGAGAAGATGGCATCTCCAAGCCCAGGAGAAAGACCTCAGGAGTAACCAGCCCTGCCCACACTTTGATCTTGGACTTCCAGCCTCCAGGACTATGGGAGAATCAATGTATGTTGTTTACAAGCCACCTAGCATTCTGTAATAGTAGCCTGAAATGGACTAAGACACCTCATAAGAGGAGGAGATAAGGACACAGACACACACAGAGGAATAACTCTGTGAGGACACTGGGAGAAGATGGTGTCTACAAGCCCAGGAGAGATGCCTCAGGAGGAACCAGCACTGGCCACATCTGGATCTTAGTCTTCCAACCTCCAGGACTGTGAGAGAATAAATGTCTATTGATTATAAACCACCTAGCCTATGGAATTCTGTTACAGCAACCTAAAATGGACTAAGGAAGAAGAGGAGATTGGAACACAGATACACACAGAGGGATGATCACAGAAGAACACATGGAAAAGACAGCATCTACAAGCCAAGGAGAGAGGCCTCAGGAGGAGCCAGCCCTGGTCACACCTTTTATCTGGGATCTCCATGCTCCAAGACTCTGACAAAACAAATCCCTTTTGTTTATGCCACTCATTCTGTGGGACTTCATTATGACAGCCCCAGAAGTCTAACACATACATGAACACTGGAGTTCAGGGCCATGTCTTAAAGCAATAAGGTCCCTTGCCTTAGATTAAAGGTTCATAGAATTGAAGCTCCCAGATCCATGACTCCAACTTGAAATGCATTCATCCTCTAATCCTCCTCACCTTTGACTGACCTGAAGAAGTGCTGATATTCATGTCAATGCAAAAATCTGTTCAAGATTACTCAGGGTCTCACAGAGCCAGCCCCGAGTCTCAGGGCAATTCAGGGGCCACTTATTCTGGCTCCTTTAAGCTCCCTGGAAACATTTCCTAAGCCACACAACCTCTCTACTTAGCTGTGAAATCTTGACACTTCACCAAGGATGAGTCTGTTCAGAAATAGAAAATTGGCACCATGAAGAAAAGTCAACATGGAGACAAAGGACTTCTTGGCAAGGCAATCTTTACTTTCTGCAGAAAGGGTGCTCAATTGCTGATGGAATAATGGCAAGAGCTCACTTGCAAAGAAAAGGCAGACATGTTTATACCTTATGCATTTGGGTCATCCTTACTGCTGTGCCCTGCATCCAATGGTTGCAGCTGGACCTCACAGTCTTAAACTGATACCCAGTTTGCTAATAGCCTAAAACTTTCCTAAATGGGTAAACACAAGGAAGGATAAAGAAGGAGAGGAAGATGCTTACAAAAGGTTTAAGGAAGCAATAACAATTTCAAATAAGGAAGGGGCATAAGCCATAAGGTAAAACTTGCCTGGGCCTGTCCAGACATGCCTGGGTAAGCCAAAGCAATTAACTGGTCTAAAGTGTAAGAAATAATAGTTTACAGGAAGCTTTAGAGTAAGTAACTATTATTCCTAGTGTCTGTTACTTTATTTTTAAACCAAGATGAGCTTTGAAAAGGAACTTTTCGAATTTCTACAGTCTGTCAGAGGTGTGTGAACCAGCACAACTCCATTTTCAATAGAAGCTAGAAAAAAGGAGGCTGAGAACTACTGGGCTGCATTCCTAGACTTGGAAGTCACAGGATGAGATAGAAGGTCAGCACAAGACACAGGTTATAAAGACCTTGCTGATAAAACAGGTTGCTGTAAAGATGTCAGCCAAATCCCACCAAACCCAAGATGGCCACGAGAGAGACCTCTAGTTGTCCTCACTGCTACACTCCCACTAGTGCCATGACAGTTTACAAATGACATGGCAACCTCAGTAAGTTTCCCTATATGGTCTAAAAAGGGGAGGCATCAATAATCCACCACTTGTTTAGCATATCATCAAGAAATACCCATAAAAATTGTTTCTCTGAGAAAGAAAGGCAAGGATGGGTAGATTGTCAAGCAAGCGATGTGGGAGGAGAGGGCATGGGAGGGAAGGATAGGAAAAGACAGGGCAGAGAGGCTTTGGGGCCAAGGAGGTGATAGAACAAGAGTAGGAAGAGAGAGAAGGTCAGAGAGAAACCAACTGCAATTCTGAGCATAGCTTTCCTGCTCTGCTGTTAGAGTTCTTCCTCCTCAGCCAGCCCCTGGGACTTCTGATCCATTTTCTTCCATCCTTTATACCCTGCAAAGGAGGCCAATTTCCTTTCCAGAAATTTACTTCCTCCAGCAGCAACCAAATTCTCACCAGCAACATTTCTGGCGGCTTCTGAGAAACCAACAGACAACTTGGTAAAATTTCAGCCTTGTCATGTTCCTTCAGGAAAGAAGAGCCTGTTACCACCTTCTGTGGGACTCCTCTCTGCTCTCACCTCGTTAGGTCACACTGTCTGTATTCTTTCCCTTGCCCAGGAGGACTGACTGTTGACTACACACTGAACACCCAGGATGGTGGCTGGAGTATCTGAAGATGTTCTTCAACGTAGTCTGGCCCCTTTATCCAGCTGAGGGAAGAAATGTATTTTGCAGCCAGTCCTATGTGCAGAGAAATGCTGACATCCTGAGAAACAAAATTGCTTCACACACACAGGCTGAGTAGCTGAACAGGCTTGTTTGGGTCATGGGGGATTCTTCTGACTTCTTCTGGAATCTATTATAATTCTTTTTCCAACATTTTGAACAAGTATTTTTCAGGAATGATTCTGCTTTTCATAGGCTTGGTGACTTTTGGAAATTCTTAGAAAATGAACATTATCTATCTTTGCATATTAATTGTCTGTTCCAGGCTTTCAAGGACAAAAAGACAAAAATTTTGGGGGGAGATAAGAGATGTCTAGATTGTACTTCATGTCAGTCCTCTGAGCCTAAGCCTGCACATGTACAACCAGATTGCCTGAAGCAAGTGAAGAATCACAAAATAAATGAAAATGGCCAGTTCCTGCCTTAACTGATGACCTTGCATTGTGAAATTCCTTCTAGCTCAGAAGCTCTCCCACTGAGCACCTTGTGACCCCCACCCCTGCCCACCAGAGAACAACCCCTTTGGCTATAAGTCTGCATTACCTACCCAAATCCTATAAAACTGTCACACCCCTATCTCCCTTCACTGACTCTCTTTTCAGACTGAACCCACCTGCACTCAGGTGATTAAAAAACTTTATTGCTCACATAAAGCCTGTTTGGTGGTCTCTTCACATGGATGCATGTGACGTTTGGTGCTGAAACTGAGACTCAACCTACCTGCACCCAGGTGGTTAAAAATCCTTATTGCTCACCCAAAGCCTGTTTGGTGGTCTCTTTGCACAGATGCTTGTGACATTTGTTGCCATGACTCGGATCAGGGGACTTCTCTTGGGAGATCAATCCCCTGTCCTCCTGCTCTTTGCTCTGTGAGAAAGATCCACCTATGACCTTGGGTCCTCAGACCAACCAGCCCAAGGAACCAGGAACATCTCACCAATTTTAAATCAGGTAAGCGGACTCTTTTTACTCTCTTCTAAAACCTCTCTCACTATCCCTCAACCTCTTTCTCCTTTCGATCTTGGTGCCACCCTTCAATCTCTACCTTCTCTTAATTTCAGTTCCTTTCCTTTTCTGGTGGAGACACAGGAGACATGTTTTACACATGAACCCAAAACTTTGGCACTGGTCATGGACTTGGTAAGTCAGTCTTCCCTTGGTGTTTAATCACTGCAGGGACACTGCCTGATTATTCACCCACATTTCAGAGCACTGCAGTGACACTTGCCTTGATCCTTTGCCTTAGTGGCAAGTACCACTTTCCTAGGGGGCAAGTAACCCCTACTCCTTCTCTCCATGTCTCTACCCTGTTTTTTCTCTGGGCTTGCCTTCTTCACTATGGGCAACATTCTACCCTCCATTCCTCCCTTTTCTCCCTTAGTCTCTGCTCTGAAGAACTTAAAACTTCAACTCACACCTGAATGCTTATTTTCTTCTGCAAAACCACTTGACTCCAATACAAACTTGACAATTGTTCCAAACAGCACTTTCAGTTTCTCCATCCTACAAGATCTAGATAATTCTTGTCATAAAATGGGTAAATGGTCTGAGGTGCCTGACATCCAGGCATTCTTTTTCATATTGGTCCCTCCCTACTCTCTGTTCCCAGGGTTCCTTGTCCCAAATCCTCCTTCTCTCCTTCCTGCGTGTCCCCTCAGTCCAACCCCAAGCATCAGTGAGTCTTTTCAATCTTCCTTTTCTATTGACCCATCTGACCTCTCCCTTCCTCCCTAGACTGCTCCTCCTCAGGTCACTCCCCACCAGACTGAATCAGGCTCCAATTCTTCCTCAGCTTCCACTTCCCCACCCTATAATCCTTCTATCACCTCCCCTCCTCGCAGCTTGTCTGACTTACAGTTTCATTCTGCGACTAGCCCTCCCTGCTCTGCCCAACAATTTCCTCTTAAAGAGATGGATGGAGCTAAAGGCATAGTCAAGGTTAATGCTCCTTTTTCTTTATCCGACTCTCCCAAATCTTAGCGTTTAGACTCTTTTTCATCAAATATAAAAGCCCAGCCCAGTTCATGGCCTGTTTGGCAACAATACTTAGGCACTTTACTGCCCTAGAACCAGTGTGGCCAGAAGGCTGTCTTATTCACAATATGGATTTTATTACTCAGTCAGCTCCTGATATTTAAAAAAAAACTTCAAAAATTAGAATCTGGCCCTCAAACCTCACAACAGTAATTAATCAACCTTGTCTTCAAGGTGTACAATAATAGAGAGGAGGCAGCCAGATGGCAACACATTTCTGAGTTGCAATTATTTGCCTCTGTTGTGAGACAAAACCCAGCCACACCTCCAGCTCACAAAAACTTCAAAATGCCTAAGCTGCAGCAGTCAAGCATTCCTACAGGACCTCCTCCATCAGCATCTTGCTTCAAGTGCCAGAGATCTGGCTACTGGGCCAAGGAATGCCCACAGGCTGGGATTCCTCCTAAGCCATGTCCCATCTGTACGGGACCCCACTGGAAACTGGACTATCCAACCCACCCAGCAGCCACTCCCAAAGACCCTGGAACTCTGGCCCAAGGCTCTCTCTGACAGACTCCTTCCCAGATCTTCCCAGCTTAGCCACTGAAGACTGATGCTGCCTGATTGCCTTGGAAGCTTCCTGGACCGTCACAGATGCTTTCAGCACCTCTTAGAGAGTAAGCCCATCCCCTTCTTAATACAGAGGCTACCAACTCCACATTACCTTCTTTTCAAAGGCCTGTTTCCTTTGCCTCCATAACTGTTGGAGGCAGTGATGGCCAGGCTTCTAAACCTCTTAAAACTCCCCAACTCAAAGATCAGATGGCTGTAGATGTGTGGTATTATTTCTGAGGACTCTGTTCTGTTCCATTGGTCTATATCTCTGTTTTGGTACCAGTACCATGCTGTTTTGGTTACTGTAGCCTTGTAGTATAGTTTGAAGTCAGGTAGCGTGATGCCTCCAGCTTTGTTCTTTTGACTTAGGATTGTCTTGGAGATGTGGGCTCTTTTTTGGTTCCATATGAACTTTAAAGCAGTTTTTTCCAATTCTGTGAAGAAACTCATTGGTAGCTTGATGGGGATGGCATTGAATCTATAAATTACCTTGGGCAGTATGGCCATTTTCACGATATTGATACTTCCTATCCATGAGCATGGTATGTTCTTCCATTTGTTTGTGTCCTCTTTTATTTCACTGAGCAGTGGTTTGTAGTTCTCCTTGAAGAGGTCCTTTACATCCCTTGTAAGTTGGATTCCTAGGTATTTTATTCTCTTTGAAGCAATTGTGAATGGAAGTTCATTCCTGATTTGGCTCTCTGTTTGTCTGTTACTGGTGTATAAGAATGCTTGTGATTTTTGCACATTAATTTTGTATCCTGAGACTTTGCTGAAGTTGCTTATCAGCTTAAGGAGATTTTGGGCTGAGACAATGGGGTTTTCTAAATATACAATCATGTCATCTGCAAACAGGGACAATTTGACTTCTTCTTTTCCTAACGGAATACCCTTGATTTCTTTCTCTTGCCTAATTGCCCTAGCCAGAACTTCCAACACTATGTTGAATAGGAGTGGCGAGAGAGGGCATCCCTTTCTTGTGCCAGTTTTCAAAGGGAATTTTTCCAGTTTTTGCCCACTCAGTATGATATTGGCTGTGGGTTTGTCATAAATAGCTCTTATTATTTTGAGGTACGTTCCATCAATACCGAATTTATCAGCCATCTGATCTTTGACAAACCTGAGAGAAACAAGAAATGGGGAAAGGATTCCCTATTTAATAAATGGTGCTGGGAAAATTGGCTAGTCATAAGTAGAAAGCTGAAACTGGATCCTTTCCTTACTCCTTATACGAAAATTAATTCAAGATGGATTAGAGACTTAAATGTTAGACCTAATACCATAAAAATCCTATAGGAAAACCTAGGTAGTACCATTCAGGACATAGGCATGGGCAAAGACTTCATGTCTAAAACACCAAAAGCAACAGCAGCAAAAGCCAAAATTGACAAATGGGATCTAATTAAACTACAGAGCTTCTGCACAGCAAAAGAAACTACCATCAGAGTGAACAGACAACCTACAGAATGGGAGAACATTTTTGCAATCTACTTATCTGACAAAGGGCTAATATCCAGAACCTACAAAGAACTCAAACAAATTTACAAGAGAGAAACAAACAACCCCATCAAAAAGTGGGCAAAGGATATGAACAGACATTTCTCAAAAGAAGACATTCATACAGCCAACAGACACATGAAAAAATGCTCATCATCACTGGCCATCAGAGAAACGCAAATCAAAACCACAATGAGATACCATCTCACACCAGTTAGAATGGCGATCATTCAAAAGTCAGGAAACAACAGGTGCTGGAGAGGATGTGGAGAAATAGGAACACTTTTACACTGTTGGTGGGATTGTAAACTAGTTCAACCATTATGGAAAACAGTATGGCGATTCCTCAAGGATCTAGAACTAGATGTACCATATGACCCAGCCATCCCATTACTGGGTATATACCCAAAGGATTATAAATTATGCTGCTATAAAGACACATGCACACGTATGTTTATTGCGGCACTATTCACAATAGCAAAGACTTGGAATCAACCCAAATGTCCATCAGTGACAGATTGGATTAAGAAAATGTGGCACATATACACCATGGAATACTATGCAGCCATAAAAAAGGATGAGTTTGTGTCCTTTGTAGGGACATGGATGCTGCTGGAAACCATCATTCTTAGCAAACTATCATAAGAACAGAAAACCAAACACCGCATGTTCTCACTCATAGGTGGGAACTGAACAATGAGATCACTTGGACTCGGGAAGGGGAACATCACACACCGGGGCCTATCATGGGGATGGGGGAGGGGGGAGGGATTGCATTGGGAATTATACCTGATGTAAATGACGAGTTGATGGGTGCTGACGAGTTGATGGGTGCAGCACACCAACATGGCACAAGTATACATATGTAACAAACCTGCACGTTATGCACATGTACCCTAGAACTTAAAGTATAATAATAATAAATAAATTAAAAAAAAAAAAACTCCCCAACTCTGATGCGAACTTGGATAACTTTCTTTTATGTACTCCTTTTTAGTGATCTCCACCTGCCCAGTTCCCTTATTAGGTTGAGGCATTTTAACTAAATTATCTGCTACCCTGACTATTCCTAGGCTATAGTCACACCTCATTGCTGCCCTTTTCTCCAGTTCAAAGCCTCCTGCGTATCCTCCCCTTGTGTCTCCCCACCTTAATCCACATGTATGGGATACCTCTACTCCCTCCTTGGTGACCAATCATGCACCCCTTACCATCCCACTAAAACCTAATCACCCTTACCCCACTCAACACCAATATCCCATCCCACAGCAAGCTTTAAAATGATTACAGCCCATTATCACTCACCTGTTACAGCATGGCCTTTTAAAGCCTATAAACTCTCCTTACAATTCGCCATTTTACCTGTCCAAAAACCAAACAAATCTTACAAGTTAATTCAGGATCTGTGCCTTATCAACCAAACTGTTTTCCCTATCCACTCCATGGATCCAAACCCATATGCTCTCCTATCCTCAATACCTCCCTCCACAACCCATTATTCTGTTCTGGATCTCAAACATGCTTTCTTTACTGTTCCTTGCACCCTTCATCCCAGCCTGTCTTCACTTTCACTTAAACTAACCCTGACACCCATCAGGCTCAGCAAATTACCTGGGCTGTTTTGCTGCAAGACTTCATGGTCAGCCCCCATTACTTTAGTCAAGTCCAAATTTCTTCCTCATCCATTACCTATTTTGGCATAATTCTTCATAAAAACACATGAGCTGTCTCTGATGATCATCTCTGGCTAATCTCCCAAACACCAACCCCTTCTACAAAACTACAACTCCTCTCCTTCATAGGCCTGGTTAGGTACATCTACCTTTAAATACCTAGTTTTACCATCCTGCCTAAACCATTATATAAACTCACAAAAGCAAACCTAGCTGACCCCATAGATACTAAATCTTTTCACCACTGCTCTTTCCATTCCTTAAAAACAGCCCTAAAGCTGCTCCCACACTAGCTCTCCCTAACTCATCCCAACCCTTTTTTGTTACACACAGTTGAAGCGCAGAGCTATACAGTCAAAATTCTTACACAAAAGCAGGGACCACACCCTGTAGACTTTTTGTTCAAACAACTTGTCCTTACTGTTTTAGCCTGACCATCAAGTCTCTGTGCAGTGGCTGCCACTGCCCTAGTACTTTTAGAGACCCTCAGAATCATAAACCGTACTTACTCACTCTCTACAGTTTTCATAACTTCCAAAATCTATTTGCTTCCTCACAACTGACACATATACTTTCTGCTCCCTGGCTCCTTCAGCTATACTTACTCTTCATTGAGTCTCCCACAATTACTATTGTTCCTGGCCTGGACTTCAATCTGTCCTCCCACATTATTGTTGATACCACACCTGACCCCCAAGACTGTATCTCTCTAATCCGCCTGGCATTCACCCTATTTCCTTCTTTCCTGTTTCTCACCCTGATCACACTTGGTTTATCAATGGCAGTTCCACCAGACCTAATAGCCTCTCACCAGCAAAGGCAGGCTATGCTATAGTATCTTCCACATCTATCATTGAGGCTACTGCTCTGTCCCCCTCCACTACCTCTCAGCAAGCTGAACTCATTGCCTTAACTCAGGCCCTCACTCTTGCACAAGGACTACACGTCAATATTTATACTGACTCTAAATATACCTTCCATATCCTGCACCACCATGCTGTTATATGGGCTGAAAGAGGTTTCTTCACTATGCAAGCATCCTCCATCATTAATGCCTCTTTAATAAAAACTCTCCTTAAGGCAGTTTTACTTCCGTAGGAAGCTGGAGTCATTCACTGCAAGGGCCATCAAAAGGCGTCAGATACCTTCACTCAGGGCAACTTTTATGCTGATAAGGTGGCTAAAGAAGCAGCTAGTGTTCCAACATCTGTCCCTCATGGCCAGTTTTTCTCCTTCTCATTGGTCACTCCCACCTACTCCCCCACTGAAACTTCCACCCATCAATCCTTTCCCACACAAGGAAAACTGTTCTTAGACCAAGAAAAATATCTCTTTCCAGCCTCACGGGCCCATTCTATTCTGTATCATTTCATAACCTCTTCCATGTAACTTACAATCTGCTAGCCCACCTCTTAAAACCTCTCTTCCTTTCCATTGTAAAAATCTATCCTCTACAAAATCACTTCTCAGTGTTTCAACTGCTATTCTACTATTCCTCAGGAATTCTCAGGCCCCCTCCCTTCCCTACACATCAAGCTCAGGGATTTGCCCCTGTCCAGGAATGGCAAATTGACTTTACTCACACAGCCCAAGTCAGGAAACTAAAATACCTGTTGGTCTGAGTAGACACTTTCACTGGATGGGTAGAGGCATTTCCTACAGGGTCTGAGAAGGTCACCACAGTCATTTCTTCCCTTCTGTCAGACACAGTTCCTCAGATTGGCCTCAGATTCCCAGCCATAGGAAGACACCCTAGCTGGATGATCAGTTCTTGTTAAGAATCTGATCCCTCAAACTCTACAAACTTGATGGACCGTATCCTACTTAGTCATCTATAGTACCCTGACTGCCATCTGCCTGTAGGATCCTCCCCACTGGGTTCACCATTCCAGAATAAAGCTATGTTCATTGGAGAGCCAGCCTAATCTCTTCTCTTCCTCTTGGAAGTCACGAGTACTCTCCCCTACTTCCCTTAAACTCATTTGCATTTCTGAAGAACAGTAATAACCCTCATAAGCCTAATACATCCCTCAATTCTATTAACAGTATTCATCCTTACCCTACTTTTTGCAACAGAGTTTTATACAGTCACCCCCACTACTTGGACTGTGCCCCAAAAACTTTTCATCCCTACTATCTTCTATCTAGTCATACTCCTATTCACCGTTCTCAACTATTCATAAATGCCCTGCTCTTGTATACACTGCCAGTTTACACTGTTTCTGCAAGCCATCACAGCTGATACCTCCTGGTGCTATACCCAAACTGCCACTCTTAACTCCCTGTTAAAGTGGATAGATGATCTTTGCTGGGAGGACACCCTCCAATACTTTCACCCTGATGAAGTTCTATTCTTTACTTTTATACTCACTCTTATTCTCATTCTCATTCTTATGCCACCCTTTACCTCTCACCAGCTATCCCCACCACACTATCAATCTCACTCACTCTCTCCTAGCCATTTCTAATCCCTCATTAGCAGATAATTGCTGGCTTTGCATTTTCATCCTGTGCCTTCCATACAGACTGTGCAACATCTCCTCTCTCCCTACAAATCTGAACTTCCTTTAACAGCCCTCAACTTTGCCCTCCTGAAGAACTTCTTTACTTTCTAGACAGGTCCAGCAAGACCTCCTGAGACCTTTCTCATCAGCAAACTGCCACCCTCCTCCACACTTACTTAAAAAACTTTTATCCTTATATAAACTCTACTCCTCCCATATTTGGACCCCTTCCAACATGAACTACTATCCCTGTGGCTGCTGCTTTATGGATCTCTAGGCAAAGATCCACTGGAATTTCCCTGGGCAACCTTTCATCTTCTCGATGTTCCTTCATGCTTCAACTCCAAAGCCCATCTACACACATCACTGAAATAATTGGAGCCTTCCAGCTCCATATTACAGATAAGCCCTCTATCAATACCGGTAAACTTGAAAACATTAACAGTAATTATTGCTTAGGAAGACACTTACCCTGTATTTCACTCCATCCTTGGGTACCTTCTTGCTCATCAGACTCCTCCCAGTCACTCTTCTTGTTTACTTATACCCAGCCCCATAAATAACAGTGGAGGGTTGCTCGTAGATACTCAATGTTTTCTCATACACAATGAAAATTGAACCTCCCCCTCTACGCAGTCACCCCATCAGTCCCCATGACAACCTCTGATGGCTGCCACCCTAGGCGGGTCCCTAGGAGTCTGGGTACAAGACACCCCTTTCAGCACTCCTTCTCATCCTTTTACTTTATATTTCCAGTTTTGCCTTGCACAAGATCTCTTCTTCCTCTGTGCATCCTCTACCTACATGTGTCTGCCTGCTAATTAGACAGGCACATAAACACTAGTTTTTCTTACTCCCAAAATTCAATTTGCAAATGGAACTGAAGAGCTTCCTGTTGCCTTCACGACACCAACATGACAAAAGAGGGTTATTCCACTAATTCCCTTGCTTGTCAGTTTAGGACTTTCTACCTCCACTATTGCTCTTGGTACTGGAATAGCAGGCATTTCAACCTCTGTCACGACTTTCTAATGACTTCTTTACTAGCATCACAGACATATTACTAACTTTATCAGTCCTTCAGGCCAAAGTTGACTCTCTAGCTGCAGTTGTTGTCCAAAACCACCAAGGCCTTGACTTACTCACTGTTGAAAAAGGAGGACTCTGTATATTTTTAAATGAAGAGTGTTGTTTTTACCTAAATCAGTCTGGCCTGGTATGTGATGACATAAAAAAAAAATGCAAGGATAGAGCCCAAAACTCACCAACCATGCAAATAATCATGCTAACCCCCCTTAGACACTCTGATTTGATGTCCTGGGTCCTCCCAGTTCTTAGTCTTTTAATACCTGTTTTTCTCCTTCTCTTATTTGTACCTTGTGTCTTCTGTTTAGTTTCTCAATTCATACAAAACCATATCCAGACAATCACCAATCATGCTATATGACAAATATTCCTTCTAACATCCCCACAATATCATCCCTTACCACAAAATCTTCCCTCAACTTAATCTCTCCTGCTATATGTTCCCAAGCTACCCCTAATCCCCCTCGAAGCAGCCCTGAGAAACATCACCCATTATCTCTCCATACCACCCCCAAAAATTTTCATCACCTCAACTTTTTACCACTATTTTGTTTTATTTTTCTTATTAATATAAGAAGACAGGACTGTCAGGCCTCTGAGCCCAAGCCTGCATGTATACTTCCAGATGGCCTGAAGCAAGTGAAGAATCACAAAATAAGTTAAAAAGTCAGTTCCTGCCTTAACTGATGATATTACCTTGTGAAATTCCTTCTCCTGGCTCAGAAGCTCACCCACTGAGCACCCTGTGACCTCCACCCCTGCCCACCAGAGAACAACCCCCTTTGACTGTAATTTTGCATTACCTTCCCAAATCCTATAAAATGGCCCCACCCCTATCTTCCTTCACTGACTCATTTCAGACTCAACTTGCCTGCACCCAAGTGATCAGAAAGCTTTGTTGCTCACACAAAACCTGTTTGGTTGTCCCTTTACATGGACACACATGACACTTCAGTCAGTGAAATGTAATGCACAATTTCTTACTAAATTGAAACCATATAGAGGATGAAATCCTGACCTTTTTTCTTCTCTTCCAAAAATTCCTATCTAAGAGGTCTCAGAAGTCATGCCCTACAAATAATAGCATCTCATAAGTGGGGTTTTATTTAACCCTATACAACAAGGCTTACTTTCCAACATGACTCTGGCATAATATCATATGACAGATACATATATATATATTTTGAGACAGAGTCTTACTCTGCTACCCAGGCTGGAGTTCAGTGGCACCATCTCGGCTCATTGAAACCTCCTTCTCCTGGGTTCAAGTGATCCTCCTGCCTCAGCCTCCCAAGTAGTTGGGACTACAGGTGCCCACCACCACACCTGGTTAATTTTTTTTTTTTGTATTTTTAGTAGAGATGGGATTTCACCATTTTGGCCAGTCTGTTCTCAAACTCCTGACCTCAGGTGATCCACCTGCCTTGACCTCCTAAAGTACTGGGAAAGGAAATAAAAATATTTTAATCTCAAATATGTTTCTTTGCAATATCTTGAAGTAGCCCTGCAAAGGTGTCTTTTATGAAGGAAAATCTACATTCTCTAGAGAATCTCTTTCCCTTTTCCAGGACTTTTTCCTGATCCAGGAGAGAATGAACTAAGAGTCTGACACCTTTTTAAGTCTGATAGGAAACATTTACAGTCTATTCTCTCTGAAGCCTGATATCTGTAGGCCTCATCTGCATAATATAACCTTGGTCTGCACAACCCTTATCTTAACCCAGACATTTCCTTTCTATTGATTCCAAGTCTTGAGATAAATGCTTTCAAACAACTGCCCATCAGAAAATCTTTGAATCTTCCTGCTATTACCTTGAAGCGACAACTTCCAGTTGTCCCACCTTTCCAGACTGAATCAGTGTACATGTCACACATGTTGATTGATGTCTTATGTCTCCCTAAAATGTATAAAACCAAGTTATATCCTGACCATCTTGGACAATGTTCTCATGATCTCCTACAGCTGTGTCACTGACCATTGGCCACTCAAATTTGGCTCAGAATAAATCTCTTCAAATATTTTACAAAGTTTGGCTCTTTTCATTAATAATATATAGAGGTAAGAAAAATAAGAAGCAAGTATTTTCTTCCTGATGATATAAGATGATACGGGATACCATACGTAGATGACACAAGATGATGTGGAAATAGAGATGAAATGATTTTTTTTTTTTTTTTTTGGTGGTAGCAAGGTTTATTGTGAAAAGTGAAAGAACAGCTTCCACAACATGGAAGGGGACCCGAGTGGGTTGTCCAGTGAAATGAATATTAGCAATATTCTTTGAGTTGTGGATACTTGAAGTCTCCATTCCCCTCATTTTTGGCTAATTCTAATCTTGTCACCACCCAATGGGATCACTTTTCCTGCTGCCTAGACAGAGCCAATTGATTAAGACAGGGGAATTGCAATGGAGAAAGAGTAATTCATGCAGAGCCGGCTGTGCAGGAGACCAGAGTTTTATTATTACTCAGATCAGTCTCCCTGAGCATTTGGGGATCCCAGTTTTTAAAGATAATTTGGTGGATTGGGCCTCGGGAAGTGGAGAGTGCTTATTAGTCAGGTTGGAGATGGAATTGTAGCAGGTCGAAGTGAGGTTTTCTCGCCGTTTTCTCTTCCTGGGTGGGATGGCAGAACTGGTTGAGCCAGATTACTAGTCTGGATGGCATCAACTGATGCATCAAGTGTAAGGTCTGCAAAATATCTCAAGCATGGATCTCAGGTTTTACAATAGTGATGTTACCCCCAGGAGCAATGTGGGGTGGTTGAGACTCTTAGAGCCCGTGGCTGCATGACCACTAAACTATAATTTCTCAACTTGTAGCTAATTTGTTTGTCCTGCAAAGGTAGACTGGTCCCTAGTCAAGAAGTAGTTCTTTTTGGGGGAAAGGGCTATTTTCAATTTTGTTTCAAACCATGAACTAAATTCCTTCCCAAAGTTAGTTCAATCCACACCCGAAAATGAACAAGGACAACTTAGAGCTTAGAAGGAAGATGGAATCATTTAGGTCTATCCCTTTCACTGTCATAATTTCCTCAGTTATAACATTGCAAAGGCAATTTCACCCTGAAATTCATCCTGTGACTGTCCCTTAATCACAGCTCTCTGCAAGCTCACCATAATTCAATTAAATCACTCAATCCATGGCATGCATTTGACCTTCACGGTTCAACAGACAATTGAATGCTGGAGCACCTCAAACCTTTCTCCTGACAATTCCCTCTAATTTTATGTACCTTTTGTAAGTTGTTCCATCTCTGCCCGTGATTCTATCAACGTGTGCAGATCAGTCACTCCAAATGTGTTTCCAGTTCAGATCTTCTCTACATACTCCAGACTCACATATCTAAATCTTTCCAACATTTCCTCTCAGATATCTCAAAGATCATTACACTTAGCAATGCCTGATACACTTTGGGTAATTTTGCCTTCAAACCTCAAGTTGAATTTTTATCTCCAGTGTTGGAGGTGGGGTTGAGTGAGAGGTGTTTGAGTCATGGAGTGGATTCTTCATGAATGCCTTGGTGCCATCCTCTGGTAATGAATGAGTTTTGGCTCTGTTGCTTCATGTGAGAGCTGGTTGTTTAAGGGAGCCTGGTATCTGTATCTGGCTTCCTCTCTTATCGTGTGTTCTGCACACACACCAACTCCTGTCACCTTCTGTCATGATGGGAAGCAGCCTGAAGTCCTCACCAGAAGTAGATGTCAGTGCCACACTTCTTGTAGTCTGCAGCACTGTGAGCCAAATAAACCTCTTTTCTTTAAACCATCCAGCCTCAGGTATTCGTCTGTAGTAATGCAAAACAGACTAACACAAGAACAAAGAAAAAACTTGTGTCACAGCCTTTCATGTCCAGTTCCATGAGCCAGGAACTTAGAGGTCCTTATTTTCCCCTTATAATCAATCTATCTCCAGTCCTCATAGATGCTTCTTGTTTATCTGCATATCTCCATTTTTATCACATCTGTCTGGTGGAAACTACCTTGGCTTCTTACCTGGACACCATCTGCTTCCTAAGTGGCCACCTGTAGACCAGCTCTGATCCATATTCTCCACTCTGTAGCCATAGTATTATTTCCAAAATTCTTCTCTACTCTTAGTATTCCTCCTTCCTTCATCTTTTTATTTTACTTATTTATTATTTATTTATTTATTTTGCATCTCAAAGAGGTTTCACTCTTGTTGATCAGGCTGGAGTGCAGTGGCACAATCTTGGCTCACTGTAACCTCCACCTCCCAGGTTCAAGTGATTCTGCTGTATCAGCTTCCGAAGTGGCTGGGATTACAGGCACCTACCAACAAGTCTGGCTAATTTTTTTGTATTTTTTAGTAGAGACAGGGTTTCACCATATTGACCAGGCTGGTCCCGAACTCCTGACCTTAGGTGATCCACCTGCCTTGGCCTCTCAAAATGCTGGGATTACAGTCATGCCTTCATCTTTTTAATTGCTTGCCATTGCTCTTACAATGAATGCCATTTTTGATGACCCTCAAAATGTCCTGCTTTGCCTGATTTTGGCTCCCACTTCTCTCTACTTTTCATCTTCCCTGAGAACCTAGATTTTCTCTAGCCCTACCTGCTCCTGCACACCCTTTGCCATGCTGTGTCTTCTACTCAGAGCATGCAAAATTCCTGAACTAGTTCATTCCCTTTGTTACAATTTCTCCTGGCATTATATTTATTTCCCTCATAGTATCTACCATAGTCTATAATGATACAGCTATTTGGCTATTTGTCTGATTTTTTTTACAACTGTCTGCCTCCACTAAGGCATGCATTCCAGGAGCATGCTTCACTCATTTTGTTCACTCTCTTATCTAAGTCTTCATTGAGTATTCTGCTTGGCAGAGCATTGGCACATCACCCATACCCATGAATGAATGGGTATGAGCACCACAACTGCTAAGCTATCTACAGATTTAGCAGCTAGGAAGCTTGTCTTGAATGAGAATGTTAAACAGGAAACTCTGTCCCTCAGGAGTTTCCATTCTGGTTTATCCTGCTGATTCTGAAAAGCAAAGTATGTGCTTGAGTGACTCAGACAGCACAGGGCATGAGTATGTCTGAATAGGTTCCTTACGTAGCTCATGGGACCATGTTTAATTGAAGAATGTTCTACTACTCATGTTTTTTATCCTTTCTGTACCTTGGAAGTCTGAGGATAAATGATTCTTCTCAATGCATTTCTTACCTCCAATTACATTCACCCTAATAATTGTGTTATTCATTGTATGACCTCAGTCCATGAAGCAAGCTGTCATGTTTTTCCTCAAGCCACCATGACTTAGGATCAATATGCCTGGCAGAGAATGAGGCAGTTGGCAAACATTAAAGAGCATTTATTCTCTGCTCAAGGGCAATGATTAATTTGGAAATGGGAGATACTTTGATCAGCCGATGCTATTGTTGATCTTCCTAAATTATCATATCAATTATTTTATTTTCCCAATTGCCGCAATGACAGAGTCATAGAGAGCTTCCTGTAAGACAGAGTACCTAAAAAGGAGAGTGGTGTGTGTTTGTGCATGCACACACTTGTATATAGAATTCCACCAACACTAGGATAAATGTTTGTCTCTGTATTTAGCTTGGCTATAACTCCATGACATGAAAGTAGACTTATTTGAGTCATCAGTGAACACTATGTTAAACCCTAAGACAGACAGATGTAAGGATAATATGTAGGCATACATGGACCAAGTATACAGCATACAGCATATTAATGAATCCTGGCCCAAACCCAGCAAGTTCCTTAGATGTTTAAAAGATGTTATTCAAATTGAAGTCAATATCCAACCATAGTTAACTTAAGCTTTGCAAAATAAATGTCTTATTAGGTGCCAGACTGTCTTAGAAACATTGAATTGCATGTCTGAAGTTTTTTCTTAACTATAAGTCTTTTTAATGTTATGAGTTGACTCCAGGGTAAAATTTAGAATACATATATAGAGGGACGGAGTATCCCTCATATAATCCTTCATTACTAATCCTTCATTTAGACCTTCAAGTCTAAAGAAAATGGAAGAGTAGAAATTTCAAAGTTAGCATCTTCAGCAAGACCCTACTCCAGAAATTGATGACAACTAAGACAGCAAAATTTAGCATTGTGTCTTCTCTTTTTCTGTCAGCTTTTGCTTTTTTCTGAATTATTCAGGCTTCCCTTTTTTTCCTCCCATTTATTCTCTTTATCCCTCTTTGGAAACTCTGCCTCTTACAAAAGATGGGGCCAAAATGCTAAAGAAAACACAAGTTGTCTAAATCTGCATGTTGGTAATATCCAAAAGCTGAAACATCAAACAATATTTATCGTACTCATCTTCCTGATCCCTTCATTAATAGCAAGATCATTGCTATCAATATTTTGTGTCACAAAGCCATGTGCTTTGTATTACTTTGCTCAGGTTTCCATAACAAAGAACCACAAACTGGGAAGCTTAAAAAACAGACATTTATTTCTCACAGTCCCAGAGGCTGGAAGTCCCAGAGGAAGGTGTGAGCAGGGCAGGCTCCTCTTGAGGCCTCTCTCCTGGGCTTGCCGACACCATAGTCTCCCTGGACCTTACAGGTCAATTCTCTGTGTATGTCTGTGTCCTCATCCCCTCTTCCTATGAGATGTCTTAGTCCCTTTCAGGCTGCTGTCACAGAATACCATGGACTGGGTGGATTATAAACAACAGACATGATTCTCTCACAGTCCTGGAGGCTGGAAGTCTGAGATAAAGGTGTGAGTAGGACTGGCTCCTCCTGAGGCCTCTGTCCTGAGTTTGTAGATGCCATCTTCTCCCTGTGTCTTCACCAGGTCATCTCTCTGTGTGTGTCTGTGTCCTCATCTTCTCTTCTCATGAAGTGTATTACTCCATTTCAGGCTGCTAAAACAACAGACATTTATTGCTTGCTGTTCTGGAGGCTTGAAATCCAAGGTAAAGACATGGTGGATTCTGTGTCTGATGAGGCCCCGCTTCTTGATTCATAGAGGGCGCCTTCTCACTATGTCCTCACATGGTGGAAGGGGCGAGGGAGCTCTCCGAGGTCCGTTTTATAAGGGCACTCATTCCATTCATGAGGCTCTTCTTAAACCTTGGGAGCAAGAATTTCAACGTTGAATACTACATTGAATAGGAGTGGTGAGAGAGGGCATCCCTGTCTTGTGCCAGTTTTCAAACGGAATGCTTCCAGTTTTTGCCCATTCAGTATGATACTGGCTGTGGGTTTGTCATAAATAGCTATTGTTATTTTGAGATATGTTTCAACAATACCGAATTTATTGAGCGTTTTTACCATGAAGGGCTGTTGAATTTTTCAAAGGCCTTTTCTGCATCTATTGAGATAATCATGTGGTTTTTGTCTTTGGTTCTGTTTATATGCTGGATTACGTTTATTGATTTGTGTATGTTGAACCAGCCTTGCATCCCAGGGATGAAGCCCACTTGATCATGGTGGATAAGCTTTTTGATGTGCAGCTGGATTCAGTTTGGCAGCATTTTATTGAGGATTTTTGCATGATGTTCATCAGGGATATTGGTCTAAAATTCTCCTTTTTCATTGTATCTCTGCCAGGCTTTGGTATCAGGATGATGTTGGCCTCGTAAAATGAGTTAGGGAGGATTCCCTCTTTTTCTATTGATTGGAATAGTTTCAGAAGGAATGGTACCAGCTCCTCCTTATAGCTCTGGTAGAATTCAGCTGTGAATCTCTCTGGTCCTGGACTTTTTTTTGTTTGGTAGGCTATTAATAAAAAACAAAAAAACAAACAAACAAAAAAAGAATTTCAACCTTGAATTTTAGGGAGACACAAACATTTAGACAATACCATAAGGTCACGAGTCATATTGAATTAGGGTCCAGCCTAATGACCTCATACAATGAAATACATATGGCGTTATGAAATACATATAGATATTATTTAAATACAAATTTAATATATACATCCTCTCACATAGTTACTTTTTCTGTGTGACAAGAATGTATTGGGGATCTCTGTGCAAATACAAAAATACTTAATTACCTCGTGAAAGACCCAATCCCCAAATACAACCATCTTCCATGGCACTAGGAATTAGGACTTCAGCATATGAATTTCTAGGGACAGAATTCAGCCCATAATAAGTTCCTTTACCATCCATGTTATCATCCTTGCTCCCTAGAACTCAGACATACATCTACCCACCCACACCCATACACACACACACACACACACACACACACACACACACACAGATCCAAATGTCCATTGGGATCCATAGGACCTCTCAAGTTAGTGATATTCTTTTTTAGGTTTGGAGATTCTTCCTGCATTCACCCTTGAAGCCCACTCCATCCTCTGGGATATCTTGATTTAAGATGGTCACCAAACCAGTAACACCACAGAGACTGTTGTGACTGTTTGTAAATGCTTGTAGACACCTAATGGCCAGTTCCTCTTTTTGTCTCATTTTTCTAAGTATTTTATTATTTCTAAGTATCCTTTGGTATATACATTTGAATATCAAGCTTCAAAAGTAACTAATTGGCCAGGCACAATGGCTCACACCTGTAATCCTAGCACTTGGGGAGGACGAAGTGGGCAGATCACTTGAGGACAGCAGTTTGAGAGCAGCCTGGCCAACATGGCGAAACCCCATCTCTACTAAAAGTACAAAAATTATCCGGGCATTGTGACATGTGCCTGTAATCACAGCTACATGGGAGGCTGAGGCAGGAGAATCACTTGAACCTGAGAGACAAATGTTGCAGTGAGCCAAGATCATACCAGTACACTCCAACCTGGGCAACAGAGGGAAACTGTAAAAAAAAAAAAAAAAAAAAAAAAAAAAGGCACGGTGTGGTGGCTCACGCCTGTAATCCCAGCACTTTGAGAGGCTGAGGCAGGTGAATCATGAGGTCAGGAGTTCCAGTTCAGCCTGGTAAGTTGGTGAAACCCCATCTCTACTAAAAATACAAAAATTAGTCAGGCATGGTGGTGGGCACCTGTAATCCCAGCTCCTTAGGAGGCTAAGGCAGATAATTGCTTGAACCCAGGAGGTGGAAATTGCAGTAAGCCAAGATTGTGCTACTGCACTCCAGCCTGGGTTACAGAGTGAGACTCTGTCTCAAAAAAAAAAAAAAAAAAGTAACTAATCGATAAAGTTACAGGTGGCAATGTTGCAATGGATGCAGCCATTCGGTTATTTTTCAAAATAGCCTCACATAATTCTTTGTCTATTCAACTCACATTTTCCACCTCTGTTTCTAGGGAAAGGTTATCCACATGAAAACCAAATACCACATGTTCTCATTTAAAATTCCTTAAATAAATTTTATTGTGTATATGTGAGGTTTAAAACATGTGGTTATGAAATACATGTAGATATTATTAAAATACAAAATTAATATATCATCCTCTCACATAGTTACTTTTTCTGTGTGACAAGAATGCGTTAGGGATCTCTGTGCCTTATAGTTTATGATGGTGAAGTTAAAGTCATGTGGGCGCTCCATGAATTCCAGATGAAGCCAGACCAGCCATGAAGAATTCATAGTCGATGAAAAATTACACTGCTAGAGGCATGTGTTTTCCAGAAGTCAGTAATTCTGCTTCCTTCCCCCTCTTGGATAATACTTTTCAAAAGGATAACATTCCATAAGAATGAAAATGCACATGGGCTTTTTGTATTTTTAGAGTCCTATTGAGAAGGTTAGGAAGTCTGGAAAGCTAATTATCTGTCTGATGAATTAATAATTGTGTAGGATGTGAACATGGACACAACTATGCATTTGTAACTCTCATCCGCTCCACATTCCAGAAGGCAATCCATGTTTTGGACTGAAATTTAAGCAAAATATTTGCCACTAATTCAAGGGCACTCTAAGTACGTCTTGAATGCATACCATTGATAATTAATTCCATTTTCAGTTTTATAAAAACGATTCTGCATCTAGGTGGCTTCCCAGTTTTAAGGTCTCACAGGACCCAGCTAAGACTTTAATTTAGGATCAACTACTCTTCCAGGGCACCCTCCCCAAGATTATTCTGATGCCCCCTGGAATTTCCAGATGGCCAGAGCTAGAAACATTAGCCACAAATGGCTCATGTGTTACTTTCTATTTCCCCTTTATGCTGAGTCTTGTCAATGACCCAGTGAGAGACCAATGGCAAACAGTTTTCACTGAGGTTTCGGTAAAGTCAATTCTGTGATCTTTTCTTCCCCCCAAAAAAGACAGTGGTAAGTAGCCTAAATAAAGCAGTGAATGTGTTCAAGACTGGCTGTGCAGTCTGTAAACAGTTCTCTCTCTGTAAAGATACCATAAGCCCTATCTGTCCTGAGTACCGGACCACACAAGACCATTTTATAAGTCAGCCGAGGCCATCATAACAAAGGTCTGCAGACCAGGGGGCTGAAGAAACAGACATTAATTCTCGCAGAGTCCTGGAGGCTGGAAGTCCAATATCAAGATGTGGGCAGGCCTGGTACTTTATGAGGCCTCTCTCCTGGGCTTGGAGACACCATCTTCTCCCTGTGTCCTCTCATGGTTGTCCCTCTGTGTGTGTCTGTTTCCTCATCTCCTTTTCTTATGCAATGTCTTAGTCCATTTCAGGATGCTACAAAAAAAATACCATAGACTGCGAGGTTTATAAACAATAGACATCAATTCTCCCATAGTCTTGGAGGCTAAAAGTGTGAGATTAAGTTGTGGGCAGGGCCGGTTCCTCCAGAGATTTCTTTCGTTGGTTTATAGACACCATCTTCTCCCTGGGTCCTCACAGGGTCATCTGTGTGTGTCTCTGTTATTGCCTCTTCTGGGTTGTCTTAGTTCATTTCAGTCTGCTATAATAGAATAGCATATACTGGGTAGCTTAAGCAACAGACATTTATTCTCCTGCAGTCCTGGAGGCTGGAAGTCAGAGATCAAAGTATGGTCAGAGCTAGTCCTTATCTCCTCCTCTTATAAGGAAACCAGTCACATTGGATCAGGGTTCACTCTAATGACATCATTTTACCTTAATCACCTCTTTAAAGATCCTGTCTCCAAATACAGCCACATTCTAATGTCTTGGAATTTAGGACTTCAACATATGAATTTTAGGGGAATGCAATTTAGCCCATCACAGTTTTTTCCTTTCTGACTCAATCCTAGGGGACAGAACAAGGACAGGCTTTCAGTAACTTGCCCTGAAGTTTTTCAGAACGTCTGAGATTTACATGATGAAACAAATAAATCTAGGAATATTTTGTTGGGGCTCAGTATGTATTTAAAAAAGTGGTGCAACAAAAAGCTCAGACTCAAAACACTGGGTTTGAGTCTTACCCTAGTCACTCACTAGATCATGTATCCTAAACAGTACACATACATTATGGAGGCCGGGTTCATCACTCTGAAAATAGAGATGTTTCTATCTGCTGGTAGGCTTTTTCCAAGGATTAAGGATAAAAAGATTGCATCACATGAAATGTGATGTTCATTTTATTTCCTTCTTTCGAAAATGTAAGCTGACATGTGTGTCTTATTACTAAATATCTGGTGCATTTCCCAGGATCCTATAAGAGTTTACTGTCAAATGGGCATGGCATTATAACACACGTGCGTAAACCCACAGGCATATACATAAACACACAGGCACGTACACACACTATACTGCAAGGTAAAACAACAGCCATTACTGGAAAAGAGTGAGAGACAATAGCCTTTTGTTCCTCTTGAAGTGAATCAATGAATAGATGTTTGTTAGGAAAAGAGAGAACTTGAGATTGTCTCATTTACTTTCCTGCTTGGACATGGCTCTTTCATTCTACACAAAGCAAAACCATCACTTGGAATCCCCACTGGACCACAAACAATGGATAGTTTATCAGTCTGCTGAGGCAAAACAATAAAATACCTAAGACTGGAGAGCTTCAACAACAGACATTTATTTTCCCACCATCATGGAGGATGGAAGTCCAAGATCAAGGTGTGGGCAGGGCTGGCTCCTCCTGAGGCCTCCTTCCTGGGCTTGTAGATGCAATCCTCTCCAAGTGTCCTCATGTGGTCATCCCCCTGTGTGCATGTGTGTGTCCTCATCTCGTCTTCTTATAAGATGTCTTAGTCCACTTTAGACTGCTGTAGCAGAATACCATAAACAGGATGGCTGAAATAACAGACATTTATTCTCTCACAGTCCTGGAGGATGGAGGTCTGAGATCAAGGTGTGAGCAGGGCTGATTCCTCCTGAAGCCTCTCTTCTTGGCTTGTAGATGTCATCTTCTCCCCATGTCCTCACAGGGTCATCTTTCTGTGTGTGTCCGTGTCTTTATCTCCTCTTCTCATGAGATGCCTTAATTCATTTTAGGCTGCTAGCACAGAATACCATAGATTGGGTGGCTTATAAACAACAGACATTGATTCTCCCATAGTCCTGAAGGCTGGAAGTCCAAGATCAAGGTGTAGGCAGGGCTGGTTCCTCCTGAGGTCTCTCTCATGGGCTTGTAGACACTATCTTCTCCCTGTGTCCTTACAAGATCATCCCCTCTGTGTTTGTGTCCTCATATCCTCTTCTTATAAGGATACCAGTCACATTGCCTCAGGGCCCACCATAGTGACCTCACTTTACCTTAGTTACCTCTTTAAAATCCCTATCCCTAAACACAAACACATTCTGAGGTCCCGGGGGTTTGGGTTTCAACGTATGAATTTTAGTGGGATATAGTTTAGCCCATACTAGATGTTGAACAGGAACAGGCCCACACATGGTGGGATACAGGAGCCATACTGAAGCCCTGAATCAAATATGTTCTGGCTGCATTGATGGTAAACTGAGTCACAGAGCTGAAAAGGACTACTGAGGGAGTACGTGTTTTACCTGCCAGTGCCAGCTTGCTGACTTTCTCAAAAGAGGTCATTCTGAAAACCTCAACAGCTGCATTCAACCACAAAGATTATTTCTGCCTCACAGAAAGTCAGCAGAAACTCAAGGAGAACCCAACACATGAGGCAGCAAAATAAAGATCTGTGTGAATGAAATTAAGTCCCTTCTATCTCTTTCTATATTCTCCTTTTGTAGCTGAGGAAACTGAGCTGTACCAGATGTTTTATCATGCACAGAAACAAGCACACGTGTTATGAGTCAGGAAGAGGAAATTTTCTCCCAGCAAGGCAGGTGGTATCCATGAATCTCTTGGGTCCCTATCGGCCCAGCATGCTGAAAGGCCTGTTTCTCAGCTGGTGGGATCTAGAGACAAAAATGCAGACATTAAGTGCATTACTTGGGGTTTGCCAGAGAAGCAGAACAAATAAAATGCATGTATTATATATTGGCTGACATGATTATGGAGACTAAAAAGCCCCATGATCTAATATCTGCAAACTGGAGTTGCAGGAGAGCCAATGGTGTGAATCTAGTCTGAGTGTGAAGGCCTAAGACCCAGAAGAGCCAATGGTCTGAGTTCCAGTCTGAGTCTGAAGGCCTGAGACCCAGGAGAGCTGAGGGTGTGAGTTCCAGTCTAAACCTGAAGGCCTAAGACTCAGGAGAGCCAAGAGTGTGATTTCCAGTCTGAATCTGAAGGCTGGAGACCCAGGAGGGCTGAAAGTGTGGGTTCCAGTCCAAGTGCAGAGGCCTCAGCTCCAGAAGGGCCAATGGCTTAAGTTTCAGTCTAATAGCGGGAGAAGACCAATGTCCCAGCTCAAGCAGTCAGGTAGAAAAAGTGAATTCTCACTTCTTCTTTTTTTAATTATATTTGAAGTTCTGGGGTAGATGTGAAGAACATGCAGGCTTGTTACATAGGTACACACATGCCATGTTGGCTTGCTGCACCCATCAACCCATGATCTACATTAGATATTTCTCCTAATGCTACCCTCCCTTAGCCCCCAACCCCCAGACAGGCCCGCTTGCGTGATGTTCCCTTCTCTGTGTCCACATGTTCTCATTGTTCAACCCCCAATTATGAGAGAGAATATGCATTATTTGGTTTTCTGTTCTTGTGTTAGTTTGCTGAGAAGGATGGTTTCCAACTTCATCCATGTCCCTGAAAAGGACATGAACTCATCCTTTTTATGGCTATGTAGTATTCCATGGTGTATATATGCTACATTTTCTTTATCCAGTCTATCGTTGATGACCATTTCAGTTGGTTCCAAGTCTTTGGTTTTGTGAACAGTGCCACAGTAAACACAGTTGTGCATGTGTCTTTATAGTAGAATGATTTATAATCCTTCAGGCATATATCCAGTAATGAGATTGCTGGGTCAAATGATATTTCTACTTCTATATCCTTGAGGAATTGCCACACTGTCTTCCACAATGGTTGCACCAATTTACACTCCCACCAACAGTGTAGAAACGTTATTTCTCCACATCCTCTCCTGCATGTGTTCTTTCCTATTTAATAATTGCAATTCTAACTGGTGTGAGATGGTATCTCATTGTGGTTTTGATTTGCATTACTCTAATGACCAGTGCAAAAGAATCTCTCTAGTTTAATTAGATTCCGTTTGTCAATTTTGGCTTTTGTTGCTATTGGTTCTGTTGTTTTAGTCATGAAGTCTTTGCCCATGCTTATGTCCTGAATGGAAGTCTTTGCCCAAGCTTATTGCCTAGGTTTTCTTCTAGGATTTTTATGGTTTTAGGTCTTACATTTAAGTCTTTAATCCATCTTGAGTTAATTTGTGTACAAGGTGTAAGAAAGGGTTCCAGTTTCAGTTTTCTGCATTTGGCTAGCCAGTTTTCCCAACACCATTTATTAAATAGGGAATCCTTTCCCTATATCTTGTTTTGGTCAGAATTGTTGAAGATCAGATGGTTGTAAATGTGTGGTATTATTTCTGATGCCTCTGTTCTGTTCTACTGGTCTATATACCTGTTTTGGTACCAGTACCATGCTGTTTTGGTTACTGTACCTTGCAGTATAGTTTGAAGTTGGGTAGTGTAATGCCTCCAGCTTTGTTCTTTTAGTTTAGGATTGTCTTGGCTATGTGGGCTCTTCTTTGGTTCCATGTGAAATTTAAAGTTGAATTTTCTAATTCTGTGAAGAAAGTCAATGGTAGCTTGATGGGGATAGCATTGAATCTATAAATTACCTTGGGCAATATGGCCATTTTCATGATATTGACTCTTCCTATCCATGAACATGGAATGTTTTTCCATTTGTTTGTGACCTGTTTTATTTCCTTGAGCAGTGGTTTATAGTTCTCCTGGAAGAGGTCCTCCACATCCCTTGTAGGTTGTATTGCTAGGTATTTTATTCTGTTTGTAGCAATTGTGAATGGGAGTTCACTCATGATTTGACTCTCTGTGTATTATTGGTATATAGGAATGCTTGTGATTTTTTCACATTGATTTTGTGTCTTGAGATGTTGCTGATCAGCTTAAGGAAATTTTGGGCTGAGATGATGGGGTTTTCTAAATATACAATCGTGTCATCTGCAAACAGACATAATTTGACTTTCTCTCTTCCTATTTGAATGCCCTTTATTTCTTTCTCTTGCCTGATTGCCCTGACCAGAACTTCCAACACTATGTTGAATAGCAGAGGTCAGAGAGGTCATCCTTGTCTTTTACTGGTTTTCAAAACGAATGCTTCCAGTTTTTGCCCATTAAGTATAACATTGGCTGTGGGTTTGTCATAAATAGCTCTTATTATTTTGAGATATGTTCTATCAATACCTAGTTTACTGAGAGTTTTTAGCATGAAGGGGTGTTGAATTTTATTTTATGTCTTTTTTGCATTTATTGAGATAATCAGGTGGTTTTTGTCATTGGTTCTGTTTATGTGCTGGATTACACTTACTGATTCACTTATGTTGAACCAGGCTTGTGTCCCAGGGATGAAGCCCACTTGTTCATGGTGGATAACTTTTTTGATGTGCTGCTGGATTCGGTTTGCTGTTATTTTGTTGAGGATTTTCAGATGAATGTTCATCAGGGATTGGCCTGAAATTTTGGTTTTTTTTGTTGTTGTATCTCTGCCAGGGTTTCATATCAGGATGATGCTAGCATCATAAAATGAGTTAGGAAGGAGTCCCTCTTTTTCTGTTGATTGGAATAGTTTTAGAAGGAATGGTACCAGCTCTTTAGTGGAAGTTCCAACTGGGCAGAGCCCTCCACAGTTCAGCAAAGCCGCTGTAGCCAGACTGCCTCTCTAGATTCCTCCTCTCTTGGCAGGGCATCTCTGATGTGCCCCTAAAATGTCCATGCTGAAGCCCTAAGTCTCAGTATCTTAGAATGTGACTTTATTTGGAGATAGGTGTTTAAAAAGGTAATTAAGGTACAATGAGGTCATTATGAATGGCCCTAATCCAGTAAGACTAGAGCTCTTATAAGAAGAGGAGATTTGGACACAGACCTGCACAAAGGGAGGATCATGTGAGCACTCAGGGAGAAGATGGTGTCTGCAAGCCAAGGAGAGAGGCCTCAGGAGGAACCAGTGCTTCCCACACCTTCATCTCAGACTTCCAGCCTCCAGGACAGTGGGGAAATAAGTTTCTGTTGTTCAAGCCACCCAGTCTGTGGCTCTTTGTTATGGCAACCCTAGGAGATTAACACAGCCCCCTTATAAACAGCAACTTCCTGTGCATCCTGCTTAAATTTCCACCAACCCTGCACACACACACACACACACACACACACACACACACACACACACACACACACACACACACAAAATATCCCTAATGGAAGGAGCTGTTAATGCATTTTTGGCTCAATATTTAACTTTCAGAACACATATACTTAGCCAACTTCAATGCCACCCAGGACTCTCCACTCCTGTGCAACAGGTTATGGTCCCATAATTCTCACCTTCTCCAAAGTCCTTTGTATAGGAATAATTCTCTCACCATCTTCCACTCAGTTTCCTCCTTAAAGTTCCCAAAATATCCCTGACTTCTTGGCCCTGCTTGTCTCCCAGGGGAAAAAAAAATTGGTCACCACCAAGGAAAACAGCCTTGGTAGGACTTTCTGACAACACCTTCAAGTTTGTTTTCATTCTGCAACTATTCAGTCATCAGTTAACTGCTTCAGACAAAAAGAAGGCACTTTTGAATGAAAAAAACAAATATGTAAGCAATAGAAAAGGTATCAGAAAAGTCATGTGGCTGGGCATGCTAGCTCACACCTGTAATCTCAACACTCTAGGAGGCCAAGGCAGGTGGATCACCTGAGGTCAGGAGTTCAAGACCAGCCTGGCCAACACTATGAAACGCCATCTCTACTAAAAATACAAAAATTAATCAGGTGTGGTGGCGGCATGTATAATCCCAGCTACTCAGGAGACTGAGCCAGGAGAATTGTTTGAACCCAGGAGGCAGAGCTGCAGTGAGCTGTAGTTGAGACTACAGTGGCGCACCACTATGGCTGGCTAATTTCATGTATTTTTTGTAGAGAAGGGGTTTTGCTATGTTGCCCAGGCTAGTCTCAAACTCCTAGGCTCAAGTAATCTACTCGCTTCCGCCTCCCAAAGTGCTGGGATGCCACCGCACCCAGCCCTATTTATTCATTTTTAATTGACAAATAAATATTGTATATTGTATGTAAATATTACTCCACACTGTTTTTTCCATAAGCCCTATGTTATAATTGAGTGCTTTTTGCATACAAAAAGTATTTAAGGGAACACATCTGTCTCCCTAATGCAGAATGGACTATAATTACTGAGGTAAGAAAAAGAGTGGGATTGAGTTTCTAGATCCATCTTGAGAGCACAGTGTGTTCAGACCTGCCTTGCAAAGTCAGCTGTGGTTCTTCCATCATGACCTTAGTGAGGAAAGAAAACAACCTCTGACTGAGTTCCCTAGTTCCCTTTCAGATTGTGTGGGCCCTTGAGCTGTTCTCTTCAGAATTAGGGCTGAGTATATCTAAGTATGTTCAGGAAGATGATTTAAAGCAGGTGCACTCAATCAGGTTTGGTTTATTTATTTATTTATTTTATTTCAATAGGTATTGGAGGAACAGGTGGTAGTATTGGGAGAAGAGGTGGTAGTGAAGTTACAAGGATAAGTTCTTTAGTGGTGATTTCTGCGATTTTGTTGTACCCATCACCCAAGCAGTGTACACTGTATCCAATGTGTCTTTTATCCCTCACCCCACTCCCACCCTTTCCCCTGAGTCACCAACATCCCTTACATCATTTCTGTGTCTTTGCATCCTGATAGCTTAGCTCCCACTAATAAGTGAGAACATTTGATATTTGGTTTTCCATTCCTGAGTTACTTTACTTAGAATAACAGTCTCCAACTCCATCCAGGTTGCTGCAAATGCCATTATTGCATTCCTTTTTATGGCTGAGTAGTATTCCATGGTATAGCTTAATCACATTTTCTTTTTACCTGTTGATTGATGGGCATATGGGCTGCTTCCATATTTTTGTAATTGCAAACTGTGCTTCTATAAACATGTGTGGACAAGAATTAGATGTGGTCTAATTAAAAGAGGTGGGAAAAAAATCAGGTGTGGTTCCAAGAAAGTGGGATAAATCAGATGCAGTCAACTGAAAGCAGGTAGGCTTCATTGGTTGTGGCTGATTTACAGCATGTGGGGGTCAATTGGGTGTGGCTTTAAACCAGGTGTGTACCAATCAGGCAAGGTCTATTTAAAGCAAGTGGGATTGATCAGGTGTGGTTTATTTAGAGCAGGTAGAGTCAGTCAGGTATGGATGATTAAAAGCAGGTGGGATAAAGCAGGTGTGATCTGTTTAAAGAAGTGGGATTGAACAGATGTGTCTACACAAATGAGGCAGGGTCAGTTAGGTGTGGTATATTTAAAGCAGGTGTAATCACTGAGATGTGGTCTATTTAAAGCAGGCAGGGTCAATCTGGCGTGTTGTATTTAAATCAGTGGAATTGATCAGGTGTGTCTCCATAAAGCAGGCAAGGTCAAACAGATGTGTTATATTTAAATTGCTGCAATGTGGTCTATTCAAAGCAGGCAGGGTCAATCAGGTGTGCTCTATTGAAAGCAGGTGGGATTAATCAGGTGTGTTTAGGTAGAGCACGTAGAGTCAATCAGGTTGGGTGATCTAAAAGCACGTGGGATAAGATAAAGCAGGTGTGGAATACATAAAGCGGGCAGGGTCAATCAGGTGTGCTCTATTGAAAGCAGGTGGGACAGATCAGGTGTGGTCAATTTAGAGCAGGTAGGTTCATAGAGAGATTTCTGGCCCAGAAACAGGGATGAGGTGTATCCTGCTCCCAGCTCTGCATAACTGATAAAAATCCATCCAATCTCTAGGCCACACAGATCTGCCTGCACCCCTAGAAGATTTGACTTGGTGGCCTACACAAAAACTGCAGGCCCCAGTTGAGCTGTGAAATTCTCTTCTCTCCAGAGCTCCTCCTCCTCCTAAATCCACTTCTGCTCAGACCTTGGTCTCCACACCCGAGATCTCTCTTCTCCTTGCATGCAAATAACTATTTTGTTTTTGGAAAAGGAAATACTTGAGTATGCTATTGTGGCAGTGGCTGCTCTTCTACAGGCATAAACACGATTTCTTCTTGATAAAGACTTCTCCCTGTGAATGTGTGAAGCTGATTTCAGATGAGTGCAGAGTGTGTTTAATGAAGGTGCTTCCTTTCCTGGCCAGCATGCAGGATCCAGGAGCCATGTGAGGTAGCTCGCTGGCCGGGCTCTCATCTCCCTCCCAAGCAGAGAGTGGAGGACACCAAGCAGAGGGATGTCTGCAGCCAGGAAAGCGTGGGGAAAAGGCTCTGTCCACCGCCAGGGATGAGGCTTCCTGCTGGAGTCTGAACACACTGTGGACGCCACATGGGAGATGGACCACGGTGGCATGTGAGTAGCACCACGGCCGCTTTCCATGCTGCAGCTTGGGTTATTACTTGTTTACATTCCTTTAGGGAGGCTCCAGAAGGAGCAGGATGCTAAAGTGCGGTTGTGTGTCCAGTGGGTTTGCTGGACAATGGTGTGCAGGGCCATAGAAGAGCTTTATGTTTTCCAGGTAGAGAATGAGTTTGAGAACCAGGTAGGGGGTGGCTCCCTCAGGAAATGTGAGACAGGGCCTCTGATGGTCACAGGGCTGGGTGTATTAGTGGCATGTGGGATCCAGTTCACGTAAGGAGAGATACGGCAGTAAGTAGGTCTGAAGACTCTGCAAGTACTGTTTCCCTTAGCAAAGATGGTGAGTGGCTGGCTGTGGGTGTCTGTGTGCCTCAGTGTCTGCTCTGTGTGAAACTGTGTGGTTTGGTGTGTGTATGCATGTGTGTATGTGTATATAGATGTGTTCTGTATGTCTGTGTATATGCCCCTGTATATCTCTGTGAGCACGTATATCTGCGTCCTGTGTATGTCTGTTTCTGCATAAATGCACACGTGTGTATGTGTGTATTCTTGTATGTATTCATGTGTGTCTGTGTATGGGTGTGCATTGTGACAGTTGTGCTGTATCTTTTATGTATATCTCTGTGTATATGCATGTGTGTGTGTATGAGTATATGCATATATGTTCTCTGTGTGTCTGTTTGTGATATAGGTATGTGTGTATATATGTCTCTATGTGTCTGTGTCTATATAGATGCCTGTATGGGTGCCCAAGTCTATCTGAGAGTGTTTGTGTGTGCCTGCATGTGTGTGTCTGTGTGTGTATGTGTATCTGTGTCCTTTGTATTTATGTGTGCACATATATGTATGTGTGTATGTTTCTGAATGTATTCATGTATGTCTGTGGGTATGTACACATTGTGATAGTGTACTGTGTGTTTTATGCGTGTCTCTGTGTATATGCCTGTATGTGTGGATGAGTATGTGCATATGTGTTCTATGTGTGTCAGTGGTTTTGCATATGTGTCTGTGTATATATGCATGTGTGTATATATGTCTCTGTGTGTCGGTGTGTGTATGTAGATGTCTGTGTGCATACCCAAGTGTATTTGAGTGTCTGTGTGTCTTCCTGTCTCTGTGTGCATGGTTGTGTCTATTTGCAGATGTGTGTCTGTATATGTTAGTATGTGTGTTTCTGTTTGTTTATAGATACCTGTGTATGTGCCCAAGCGTGTCTGAGAGTGTCTGTTTGCCTGTGTGTTTCTATGTGCATGTGTGTGTCTGTATGTGTGTCTGTATATGTAAGTCTGTGCACATCTGTCTGTGTGTATAGATACCTGTGTGTGTGCCTGAGTATGTTCCAGTGTGTCTCTGTGCATGTGTGTGTCTGTTTGTATATATGTGTCTGTATATGTAAGTATGTGTGTTTATAGATACAAGTGTATGTGCCCAAGACTGAGAGTGTCTGTTTGCCTGTGTGTCTGTGTGTGTGTGCATCTGTATATGTACATCTGTGCACATCTGTCTGTGTGTGTAGATACTTGTGTGTGTGAGCATGTCATGAGTGTGTCTCTGTGTATGTGTGTGTGTGTTTGTATATGTGTATCTGTATATGTAAGTCTGTGTGTGTGTGGATACCTATATATGCATCTCAGTGTGTTTGAAAGTGCCTGTGTTTTCTGCCTGTATGTCTCTGTGTGCATGTGTGTGTCTGTAAATGTGTATCTGTATGTGGAAGTGTGTGCACATCTGTCTGTGTGTCGTGTATGTGCATGGGCATATCTGAATGTTTTGGCGTGTGTGTGTGTATACATGTTTGTATATGTAAGTCTGTTCACGTCTGTCTGTGTGTATACAGATACCCATGTGTGTGCTCGAGCATGTCCGAGTATGTCTCTGTTTGTGTGTTTGTATATGTGTTTCTGTACATGTAAGTCTTTGCAAGTTTGTCTGAGTGTGTATAGATACCTCTATGTGTGCCTGGGCATGTCTGAATGTGTCTCTGTTCATGCGTGTGTGTGTGTGTGTTTGTATATGTGTGTCTGTATATGTATGTCCATGCACATCTGTGTGTGTATAGATACATGTATGTGTATGTGCCTGGGCATGTTGGAGTGTCTCTGTGTCTGTGCATCTGCATGCATCAATGGCTGGGTTTTCACTGTACCCTGGGATACAGTGATGAAACTTGTGGCTGGATTCCATGTGCACTTGCCTTGATCACCCCTGGAACCCGAAAGAAGAAACACAAGAGGAGGCGAATGCTTACAGTTGATGAGTGAGCCCTAGGAGATGAGAGGAGGAACCACAAGCAAGGCAGTTCTTAACCTCTAATGCTCGAGTTGCTGGGAAATGCAGTCCAACCAGACAAACGCTGCCTTGCCCACAAGGGACTTAGTTCTTAGTGATGCTCTATACCTGGATGCATCTGTCTCAGGCAGGCACCTGCAAGTGAGCCCAGCACTCTGGGAGGATGCATGGGTCTGCAAGACATGGTCCAAATTCCATAACTCATAACCCTTCCTAGAAGGGTTTTAGGAGGCAGAGGAGTTTGGCTGGCTTGTTGTTTTCATGATTCAACCCACCTATTTTACCGGCGATCAAGATGAGCATGAATTCTCACTGCAGCTGCTCAGCAGAGAGGGCCGCATCCAAACCAGTGGATCTGCAAGTGTGGCCTCTGCAAAAACAGCCTCAGCATCACCTATGCCCATCTTAGCAACAAAGATGCCCGGACTCCATTCCAGACCAGAAGGAGCAGAAACGCTGGGGGCTTCACAATAGCCAAGTTATGGAAACAAGCAAAGTGTCCATGGATAGATGAATGAAGAAACTGTGCTCTGTGCACACGATGGAATATTATTCAGCTTTAAAGCATTTCTCCTTTGTCCTGAGAATACTGCTCAGGCAGTGAGATGGGGTTTTTTTTTCTTTTTTTTTTCTGAACAGGAAATGTGTTAATAAACAAAGAAGGGAAAAAGGAGATTCTGTCATTTGCCACAACACAGATGAACTTGGAGGACATTCTAGTTGATGCACACTAGTTGATGCAATTTCTACATATTATCATTGGTCTTTATGTTTTGGTGTGTTTTTGCAGTGGCTGGTACCTATTTTTCCTTTCCATACATAATGCTTCTTTTAGGAGCTCTTGCAGGGTGGGCCTGGAAGTAACAAAATCCCTTAGCATTTGCTTGTCTGGAAAAAGATTTTATTTCTCCTTCGCTTCTGAAGCTTAGTTTCACTGGATATGAAATTCTAGCTTGAAAATCCTTTTCTTTAAGAATGTTCAATATTGGCCCTTAATCTCTTTTGGCTTATAGAGTTTCTGGTGAGAGGTCCACTGTTAATCTGATGGGCTTCCCTTTGTCGGTGACCTGGCCTTTCTCTCTGGCTGCCCTTAACAATTTTTCTTTCATTTCAACCTCGGGGAATCTGAAGATTACGTGTCTTGGGGTTGATCTTCTCATGGAGTATCTTAGTGATGTTTACTGTACTTCTTGAATTTGCATGTTGGCCTGTTTTTCTAGGTTGAGGAAGTTCTCCTGGATAATATCCTGAAGGGTGTTTTCCAGCTTGTTTCCATTCTCCCCATCTCCTTCTGGTAGTCCATTCAGTCATAGGTTTGGTCTTTTTATGAAGTCCTATATTTCTTGGAAGCTTTGTTTATTCATTTTCATTCTCTTTTCTCTCATGTTGTCTGCATGCCTTTTTTTCAGCAAGGAGGTCTTCAAACTCCTCTCTTCTGCTTGGTTGATTCAGCTGTCAATGCTTGTGTATGCTTCATGAAGTATTTGTGCTGTGTTTTTCAGCTCCATCAGTTCATTTATGTTCCTCTCTAGACTGGTTATTCTAGTTAGCAATTCATCTAACGTTTTATCAAGGTTCTTAGCTTCTTTGCATTGGGTTAGGACATCTTCTTTAGCTCAGTGTAATTGTTTTACTACTCATCTTCTAAAGCCTATTTCTGTCAATTTGTCAATCTGATCCTCTGTCCAGTTCTGTGTCCTTAATGGAGAGATGTTGTGATCATTAGGAGGAGAAGACGCACTCTGGCATTTTGGGTTTTCAGCATTTGTTGTTGTTGTTGTTGTTGTTATTCTTTCTCATCTTCCTGAGTTTGTCTAGTTTTGGTCTTTGCTGACCCTTGGATGGGGTTTTTTTGTGGGGGCTTTGTTGTTGTTGATGATGCTGTTGTTGTTGCTTTCTGCATATTTGTTTTTCTTCCAATAGTCAGGTCCCCCTTCTGTAGGGCTGCTGCAGTTTGCTGGGGGTTCACTTCAGGCTATATTCATCTGACTCACTCCCATGCCTGGAGATGTCACTCAAGGAGGCTGGAGAAAGGAAAGATGGTGCCTGCTCCTTCTTCTGGGACCTCTGTTCTTAAGCAGCACCAACCTGATGCCAGTAGGATAGCTTCTATATAGGACGTCTGACAACCCCTGTTGGAGGGTCTCACCCAGTTGGGTGGCATGGGGAGCAGGACCTGTTTAAGGAAGCATTTTGTCCCTTGCTGGAAACAGTGTGCTTCACTGAGGGGAAAGTCACTCATCTGGGTTTCTGTATTTCTCATAACTACCAGGAGGAAAGGCTAAGTCTGCTGGTCCACAGAGACTGTGGCTACTCCTCCTGATAGGTACTCAGGCACAGGGAGATCTGAATTCTGTCCCTGAGCCTCCGGATGGAGTTGTTGGAGATCCTGAAAGAAAGTCCCACCCAATGAGGAAGGATGGGTCAGGGTTAGGCCTGAAGAGGCACTCTGTCTGCAGATTGCCACAGCCAGTGTGTTGGGCGGTGGGGACAAGTCTTGGGACCAAACCGTCCAGCCTCCCTGGCTCCACCAGGGGAAAGTCACAGCCTGGAGCTATAGAAATGGGTGCCACCCTTCCCCTGCCCAGGGAACTTAGCATGTTAGGCAGTTTCCAATCCCAGTGCTGGCTGCTGCCCCTCCCCCAAAGAGCTCAAAGGGCTTAGACAGCAGGCGGCTGCAGCTGGTGCTGGTCGCCCTTCGCCCCAGGAGTTCGGTAGGCTTAAGCAGATTCCAGCTGAGAGGCCGTAAGAATCTGCGTGTTCTGGGGTTGGGAGGCTAGGTCGCAGTGGCATGGGTTCATGAGTGGGGTCTTCCGATCCAAGGGCTGCATAGTTCCGTGGAGAAAGCAGTTTCCCCGGCTGGGGAGCAGGCTCACTCACGGCCTCCCTTGGCTGACGGGAGAGGGTTCCCCTCCCCTGCGTGGCTCTCAGGTGGGCCACCGCACCACACTATTCTTCCTTCTCTCCGTGGGTCACACCGGCCTTCTAGTCAGTTTTCATGAGAGAACCTGGATGCCTTGGTTGCCGGTGAAGGATTCGCATGCTTTTTACGGTTTTCTCCATGGCAGCCTCTGAACGCGGCAGCTTCTAGTGGGCCAGCTTGGCCCTGCCCCCGCCTTTCTTTAATGAAACGCTCGTGTGATTGGAAGCTGAGACCATTTAGAAATATTCTTTCCTAATGTGGATGTGAAAAGTCGTGTAAAGCCTGTCATTTTATTCCTTGAGTGATTGCTGAGGGTGAGGTAGGGTTGGGTGGTGGTTTCACTAAATACTTATGGTAAGGACGATTTAGGATTGGGAGTTGCACCAAGGGCACCCCTTGTTCTTCGACCTTAGGGTTCGGATGGACTTACACCACAGGTGTATTAGTCCCTTTTCATGCTGCTGATAAAGACATACCTGAGACTGGGAAATGTATAAAGAAAAAGAGATTTAATGGACTCAAAATTCCATGTGGCTGGGGAGGCCTCACAATCATGGCAGAAAGTGATAAGCACATCTTACATGGCAGCAGGCAAGCGAGAATAAGAGCCAAGCAAAAGGGGTTCCCTTTACAACACCATCAGATCTCATGAGATTTATTCACTACCATGAGAACAGTCTGGGGGAAACCGCCCCCATGATTCAATTATCTGCCACCAGGTCCCTCCTATAATGCCTGGGAATTATATGGCAGCTACAATTCAAGATGAGATTTGGGTGGAGACACAAACAAGCCATATCTACCAGTTTATCTAGATATTCAACTTGTAGAATATGGTGGGTGGGACTTACCCTCCGTAATCATGTGAGCCAATTCCCATAATAAATATCATCTGTATCTATAGCTATAGCTGTCTGTCCTATTGCTTCCATTTTTCTGGAGAACTCTAACAAATATATGCCTTATCAGATATATGATTGGCAAACATAATGTATCTTTTCACTCTTTGCCTTGTTTTTTTTTTTCTTTTGTTTTGTTTTGTTTTGGTTTGGTTTTTTTACCCTTTTGCTTGCATCTTCTGATGAACAAAAGTTTTGTTGTTGTAGTTTTTAGTGCAGTCCAGTTTACCTGTTTTTCTTTTTTTCTTTTGTTGCCTGTGTCTTTGGTGGCATGGCCAAGAAATTATCCTAAGCTTCCAAAACTTTTTCTAGACCATCTAATTTACATGCAGAGTGGAAAACACAAGATCTGGTTGGGCCTTTCTCTGCTCAGGAATTTCTGGGTGCAGTGACCTGTCCAGACAGCTGAGTCCAATGGTGCTTCACCCCATCTGTACCTCTGCGAATGTGGGCCCCTGCCAAGAAGACTGCATTTTCCAGGAGGGCGAGAGACAAGCCAATCTGGCAAAAGCACACAAGTGAACTCAATGGCTTTCTCCAGTCACCCATCTCCACTGGTATTGCTGGCTGGCCCTTCGTGTCCAAGAAGTGGCTTCACCAGTAGTATCCTAAGAATAGCCCAATACATTAACCGTCAACAATGCCAAACTTTCCAAGACTCACTTTGAGAAAATTTCCTGTTTTTTGTTATCTTTTCCAATTTTTTTCTCAAAGAAAAGTTTGTAAATCTGGCCTCCTGATGAGAGTTTCTTTGTAGCTGCAAGAGGTCATATTCAGAAAGTATGTGCCTGCAGAGATTACATTTTTCAAGAAGGTGCTTTATTTTTTCTTCTCCAGATGGTGACATGTAGCGATTTTGCAGAGATGCTACAAACACCCCATCAGAGGGCTTTTGGCGGGGGGAAGGTGACAGATAAAGCCAGTAAAGGATCTAAGATACCCTCCCAAATGTCCACAGACAGGGCAGTTTCTCATCCCCATAGCTTTCAGCTTTCGTCTGCAGGTTCCAGACTGCTGTCAGCCCCTGGAAGGATTGAGGCACAGCTGTCTGCCCAGAGTCCCAGAGCACAGCACAGACATCTTCCAGGATTATAATAAATCAACCAGCATGTCGGCAGTTCTCGTGCCTAATACCTGCACCGGCTGCTTCTAGGGGCCCAGGGAAGGACTTATTTCTCTGCTATGCTTTTATGGATGATTTCCTGGTTGTGGCAAGGGCTTCTGATGCATGTATTCCTCAGTTGCCCTAACCAGATAGATGCTTCAGGCACAATAGTTGTCACAATGACATTTGTATTAATGTGTTCTAACACTACTAATAAAGACATACTGGGTAAATTATAAAGAAAAAGAGGCTTAACAGACTCACAGTTCCACATGGCTGGGGAGACCTCACAATTACAGCAGAATGTGAAGGACACAAAGGCACATTTTACATGGTGGGAGGCAAAAGAGCTTGTTCAGGGGAATTCCACCTTATAAAGCCATCAGATCCCATGAGACTTATTCACTATCACGGGAACAGCACAAGGAAGACCCACTCCCATGATTCAGTTACCTCCCAATGGCTCCCACCCACAACATGTGAAAATTGTGGGAGCTATGATTCAAGATGAGATTTGGGTGGGGACACAGCCAAACCATATCAATATTTTTCCTGTTCTAATCCTTAGGGAGATAAATTGTCTTACCCTGAAACCTATCTCTGGGGAGAGAGTGTATTCATGATAAAATCTATACTATTCTGGGGGAGAGAACCATCCATTCACCTCCTGGCTTGGACTTTAACCATATGTAAAATTTGTAAGCATGGAACTCTCTCAGAGGCTTCAAGAATCTGTATGTGTTTATGTGTGTATTTGAGACACAGGATATGCTTGTGAGCTACGTTCACTGGGGTATCAGTGAAAATATCCAATAAAATGTTCATGTTCTCAAAAGAAACCCTGTGCCACTATCCATCATGTCCCATTGATATGTGCAAAACACAGATGTGGATGTGTTTGTTGAATGCATTTTGGAACTTGATCTTTAGGTATGAAAGCAACCTCAAACTTACCAGTCAGAATTTTAGCTTGGTGAACTTTTTTTCTGTTGAAAGACTGTTTGATGGTGTGTTGTAACACAGGACTGATTTTAACATTAACCTCTATGTCTTTGGTTTTTTTTTTTTTTTTTTTGAGACGGAGTCTCGTTCTGTTGCCCGGGCTGGAGTGCAGTGGCCGGATATCGGCTCACTGCAAGCTCCGCCTCCCGGGTTTACGCCATTCTCCTGCCTCAGCCTCCCGACTAGCTGGGACTACAGGCGCCTGCCAATTCACCCGGCTGGTTTTTTGTATTTTTTTAGTAGAGACGGGGTTTCACCGTGTTAGCCAGGATGGTCTCGATCTCCTGACCTCGTGATCCACCCGTCTCGGCCTCCCAAAGTGCTGGGATTACAGGCTTGAGCCACTGCGCCCAGCCAACCTCTATGTCTTATTTCACCCATTCAAAACTCTGTTACCAACATAAAAACAACTGCCATTTAGATGCACGATTTACTCTATAAAGAATGGATGTTCTAATGAGCTGGATCTCTGCATTCTTGTTGGGAACTACAGTTTACAGAGTGAGAAAGAATGCATAAGAAAATGGAGATGAGAGGAAAGAGAGGATTGTTTTGGAGGACACACACCGACACAGGTACATACACAAGCAGACACAGATACATGCATACATTTATACAGAAACACATGCATACATAAAACTGCATGCAAGCACATATATACACACAAACACATGCATAAACTTACACAGAAACTAATGAATACATAAATTTGTATGCATGCAATATATACACACAAACACATGCATACATAAACTCAAGCAGAAACCCATGCATACATACACCTGCATGCATGCACATGTATATGCACACATGCACACACTCATACGGAAACCCATGCATACATACAACTGCATGCATGCGCATATATATACAAATGCATACATGCTTGTTCTCATGCAGAAACTGCATGCATGCACATATACACACAAACACATGCATATATAAACTCATACAGAAGCTCATGCATATATATCTCTGCATGAATGTATATTCATGCACACAAACACATGCATTTGTAATACAGAAACCCATGCACTCATACCAGAAACACGTGTGCATATACAAACACACATAATACACTCATGCAGAAATGCATACATTTGTGCATCTACACATACAAACATGAACATACAGAAACACTTGTGTGTACACAAATTCATACAGAACACATACATACAGACACATAGACATACAGAATCTGAAGGTGAGTCACCCAGGTCAGGGGCCAGATTGGGGACATAGCTGAGCCTCCAAGGGCCCATATGGGTGGCAATGGAGCCATAATCAGGTTAAAATCCCAGGTACACAGGCTGCAGACTCCAGCCCCAGTGCCAGCAGCATGCAGGTGAATGAAGCCAGACAAGGAAGCAGCAGCCCAGCTATTCTTCTGCTGAGCCTCCCTTAACTCAAGTCATTCTCTCCATGGCTAGGAAGTATTTTGCTCCCCACATTTCAGTTCCAGACCTCAGCTTGAAGAAGCTCTTGGTGATGATGGCTGAGGGCAAGACATGAGGAACAGGCCATGCATTTCCTAAGAAGGAACCACAAACCTATGGACACACCAAGGAGATCTCTGGTTTGCACTGAATTTACTCCACCCCGTTCTTCCAGCTTAGTGGGAGATTTGCAGCCCTTCAGATTAGCGAACAGATACTAAGTGTGCACATTTTGCAGTTTGCAATGCCTAAAAGTGAGTTCAGTAACCTTTGACACCCAAACAATCAGGGTGGTCCAGGAAGGACAGTTGTGGTCCAGGAAGAACAGCTAATGTTAACAGTGACTAACAGTGACCACCAAGGGCTCTATCGAATTGCATTTGCAAATTCCGTTTTTATCTCACTACTGTAAACATGCAGCATTGTAACCATTTGTGTTATAATTAAATCAGTACCTTTTCTATTTTAATTTTTATTGAGCTCTGACTAGGTGGCAAAATACTAAACTAGCCCATATGCCCACTTGGAAAAGAGCCCAGTGCTGGCAAAAAAGTAAGCTTATTTGTAGGACTGCATTCTACGTTTCATTCATGTGGGGAAAAAAAAAAACAAAACTGAAAACATAAAACTCAAGAAGGACCACATGATACAGGTGATTATTTTCTTTTTCTTTCTTTTTTTTTTTTTTTTTTTTACTTTTGAGAAATATTTCACCAAACCATTTATTAGACTAATTAATGGAAGGGGGGAGCCCTACCTTCAACACACAGAATACTGGCTGTTGGATATGTCCATCTGTTCAGGTCTGAATGTTTCTGTCCCTTCCCTCCAAATCCATATGACAAAGCTCTAACTGCCAGTGTGGGTGTATTTGGAATAATGTCTGTTAAAAGAAAAACCTTAGACAAATTAAATTTAACAGGATAATTGAGCAAAGAATGATTCCCAAATCAGGAAGACCCCCCACACACACACCCCGCAAAACCAGAATAGGTTCAATCTCTGGCACTATGGTATGGTCAAAGATTTATGGACAGAAAAATGAAAATGAGGTACAGAAACAGCTGGATTGGTTACAGCTTGGCATTTACCTTATTTGAACACAGTTTGTACCATTGGCCACCTTTGATTGGTCAAACTTGGTGGTTGGCACAGGAGTGGATTCCAGTGCATTTGCACATTTGCACATCCAGTTAGGTTACAGTGCACTGTGTGCAGAGAAACTTTGAGGCTGAACTTAAAATACAGGAGGAGGCAGCTTTAGGTAAACTTAATTTAACAGGATGTAATTAAGATTCAATGATATTATGGTTTGGATGTGTCCCCACCCAAATCTCATCTTGAACTGTAGCTCCTATAATCCCCATGTCATGGGAGGGACCCAGTGGGAGGTAATTGAATCATGAAGGCAAATCTTTCCCATGCTGTTCTTGTGGTAGTGAATAAGTCTCACAAGATCTGATGGTTTTGTAAATAAGCGTTCCCCTGCACATGCTCTCTTGGCTGCTGCCATGTAAGACATGACTTTGCTCCTCCTTGGCTCCTGCCATGATTGTGAGGCCTCCCCAGGGATGTGGAACTGTCAGTCCATTAAATCTCTTTCTCTTTATAAATTACTCAGTCTCGGGTATGTCTTTATTAGCAGCATGAGAACAGACTAATACCGATGTCATAAGATGGAGACCTGATCCGATAGGATTAGTGTCCTTATAAGAAGATACTCTGGGGAGTTCACTCTCTCTCTATCTCTCTGTATATATCTTTCTCTCCCTCCATTCCTTCCTCCCTCACTCTGTCCATCTCACCCTCTCCACCATGTGAGGATCCAGCAAGGAGGCACTGTCTGTGAACCAAGAACCAAGTCCTCACCAGACACTGAATCTGCCATGCCTTGATCTTTGACCTCCAGCCTTCAGAACTGTGAGCAATAAATGTCTGTGGTCTAAGCCCCCCAGGCTATCACACTTTGTTGAGCATTCTGAGCTAAGTAAGAGACCATCTCTGGGTGTCTAACCCTTCACTTATCTATTCCCGGGTCAAATGGATCATACAATCTGCAAAATGGTTGCATGATAGGCCTCCAAAGGAAGTGACTGGACATCAACCAGCTGAAGAGGTCAGCCAGAGGATCCTACTATGGTTGTTAGGGTACAGCTCCCACTTCCCATCCCCAGGACCCAGAGGAAGCTCTTGGATACATGTGTAGGCAGTGTTTTATATTATTCAGCATTTATTTTTGCCAAGATGGCAGAAGGGACATGGGAAACAATTTGTTTCTCACTGATTTCTTCTGCGTAGGCTATGGGTGAGTAATGCTCCCTGAGTGTGTACACCTGTGTGGGCCCAGCCAGCCCTGCTACCAGCAGCAGTGTGGCCTCATAGGGGAAGGGCTCATGCTCTGCTGACAGGGTGGGGAACTTTCTGGTAAAATGCTCCTGGAATTGACATTTGACAGATTAACTGTGCTGGAAGACAGAGTCATAAACAGAGGGTTCTGGGGGAACCACTGAGAGCCAGAACCTCACGGTAGAAATCTGTCATTTATCTATCATCCATCTATCTACCTATCTATTTATCTATCTATCTATCTATCTATCTATCTATCTATCTATCTATCTATCTGTCTGTCTATCTCCCATCTATCCATCTACATCTATTCATCTATCTATCCATCATCTATCCATCATCTATTTATCCATCATCTATTTATCTATGTATTTATCATCTGTCACCTATCTATGTCTCTATCATCTATCACCCATCTATTTATCCATTATCTATCTATATACAATCTATTACCCATCTATCTATTCATCTGTCATCTATCTATTTATCTATCCATCATCTCTCTCTATCTATCTATTCCTACTGTGGAAATGTGCTTTGGTGTGTAGTCAATCAGAGCTTCCCCATGCACAGATTTCATTTGGGTTCAATACTCTAAGGGGTGCATTATGAATGATTTCAAAGAGATTCTAGGTCAATCCTAGAGATCCCAGGTATAAGAAAAGCATTGTGGAAACTCAAGTTCATATCCCTGCTTTGTTTAGGCCAGATGCTAAATAGCCAGGTACACAGAGGTGTGTCTTGGGCTCTCTTTGACACTCCAGGAACAGTCGTGTAGGCTCAGATTCTCTTTGCCATCTGACCATTTGTATGAATCCAGTTGATGATATCACAGCACATCTAATAAGCAGGTATCTCCATTAATTTCCTGCCACTGATGCTACTGCATGGGCTGAAGGATGTCATTCAGGAGCAAGAGTGAGGGAAACAATGACCTTCCCAGTGTGTGCAGGAAATAAGAGCTTCCTGTCAAGGAAGAGACGATTCTGTTATATAGCTTAAGCAGATTTCCATGTATCAGACAAACAACTATATTTAAACCAATGCATTTGGGAAAGAATACATATTGGAATATATAGCTCAGCATTGCAAAGAAACAATGCCTGAATTGTTGTGAGTCTTAGTGTACATCCACCAAATATCCTCTCCCTAACAATGGTGGAAAGGAACTACACCTTCAGAATTCTCTGGGACCCTGGCCACAGGAATGACATCCAAATAAAATTGCTTTATACTCCTCTGATTGGTGGAGGGTAGAAATTATGCTTTTTGCTCTGTGGGAAATTGCTAGGTATGCTTGTAATTCAGTAAAGGTCTTCCTACTTCACTCATAGTTAGGCTGAAGCAGAGGCGTGGGAAAGACAAGAAGAGTGAATGTTGGCTGGGTGCAGTGGCTCACACCTGTAATCCCAGCAGTTTGGGAGGCGGATCACGAGATCAGGATCGAGACCATCCTGGCTAACATGGTGAAACCCCGTCTCTACTAAAAGTACAAAAAATTAGCCAGGCATGATGGTGGGTGCCTGTAATCCCAGGTACTCGAGAGGGTGAGGCAGGAAAATAGTGTGAATCCGGGAGACGGAGCTTGCAGTGAGCTGAGATCACACCACTGCACTCTAGCCTGGGTGACAGGGCGAGACTCCATCTCAAAAAAACAAATAACAACAACAAAAAACAAACAAAGAAAAAAACAGGGGATGAATGTGATTTGAGGCTTTTAGGAATCAGTATCTGACCTTTTTCCTAATAGAAAGGTTTTCTTCCATATGCACTTTCTTCCTCCACTGGAGACTTGGCTTGGAAGTGCCTCATCTGACATTTGAGAACCCTTCACTTGATTGAGTCCATGTAGAGCTCCTGGGGTTGGGATGGGGAGCTTAAACTCCCCTTGGCTAGGGCCCTCTCGGCTTCCCTGAGAAAGTATCTCAGCCAGACATTTGCTCTGGATAGACTTCCAAATTTATCTCTATTGTGTCACTTTGGGCAACTTAAGTAACCTCAGAATACGAGGTAATTACAGCATTTTATTTCCTAATTTACCCAAATCTAATTGCATCCAAAGAGTTGCAATGCCCATAGCTACAGCCTGAGATATTTCTGTAAAATCATGAAAGTTCACAAGAAAGGGATTAGTGGAATTTCTCTGAGCCAAAAAGAGGAGGAATCCATTGTTATCCTAAGAAGTCCCAAATGCAGAGGACACACATTAATAATAAGATATCCTTCTGTGACCTCAGGGAAATAGTCTCCACTCGTGGCTTGGCCAACATTGTGGCATCAATGTCATCTCGTTTAACCTAACTTTTCTTACACTGGATAGTTGCTTCTATTCATCTTTAACCCCGTTTTCTGCCTTCATGTCTGTTCAGGTATGAATTCATAGCTTCCAATCTTATAACTTTCTCGTTGTCTTCACCTGATTCCCTATTCTTTCCCTTTTCCTGATAGTCTTGGTAACAGCTGGAGTTACCCATACTCAAAAATCATAATTTAAAAAGTCCCCATGAATGAGGAGGGCAGAACCAAGAAGGATATCTGGCCTACCACCTTTGCAGAATTCTGTCCAAAAGAATGACTCAATATTACACCTTAAAGCTGTCTCCTATTTCCAAGCAGACAAGATCACTGTGCTCTCCCATAGTGTCAAATAATTCATGCTCTGTTTCTTTCCTTCTTCACACATTTCTGTTCTCACTATACTCGGCCCACACCTAGCACATTGACTGGTATACACCAGGTGCTCAAACAGTATCTTCGCTTCATGAATGAACGCATTTTACCTCTACCCAATGATATCATAACTGATAAGAGTTCTCGGTTTGATTTTTTTTAAATGTATTTATGGAGTACTTCAAAATTTCCTACAGAGCTATAGTAACCAAAACAGCATGGTACTGACATTAAACCAGACACACAGACCAATGGAACAGACTAGAGCACCCAGAAATAAATCCACAGATCTAAAGCGAACTAATTTGTGACAAAGGTGCCACAAACATACCTTGAGGAAAAGACAGTCCCTTCAATAAATGGTGCTGGGAAAACTGGATATCCACATATGGAAGAATAAAACTAGACCCCTATCTCTTACCATATACAACAATCAAAATAAAATGGTTTAAGGACTTACTTTTTTTTTTTCTTTTTCACATGTTTTATTTCAGCCCTCTAAGAAAGTTAATTTTCTAACACTTCCCTTTGACAAGCTATCTTGTTCACTCCCTTGGCTGTCAGTGTCTACCATTTCCTCTTCCACTAAATATTCACAGTACTTTTCCTCTTTTGGGGGGGCCAGTCCTAGTGATATTTCCCAGCCTGATCTTTTTTTTTTTTTTTTTTTCCTGTTTATTCAGCATCTTTTTTGGTTAACAGAAGCAGCTTAGGAACATTTATAAATGTGGTTCAACATTCCAATCTGTTTCCATAATCCTTTTTGACTTCTCTCAAGTAAGCAAGTGATGGCTAAGTGTTTCCAGACCTGTGGACATTTTCCTGAGGATATCCTGAGGGAAATGTGGAATCTTCTTGGGCTTTTCCTGAAATTCAGCTCATGAGCTCCCAAGAATGCCTGCTGCAACCACGCACACGGAGTCTCCTCATCTGAAAATAACAGTAGACACACTCAGGCTGAATTGCCTGCTCATGGAAATGTTTCATCTTCATCTTTGGCAGGAAAACAGGTGATTCACACAAAGACAGGTCCTAAGTACTCACCGGCAAGACCCAATCTCTCTAGCCAATTATATGACTTGCCAATTATTTTGCTTTAAAGCCTTATAAATCAAATGAATTTGCTTCTTCCCTGCTTCTCCCAGTTCCTGTTTTTTCTTGCCTTCCTGTAACCTCTTCCCTTCTTAGTGATGCCACTTTCCTATCTATTATATAATTCTGTGGAAGAAAAATCTTTCAATTAGCATTTGAACATGTCTTCCATGCACGTTCCTGCACACATGTTGCCATTGGTTAAATGTTGTGGAACTATCAGAATGATGCCTGTAAACTACAGACTATCCTAATCTTGTTGGATATTTCAGTGTGTTTATAGGTGCACTAGCAAATTTTAAAGAGCCCTGATAGCATCAATATGAACACGTTGCCAGAATTATTCTAACACGTGTGAACTAACATGTCCACACTTCTACTGCTTCTAACAGGCATAACCTTAAACCCATGAATTTCTATTTTTAAAGGAGTCTGTGGATGTTTCCTGTATCACATGACAGAAACATAGATGCTGTATCATAGCATTTGGTAAGCACTGATGGCAAGCCATGTCACATCCTTGGTTGTAGCTGTTCCTTGAACAGCAATTGGCTTCCCTCCAAATATTCCATGAGGAGAATATGCTGATACTGCTTTGACACTGAAGATGTCGCACTACAAAAAAAAAAAAAAAAAAAAAAAAAAAAAGTGTGTATATATATATATACACACACACACACGTATATAAAAGATTTGGCCAAGAAAACAAAATATTCAGGGAAAAAATGGTTGCTTGAGCTCCATAAGATCATTTCTGCCTTTGGTACAAAGGTCTGTGTATTTTGTGGACATCCAGAATCACAGCTAATGTAAGAGAGAGCTACCTCTCCCATTTCCAAGGTGCCATGGAGACGTGCTTGCAAAAGGTGGCAGCAGTCCAAGGAGGGCCACTTTCTCTGAGAATGGCAACACCGCTCCAATCAGACCCTCTTTTCAGGGCAGCCTTTCTGTTGAACTTAATGGCAAGGGTCTGGCAAATAGAGGAGAGTGAGTGACTTTCTCCTTGCTGTCCTTGAGTCGGCTGCAGGGCTGAGTCCTTGCAACTCTGTGAATGCCATAAACCAGGAGTCCCCAGTGCCTAGGCCATGAACCAGCATTGGTCATGGCCTGTTAGGAAATGGGCCACACAGCAGTAGGTAAGTGGTGGGCAAGTGAGCAAAGCGTTACTGTATTTACAGACACTCCCCATAGCTTGCATGACTGCTTGAGCTCTGCCTCCTGTCAGATCGACAGCAGCATTAGATTCTCATAGGAATGTGAACCCTACTGTGAACTGCCCATGCAAGAGATCTAGGGTGCGTGCTCCTTATGAGAATCTAATGCCTGATGATCTGTCACTGTCTCCCATCACCCCTAGATAGGACCTCTAGTTGCAGGAAAACAAGCTCAGGGCTCCCACTGATTCTACATTATGGTGAGTTGTATAATTATTTTTTTCTATATTGCAATGTAATAATCATAGAAATCAGGTGCACTATAAATGTAATGTGCTTAAATCATCCTGAAACAATCTCCCACCACCCCTTGGTACATGGAAAAATTGTCTTCCATGAATTTGACTCCTGGTGTCAAAAAAAACTGGGGACTGCTGCCATAAACCATTGATCTCCATTCCTAACAAAATGACACACACACATCTCTCACAGCGGAAAAGTTTAGTTCCATCTTTTCCCTCCTAAGATCATGGGCCAATCCACTTGATTGGCAAAGTTGATGAGCAAGGAAATATCCATCCTCCATCTCCCAACATTTCATTTCCTACAAAGCAATGCTACAATAATCAATTAGGATGGGATGTCTCCTATCAGGATTCCATTCAAACTTTGTAATTTTTGCTCTGTGTCAGGGTTTCCTCATCAGTTCAATTCAAAAGAGTACGTGTGTCATGAAAGACTACTATGTGAGGCAGGACTTGCGTCTGGAGGCAGGACTCACACACCAGACCAAACTGAGGACTAGCTAAAACAGGGAAGGAACAGAAGCACCTCCCCATAAAACATACCTACCAGTAGGCCATGTCAGTTCACCATTGCCATAGAAACACCCAGAAGTTACCACATCTTTTCTACAAATTTCTAAATAATGCACCTCTTGATTTGCACTCCTTGATTTGCACATATACTTTTTTTTTTTTGGAAATGAGACATCTTCAGTGTCAAAACAGTATTAGCATATTCTCCTCATGGAATATTTGAAGAGAAGCCAATCTCTGCTCAAGAGATTTTCCATAATTAAAAGTGGGTAAAAATATGACTCCAGAACTGGCTCTAAGCTGTGACTCTCAGCCCACTGCCTCTTGGGTAGTCCTCTTCTGCAAGAGCAGCCACAGAACTATGACACTGTAGCCAGAGCTGTAACACTGTAGCCAGAGCTATAACACTGTAGCCACACTGTAACACTGTAGACAAGCTGTAACACTGTAGTTGGAGCTGTGACACTGCCACTTCAATCAGTGTGTTTTCTTATACTACCTGCTCACTCTTGTATTCTTTCCTACCTGAAGCCAAAAACTTTTCCAGAGCTAAGCCCCAGTTTGGGGCCTACCTAGCCTGCATGAAGGCTACACTCCAGGTCTGCTGAATCTCTAAGAAACTGAGGTCAATATAGCAGAAAAGAAGTAACTGGCATTCTTCTGGGCAGGCTGCAGCATTTACAGGTGGATAAGGTTGCACAGGACATTGTTGACTGGGGATGTTTGTGGATGAGAGGAAATCACTTTGGGATACACATAGAAATCCTCTGGAGATGGAAGCTGAACGAACAACAGAGCCCTGGTGATAAACTTATTGCCATAACAATGGCAATCATTATCAGCCAAAACTCTTCATGATAACCCCATAGAATAAAGATGATTGGGATACACAAAAGTGATTTTGTGTTTAGGAACTCATCATGGCAGAAAAGACCTGCTCACCATTGTGTCTTCTTTTTTTTTCTTTTTGAGATGGAGTCTCGCTCTGTCACCCAGGCTGGAATGCAGTGGTGTGATCTGAGCTCACTGCAAGTTCCACCTCCTGGGTTCAGGCCATTATCCTGCCTCAGTCTCCCAGTAGCCCCACCTAATTTTTAAACACCCAGCTAATTTTTAGTAGAAACAGAATTTAACCGTGTTAACCAAGATAGTCTTGATCTCCTGACCTCGTGATCTGCCCACCTCAGCCTCCCAAAGTGCTGGGATTATAGGTGTGAACCATTGTGCCCGGCCATGTAATTTCCTTTTTATTTGTATTAAATTAACATGACACAACATGAACTCTTTTAAAGTGCACAATTGTCCAGGTGTGGTGCCTCATGCCTGTAATCCCAGTACTTTGGGAGGCCAAAACAGGTGGATCACTTGAGGCCAGGAGTTCCAGACCAGACTGGCCAACATGGTGAAATCCCAACTCTACTAAAAATACAAAAATTAGTCAGGCATGGGGGCACACACCAGTAATCCCAGCTACTCAGAGGGCTGAGGCAAGAGGATTGCTTGAACACAGGAGACAGAGGTTGTAGGGAGCTGAGATCATGCCACTGCACTCCAACCTGGGCAATAGAGTGAGACTCTGTTTCAGGGAAAAAAATAAATAAAGTGCACAATTCAGTGGTGTTTATTACACTTGCAATATTGTGCAACCACCGCCACTATCTAGTTTCAGAACTTTGTCCTCACACCAAAAGGACACCCCATACCCACTAAGCGGCCGTTTTGCTTTCCTTCTGCTCCCAAGTCCTACATGCAACTACCACTCTGCCTTCTGGGTTTTGAGATTTACTGATCCTGGATATTTCATGTAAATGCAATTATGTACTATGGGGTCTTTTGTGGTCAGCTTCTCTCACTTCTCGTAGCGTTTTGAGGTTCATCCATGTTGTTCCATGTGTCAAGAATTCATTCCTTTCCATGACTGAATAAAATCCCAGGATACCGATAGACCACAATTTGTTTCATTTTCTTTCCCACTCTTGGTAGGGTGGCTTTGTCCTGGCTTTCCTCAGACAGTTCTAATCTACATCAATGCTCATAAAATTAATAAACACTACACCCCCCTTTAATCACCCACAATGTGGGTGACAAATTGCAAGATTGCTGTAGTTTGGGGATACATCAATGTAAAAATCACAAAACCAGGTGTATTTTTTTATATCCTTACTAACAATTTTGTTCATAGACCATACCATGAGGCTCTTAAGAAAAGATCATCAAAAAACAAAAATGTGGTATTTGGGGCTGCACTTGTAGGCATTGTATAATTCTGCAGTCACTTGAGGAATAAAATTTTCGTTATTGTCTACCAAGCCTCCATGTCCAATGAAGGAGGGAACATGAGGGAATTATTTGACAAATTCAGGCAAGAAATCTCATCTTACCTTTGTGTTTATGAAAAGATGAAGACTTCTGTCTTGAATGAGGACTCCGTGGTTTACTTAGGTCCATGTGTGTAACATTCTGGTTTATGTCTTATCATGATGCCCATTCTCTTAGTAATTAGAGCATTTCACCCCTGCTGTTCTGTCACTTTTCCCTGGGCATCTCATCAACTGATAGGGGCAATAATTCCTCAAGCAATCAGGTAATATCCTGTCGTTATACAACTCCAGGCAAACTTGGAAAGGATGAGTTTCTGTTGATGTTGTCTTTGCTTTCACAGCTAAATCTCTGGGGCTTTCCCTACATAGGCACAGCTGAGCTTCTAATTCCTTTGGAGATGGAAAAAATTATTCCTTGTTTACTGTTGTTTTTACACACACATTTACTGGGTACCTGCTTTGTGTCAGGCAGTATCCTAGGTTCTGCGAAAGCAAAGGTGAATAAGAAACAGACCCTGTGCCCTCAAGAATCTCAGTCTTTGCAATGACTCTCTGGTAGGTTTCACAAATTGAACTTAATTGTAATAGCAATTAGTTATGTAATTTTCTTCCAAAGGACCTGCTTAGTGCAAAAGGCTTGAAGAACAACAGAACATATTCTTCCCTTTCTTATTTACTCTTTTTTTAATAAAAAAAAAATTATTCTGTATATTTAAGGTATACAGCCTGATGTTATGAGATACATTTGGATAATAAAAAAGTTACTATAGTGAAACAAATTAGCCTATTCATCAAGTCACATAGTTACCCATTTTTTGTTCTTGTGTTTGGCAAGAACAAATAAAACCTGCTCCTTTAGCAAGAATCCCAAATGCACTACAGTGTTATTCCCTGTAGTTTTCACATGGAACATCAGCCCTCTAGATTTGGTCATCCTATATGTCTATTTTATATCTTCTAACCCAGAGGTCACCAACCCCCAGGCCAGGGACCAGTAGTGGTCCTTGGCCTGGTAGGAACCAGCCTGCACAGCAGGAGGTAAGCGATGGGCAAGCCAGAGAATCTTCATCTTTTTTACGGACACTCTCCATGGCACACATTCAGATCAGTGGCAGCATTAGATTCTGTGTGAACCCTATTGTGAACTGTGCATGCAAGGGATCTAAGTTGTGCACTCTTCATGAGTGTCTAATGCCTGATGATCTGTCATTCTGTCCCATCACCCCCAGATGGGACTGTCTAGTTGCAGGAAAACAAGCTCAGGGCTCCACTGATTCTACATAATGGTGAGTTGTAGAATTATTTCATTATATATTACAACATAATCTTAATCGAAATAAAGTACACAATAAACATAATGAACTTGAATCATCGTGAAACCATCCTCCCCGCCCCGACCCTGCTCCCGGTCTGTGGTAAAATTGTCTTGCATGAAACCCGTCCCTGGTGCCAAAAAGGTTGGAGACCGCTGCTCTAACCTTATCTCCCTATTTCCTCCTTCCCTGGACACCCTCCCTGGTATCCACTGTTTTGATAGAGAACAAATGTATCTATCTACATTTGAATTTTTAATTTTTAGATTCCAGATACAACTGAGATCATGCAGTATTTTGCTTTCTGTCTCTGGCTTATTTCACTTAACATAATGTCCCCCGGTTTTATCCATATTGAGCAAATGTTGAGATCTGGTTTTTTCAGACTGAGTAATATTTCATTGTACCTATTTACTACATTTCTGTATCCGTCCATCTGGCAACAAACAGGATGTTTCCTCATCTCAGCTTTTGTGAATAACGCTACAATAAAATTGGGAGCACAGGTATCTTCACAAGGTGGTGGTTTCATTTCTTTTGGGTATATGTCCAGAAGAGGGATTGCCTGGGTCATATAGTAGTTCTATTTTTAATTCTTTTGAAACCCTCATACTGTTTTCCATAATAACTGTACCAGTCTATGTTCCCACCGATAGTGTATGAGGGTTTCCTTTTCTCCACATCCATATCAATGCTTATTATATTTTGACTTTTTGATAATAGCCATCCTAAAGAAACAAATAGATTCTTTATGCAACTCCATGCATTTTAATCTAAGAGCACAGCAAGGCTATCTAAACTTAGTATCCCAAGACACATCCTACAAATATCCTCTAACACAGCATTGGGGAAGTGGTATTGGGGGAGCCAGGAGTTCACCATGACTTTTGGCAAAGATGAGAAAATGTTCAGAAGTTGTCTGCTTCCAACAAGGACAGCAGTAGGTATCTCAGTCTGCTTGTCCAATTATAACAAGATTCCTGAGACTGAGTAATTTATAAAGACATTTTCTCACCATTCTGGAGTCTGAAAGCCCAAGACCAAGTCATGGTGGAGTTGGTGTCTGGTGAATGCTTGTACCTTCATGCTGTGCTCTCACAATGACATAAGGTAGAAAGGCAAAGAGCATAGTCCCTCAAGCCCTTGAATAAGCCACTAAATCCCACGTGTGGGAGGGTTCCACCCTTATGACTTAATCACCTCGTAAAGGCTCCACTACTTCATATTATCAGTGTTCATTACGTTTGAACATACCAATTTTGGGGATACATTGAGACCATAGCAGTAGGATTAAGATAGCACAGTGAGAACTGAGCTGAGGAGGTGGCCAAAGATTCTGGAACAGTCTTGGAGACTGGCCAACATCAGCTAAGGTGCAGACTACTAACCATCAGCAATGAGGAGGCCAGCTGAAGGTGGTATGGCTCTGAAGGCACCTGCAGACTTCAGAGGTGGTAGAAATTGCATGACACAACAAAGATGGACCTTCAGCCACCTCAGTTGCAGGCGAATGTGAGAACAAGGTAGGAAAAGATGCCAGTGACCCATTCTCAGCTTATTCAGCATGAGGAGCAAGAGGACAGCACCCAGGCAATTCCAAACAATACGTTCAAGAGAAAGATCTTTCCTGCTCAGGCACACACTAGGGGAGCTGAAAGTAAACAGCCCCAGTAAGACTTCTGGAAGGATGTGGCAATATTGATTTGTTCCTAGTGAAACCAGGTCCCATATTTTTAGCAAATGTCAACACCAGGGACTGGTGATGATGTGGCTGTAATGTTCTAACCAGAAAGAATGATATTAGGCAGACAGACCTGTATCTTATTATCTAAAAAATACTGGGGATGTTCTTCTGAATAGTCCTCTATCTATTCTCTAAGATGACTCTAGATGACATTGGTGATGTCTGGAAACTTTCTGGCTGTCACAACTGGGTTGTCCTACTGGCATCTAGTGGGTGGAGGCCCAGGATGCTGTTCCACATCCTATAGTACACAAAGTGGCCCCACCACAGAGAATCATCCAGCCCCAAATTTCAATAGGGCTGAGGCTGAGAAACACTGCCCGAGGATTAGATTCTCTATCTATCTATCTATTTATCATCTATTTTTCTGCCTTTTATCACATCTAATATCTATCACATCTATCACCGATCACATCCATCTATTTATCTATCATCTATCATGTCTATCTAACAACCATCTTGCACACTGATCATATCTATTAGCTATCATATCTATATCTGTCATATCTATCACCTACATATATAATTGATCATATCTGTCACCTACTTATATGTCATCTATCTATAATCTATCATATTTATCCTCCATTATATCATTTATCTTTCATCTATTGTATCAATCATCTATCAATCTATCATTATCTATGTATCATCTATTCATACATCACGTCTATCTACCTATCCATCTATCCATCATCTATGTATCTATCAATCATCTATCCATCTATCATTTATATCTGTCAATCTATCTATAATCTATAAGTCCATGTATCTATTTCTACTTATCATCTATATACCTATCCATCTAATATCTATCCACTATCTATCATCATTATTATTTATCTATCTATCATCTGTCTATCAATCATCTATCTGTCTGGCATCTGTATCTATTTATCTGTTTATCAATTATCTATATCTTATTTATGATCTATCTATATCCATCTGGCTATGTCCACCATTTATCTATCTATGCCAGTGGATTTCAAATGGGGGGAATTTTCTCTCCAGGGGACACCGGATAATATCTGGGGACATTTTCACTTGTCTCAGTGAGTGAAGGGGTGCTCATGGCATCTGTTGTGTGGATCCCAGGGATGTTGATCAACACCCTACAATGCACAGGACAGCCCCCACCACAGAATTATCTGCTCCCACATATCTTATTTCACTTGTTGAGAAAACTTACTCTAAAGCAAATATTTTTCAGTCAAGATTTTTAAAATTACAGTAGGAATATATACATTTAAAAGTTTATGAAAATGCAAGTTAGTTGGAAGTAATATTTCTCAGATATGTGTTAAAATCATTAATTGATTTAGAGTTTAGAGTTTGCTCTTGACTTCTGTTTCTATTTGGTTTGAAAAATAGAGGTCAATTAACTTATTTCAAGGGTATAGAAGGTTTTAATCCCCATTGTTTTTGAAGTTCACTGAAGCAATATTTATTCTCCAGCTGAATAAATAACCTCTGAAGTGGACCTGACATTTCAAGTCTGTTTCTATCTTGGAAGCCACATTCTCCTTAGCTTGGGGTTCAAGAAGTGTGTGTGTCTTACTGAATCCTTTTTAATTTGCTGTTTACAGTATAACAAAGACTGGGGGAAAAGTCCCACAAATTCTGTTTTCTTATGATGCAGAAAACAATAATTCCAGATATTTTTAAAGCCAAGTGTTGAATTGAAGAATATCATGGCTAATTTTACATTAGGGGTTGTAAAACAGTGGGCCAAAGTGGGTTAGAAGGCATGCCAGCATGGTCTTGAAGAATGACAGGGGAATAGTCAAGGTTGAGTGCTGTGTGCACCCACCTTGTATTGTGTCCTTTTGTTCTTTAACCACATGTCCTCAAGCTGTGTACCAGGGCCCATTTCTCTTCTGATAACTTGCTGTAAGCACAGAAGCTGGTATTGGAAGAACTCTAACCTCCAATTCAGGAAGTCAGGTTCAGTCTTAGTTTTTCAATTAGCAATAATTTTTGTTTCTTGTTTTTGTTTTTGTTTTTTTTCAGAAAACATTCATTGTGGGTCTTCTGGGGAGTGGGAGGTGGGCAGAAAACTCATAGATGGTTCCCAGTAATGTTCATATCCAGACATTTATGCTATTACATAATCGCCTCTCGTTGAGTGTCTGTGGGATCCATGACTTGCTTCTAATCAATCCGATATGACAAAGGCAATGGGGTGTCCCCTCTGTGATTACACTACAGAAGATTGTGAGTTTCATCTTCCTAGTAGCCTCTATGTGTTGACTCTTTCCCTTGCTGGGTATGGTAAACAAGCTGCCATGTTGTGAGCTGCCCTATGAAGAAGTCAACATGGTGAGGAATTAAAGGCAGCCTCTAGGAATGGAGATTCTCGGTCCAAAAACCTATGAGAATCTGAATCTTGCCAACAACCACATGAATTACTGTGAAAGTAGATTTTTCCCCATTTCAGTCTTCAGATGAAACCCCAGTCCCAGGAAATACCCCTTTTGAATTGTACACATTGAATTGTACCCATTTTACTAACTCACAGACACTGTGAGTTAAAAGATTTATGTTTTATAAGCTTCTAAGTAGTTGATGATTTATTACACAGCAATAGCTGTTATACTTCATAAGCCAACATTCTATGGGAGCCTGAGACTAAAATGGGCACTGTCCCTTCCCTCAACACATTCAGATATTAGAAGTGGGGTTTGCAGACTGGCAATGTGAAGGATCTTGAGCAAGTTTATGACTTTCTCTGTGATGTCATATCCTCAACTTTCCAAGAAGATTGCCACCAGGTTTACAGAAATTAAATATAATAAAAGTACTTTAGAAAAATAAAAAAAAAATATATATAAAACTCACTAAAAAGGAGAAGTTTAAAATTGTTCCAGTGATTCCCTCTTACCATTGTAAAATAAAAATCTTTATTAATGACTTCTCAAGTGGTTCAAATTTTTTAACGTGTTTATTCCTTCAAAATCATACAATCTTGCCTTCAAAATGTTAAGGATTAATTGGAAAGGGAAAATAGCTAAGGGTGGAAAAGTCCTCATGTAAACTTGCTCTTTTATTGCCTATTGATCAAAAGTAAAATTATGGCATTCTTATCCTTGAGCATGAAAGAACCATAGTGCTACAGTTTGTTGGTGGCAGGATGTATACAGTTGTCTCTAGGTATCCATGAAGGAATGGTTCCAGGACCTCATGTAGATATCAAAATCCACAGATGCTCAAGTTCCTTACATAAAATGATGTAGTATTTGCATATAACCTATGCACATCCTCCCATATACTTTGAATTATCTCTAAATTACTTAAAATACTGAAAACAGTGAAAATGCTACACAAGTAGTTATTATACTGTATTGTTTGGAGAATAATGACACAAAAAAACTTGTACATGTTCGATATGGATGTGATTTTTTTCAAATATTTTCAATTGGCAGTTGGTTGAATCCATGGGTATGGAACCCTTGGATATAAATCCAAATGAACTCTTGCCTTTTCTTTAAATATAATGTATTTCCAGTTCATTGTGTTCAGTGAGGTTATAATTGAAGGAGTCTGATGTTACTATGATGAATTGTAATATGAAAGAATTTCCTGGGACTAATATGTGAATGACAGGGTGGCAGGCTTAATCTAGGGAACCTGGAACACAATCTATTATATCCATTGTTTATTTCAGGACTTAAGCATCTGTCATAATATTTACACTTGCCGGATCTGTGTACTATTTGCTTTCAGAAGAATGTTATATTTACACTTGCAGTAAATATGTTTACTATTTGCTTTCAGAAGACTTGTGGACTTTTTTTTGCACATGCACAACAGAAACCGTGACGCTCCAATGCTGTCAGTAAAAGCAAGCCTAGGATAGGGAGATGTTGTCACTTTTAGGAGTGTGAGCTGGAGACATCCATATTCATGTCTAATTCGGCTTACTTGTCATCTGCGTCTCTGGCACCAAGTTCTTTTCCCTCTGTGTGAGTATCAGCAAAATGGAGATAGTAGCCAATAGATCATGTATTCTGAATAAATAGATATGCACAATATACTTAGGAAGAAGAGTCTCACGTGTTGTCAGTCCTGTGTAAATGTCTCTACTATTAATATTCTTAATCTGCAGTTTGTTTAAGAAAGGACACCACAAAAAATTTAATTTCTCGACCTTTGAGAGATGCAAAAAAAAAAAAAACAAAAAAAAAAAACTCTGCAAAATAAAAGTGATAGCTTGTTTCTTCTCTTTTATACACCTCATCAGCTTTCAAGTGAGGGATACATAATTTTGTGTGTGAAAGTGGTTTATAAATTATAAATTCCTGTTCTATTGTTTGAATCTATCCCCTTAAATTTGTGTGTTGGAAACTTCATCCCCAGTGCAATAGTGTTGGGAGGTTGGGCACAATAGGAGACAATTAGGTCTTAAGGGCTCTGCCTTCATAAATGGATTGTCATTATGGCAGAAGGGAGTTAGTTATCTCCAGAGCGGGCTTGTTAGCTGGTTATAAAACTGCGTTTAGTGTTCTCTCTCTCTCTCTCTCTCTCTATCTCTCTCTATCTCTCCCCCTCTCCCCCTGCCTGTGCCTGTTCTCTTTTTCTTATGTTTTCCACCATGGGATGACACAGCAAGAATGCCTTCACCAGACACAACCCCCTCACCCTTGGACTTCTCTGCATTCAGAATTGTAGGAAATAAATATCTATTCTTCTATATTACCCCCATCTCAGAAACTCTGTGATAGCAGTACAAAATGGACTAAAACATCCTAGAAACTGGGGAGATTGAAGTCCTGTCTGTGTGATAGCTCTGTTGCATGAGATCAATTACTGAAGTCAAGTACACCCAATAACTCAGTGTTTGAAAAACTCAGTGATCTGTTCTTACACTGCATCTTACTTAAGCAACCTCTAAGTGACTGCGGACACACTTGTTGAAGGACCACCCATCCTGGTATACCCATAACTGTCCCAGCTTTAGTCTCATGTCCTGGGAACCCCATTGTTCCCAGGCAAATGGTGATGATACATTACCCCACACAATGGGTCCATCCCTCTTAGGTCCCTTGGTATCTATCTTGGCTTACAGATCATCACCCAGCATAGTGTCTGCCTTCACCTTCACATGGTGTTCTCCCTGGGTGCGTATTTCTCTATGTCCAAGTTTCCACTTTTCTAAGGACATCAGTCATATTAAATTAGGTGCTCACCATGCTCCACTATAACTTAGTTATATCTACAACAACTGTATTTCCAAATAAGGTTATATCCTTGGGCACAGGAGGTTGGGAATTTAATATATAAATCTGGCAGGAGTTCCAATTCAACCCATAATAGTATCATAACCATTTTAAATTATATAATTCACCAGCACTTGGTGCCTGTACAACATCATGCAACCATCACCATTATCTGGTTTCAGAACATTTTGATCACCCCAAAGCTGTACCTGCTAAGCAGTCACTCCCCATCCTCCTCTCTCTGCAACCCCTGCAAAGCGCTAATCTATTTGCTGTCTTTATGTTTAAATGTACATTAAAGCAGGGTATTTCTAAGTATGTTATAGGCAAACACAAGAACAAATGAATGCCTAGTCCTGCCTAGACAGTTTAGAGCCCTGACGGAGTTTGTAATGAAGCCCTCTTTGTGGGTTCTGTCTGTACAAACAGCCCAGGAAAACTTAAACGACCTCACTCCTGGATTGTTAAGTATTTTGAACAGTAACTTGGATGACTGGATTTTAGAACAGGCTTTGTGAACTGACCCAATTAAAACCAGCTGAGTCCAGTCCCTTGAAAAGAATGAGATTTACATATCTCATAATGTAGGTCGGGTGCAGGCGTAGTAACATAAGAAAATTCTGCTAGATGGAAGGAATAAGTTCTAGTGTCCAACAGTACACTGGAGAAAGTAGAATTAACAATAACATCGTATATTTCAAAATAGCTGGAAAAGAAGAATGCAGAGGCTCCCAACAGAAAGAAAAGATAGATGTGTGAGGTTCTGAGCATCCCAATCATTCTGATTTGATCATTACACTTTGTATTCCTGTATCAAAATATCCCACATACCTCTGAAATATGTACAACTATGATATATCAATTTTAAAGAATTAATTTAGAAAATAAATTTAAAACCTAAAAGAAAAAAAGACTCTGAAGAATCCCAGGGTTGCAAAGTCAGGGTTTTGTGCTGAGGGAGAAAAGAATATATCAGGGCAAAGGTCTGGTGAAAATCAAGAATCACTTAACTGTGTTCTCTGCTCACCAGACAATAATAATCAAGAAATAATTACTTACCATTTGCAAATATCCATCTTGCTTCTCTAGTGTGATGGGAGATGAAATAATAACAGCGTTGTTTGCAACAGCTTCTCTAGTGTGATGGGAGATCGTGTTTTCATTTAGAGACTTGGTAGGATCTCACCTATGCAAATAAACTCTATAATTCATGTCACAGCAGAAAGGAGCTGGCCATTTCCAATGAAAAATCCCAAAACTTAACCCATTTATGCTTGAGGTTGCAATAGTTTGAATTTTTGCAATAAGACCTTGGCAATGACCTGAGCAGTAGGATATAAATAACTCCCACATGTTCCATTATTGGAATGCTAGACATAAATTGCTCAAGGCTATCACACATTTCATCTTCAGCTCAACATGTGCCTTATTTCATGGATATGCAGGCAATAAGCAGAAAACTCAGAGTTCCTGGAACATCAGACTAAAATGGGAACGTAGCAAAGGAATCGTTCCTTTTTCTCTGACTTCCTGCTACTTTGTTGCTGGGGTCTGCAGTCAGAAAACTGGTACTTCCTTTTCCTCCCTGTTGGATTTGACGATGGAATCAGATGGACTGCCAAGGTTAATATGTATTAATATGCTACCACGGAATGTACTTTATGTTTCAGTGGATGCTGGTGCATTTGACAGTGTGGTAATGGAAATCGCCTAACAAAGAAAATAACATCAAAGCAATGTCATTAACACAAGTTTCTGTTTGCCTGACAGCTGCCTTTTATTAAAACAAAGCTAAAATGATGGAGCTGTGTGAGTGTATCATTGGATTACTTTGTTTTTAAAGGCAAACATCTTATAAACTATGTCACCTTTCCTCAGAGCTAAGAAAATTGAAGTATATCAAGTAGATCACAGTATGAGTTCTATTTTAGAAGGAAGGTTCTTTTGCTTGTTTGTTACTTTGTTTATTTGTTTGTTTTTGCACAAACTAAAAGAGCAAACATTTGTTCAGAGGGCTGGGTGCTTTATTTCCTTATTTTTTTTTAATGGAATCTTGCAGCAAACCAATGTGTTCTCTTTGTTGTTCCTGGTTTTACAGGTGAGAAAGCTGAAATTACACAGCTAAGTGTCAAACCCCAGAACTGAATCCAAATGTGTGCCACTCAGGGTTTGTCTAAGGTATTGACCTGCCTGTATTTACTGTCATCCTGAAATGACAGTATCCCTTCATTTAACTTGATTTTCAGAACAAACGTTACATAAGTAGTCATGCCCAGAAACATAAAAAAACATCAAATGACAATAAGATGTCCCCTGCTGGTGTCTAATTCGATTAATGATTTTTATTGAGTGGACATATTGCTGTCTATCCAGCAAACCGTCTTCTAGAACAACAGAAAGTCAAGGTGAGCTAAATCTCACAAAAATGTCAAATGCATAAAATTCTAGGGCTTGCTGACTGGGTTAAAGATTTACACTGAGTGGGGCTGGCTAAGACAGAGAAGAATTTGTGCAGCAGGTGGAGGGATGCATAAATTTCTCTTAAGCCACTGCCCACACGGGTATTACTTACAAACACATCAATTTGTCTAATTTCTTCCAGACTTTCCTTGAACAAACAATACACTTCAATCTCCCTCCACTGACTCATCGTCAGGCAGTTTGTTTATTTGCCTATTTAACTGGGTTTTCCCAAACAAAGGAGCAAAGTCCTTTTCAGAAGTCACATCCATTTTAGAAGATGTGAAATAAAATGGAGAGAAAATGAAGGGCTGAGAAATTCTCAAAGCTGCATACATCTGGTTTTGATTTGGGTCTGTATTTTTCTTTTTCTTTGGTAGCTTTCATTTTCAAAGCAGCTGGTGGGTGAAACATTTTAATTGATGCAACATTTTTCCAATGTCCTGGTAGTCATCCCGGAAACCATGTCACATGGTTCTCTAAAAATGCATCGATAATAGAAACCCTCTGTTTCTTACTTTGTTCAGATGCTTGCAAAAATCTTTTTTAATTGATCCCACGTGTTGTAGTGTGGCTAAGGTATCAATATTTCATAGCACTAAGATGGAACTTGGAGTAGTATCAGTTCTCCGTTCCCCCAACCCCAGGCTTTACTTAGCACAGCAAGTCCTTCAGATTTGCAAGGAGTGCCCAAAAAGTCAGTCAGTAAAAATAAACAGAAGCTTCATTCAGTTTATACTGAATCTGAAATATTAATCTTTATAATAATTAGACTTAAACTTTTCCTCTTCTCAAGCACAGAGGGAAGCTGCCTTAATTCATTTCAGGCTGTGTAACAGAATACCATAGTCAGGGCTTATAAACAACAGGCATTTATTGCTCACAGTTCTGGAGGCTGGAAGTCCAAGACCAAAGTGTGGTAGTTTCAGTGTCTGGTGAGGGCTTCCTGGTTCATAGACAGCACCTTCTCACTGTGTCTTCAAATGGTGGAAGGGGTGAGGGAGCTCTCTGGGGTGCATTTTATGAGGGCACTGATCCCATTCCTGAGGCTCCATGCTCATGACCTCATTACTTCCCCAGTCCTCACCTCCTAGTACCTTTGGAGTTAATGTTTAAAAATAGGAATTTGAGGAGATATGGACAAGTTGCAGGTATTCAAGGATATTACATTAATTTAGGAAGATAAATAGACACAGAAATTTAAGTTTAGGTACAAATGCATGTGTGTGCTTGCGCACACACACACACAAATACAAGTTTTCTCATTTTTTTGAAAGCTAGCTCCCCATAGGCAGAGATCTGCAGAAGATGAGGCTCCAGACTCGATAATGTGTTATAGTTCTCCCAAATGTTACTTTATGAATTTGGATGCTATGCTACTAGCCGAAAAAAAGTTCAGCATTTTTTATAATCTTGTTTTATAATTTTATAAAGTTCAACATTTTATTTTTGAATTTTTTTTATAACTTAACCACAATCTTCTTTATTTTTATTATTTATTTATTTATTTTTTAAGACGGTCTCCTTCTGTTGCCCAAGCCGAAATGCAATGGTGCTATCATGGCTCACTGCAGCCTTGACCTCCCAGGCTCAAGACATCCTCCTGTCTCAGCCTTCCAAGTAGCTGGGACTACAGGTTTGTGCCACTATGCCCAAATAATGTTTTTAATTATTTATAGAGATGAGGTCTTACTATGTTGCCCAAGTTGTTCTCAAACTCCTGTGCCTTTTTCCTTTATTTTCGGCTTCTTGCTAACCAAACTACAGAAATGTTATATTTACTTACCTATGTTATTTTTTCTTCATACCTTTGATCTTGGCCTTTTTCTGTTTTGTGTTTCAGACTCTTGCAACAGCAATGTCTTAGATTTTTTTCAATCTCATCTGAGAGTTCATGTCTACTAAGATATATTTTCAGACCATTTCTATTTATTATATTTGATAACAGTTTTACAATGTATTTCTTGTGTTCAGTTTTGTACATTCTATTAACCATTCATTTTCTTTGTTATGATAATTTCTTTTTTCTGATACATAAGTGGGGCTTTTTTAAGTTTTTTTCTTTTTTGAGAAAGCTGTTTTCAGTTTTTATTCTTTTACTGACTGGCAATAAATTTTAAGTGCATAGTAACATTTACAGGAAATAAAATAAAGCTAATATTTATACTCTCCTCCCAAACAAAGAAATAACTTATTTTAGCTCTGACCATTACATTTCTCTCCTACAAGCTACTGTGACCTTTAATTTTAGTTCCACCTTCCTTACAATAGAAAAATCACTTGAACGTGGGAGGCAGAGGTTGCAGTGAGCCAAAATTGGGCCACTGCACTCCAACCTGGGTGACAGCGTGAGACTCCATCTCAAAAAATAAATTTTAAAAATATCACAAAAAAATGGACCCCCAGTGGAGGTCTCCTCTTATTATTAGTGCAGCATGGTGATGGTGTTTTATATGGCTGACACTAGTTTTGATTTAACTCTGGTTCCTCTGTTTTTCTGATGACCAGTATTTTTTTTTTTTATTACTTAACTAGTATTTTAAGTACAGGTGTACAGATGCAGGTTTGCTATATGGGTGAACTTGTGTCATAGGGATTTGTTGTCACCCAGGTACTAAGCCTGGTAGCCATTAGCTGTTTTTCCTGATCCTCTCCCTCCTCCCACTCTTACCCTCCAAAAGGCCCTAGTGTCCATTGTTCCCCTGTATGTGTCCATCAGTTCTCATCATTTAGCTCCCACTTGTAAGTGAGAACAGGCAGTATTTCGTTTTCTGTTCCTGCCTTAGTTTGCTGAGGATAATGGCCTCCAGCTCCATCCATGATCCTGCAAAGGATATGATCTGGTTCTGAATTCAGTCTATCATTGAGGGCATTTAGGTTGTATATTACTTCGTTTTCACATTGCTATAAAGAACTTGTCTGAGACTGGGTAATCTATAAAGGAAAGAGATTTAATTGACCCACAGTTCCGCATGGCTGGGGAGACCTCAGGAAACCTACAATCATGGCAGAAGGCAAAGGGAAAGCAGGGCACCTTCTTCACAAGGCCGTACGAAAGAGAGAGTGCAGGGAAAACTACCACTTTTTTTTTTCTTTCTTGAGACAGAGTTTCACTTTTATGCTCAGGCTGGAGAGCAATGGTGCGATCTCAGTTCACTTGCAACCTCCGCCTCCCAGGTTCAAGCGATTCTCCTGCCTCAGAATCCTGAGTAGCTGGGACTACAGGCGCTCACCACCAAGCCCAGCTAATTTTTGTATTTTTAGTAGAAACGGGGTTTCACCATGTTTTCCAGGCTGATCACGATCTCCTGACCTCAAGTGATCCGCCTGCCTTGACCTCCCGAAGTGCTGGGATGACAGGCGCGAGCCACTGCGCCTGGTCGGAAAACTGCCACTTTTAAACCATCAGATCTCATAAGAACTTCCTCGCTATCATGGGAACAGCATGGGGGAAACCGCCATCATGATCCAATTACCTCCCTCCAGGGCCCTCCCTCTACACGTGGGGATTATGGGGTTTACAGTTGGAGGTGAGATTTGGGTGGGGGCACAGGGCCTAGCTATATATTTGTATTCCTTCGAATACAAAGCAACCTCTCCAGTAGGAATGCTGTGCTGAATTCATGAATATCTCTAAGTTCTTAGAGCATCAGAAAATCTGCACTAAAATTCATCTGTCCTTGTCAGGAATGGCAGTGAAGGGCTAATGCTTTCATTTGACTTCTCCAGAACTGAGCTGAGCAATTGCATGGTCCAGGCTGTGACAACTGTCACATGGAGAATGGTGGCAGCCCAAGGGATACATAAAGAAGCTAAATGTGGAGTGGGGATGTTCTTGAAGACAGAACCAGCCCTAATGCACATACCCCAGACATGAGCGATTCACACCAGAGCAACGGCTCCAGCATGAATGTGGCTTTAGAATGAATCTATGGGTACATGGTTGGTGCCAGCTCCTTTGTTTGGTGCCATAATATCCATGACTTCTCAGGCACATTCTGTATTTGCTGCTGCTGCAGATCCCACTTACCAAACAGATCCACATTCAAATGAACATATGAGGTCCCCACACCCTCCACCCCATCAAGACTGGAGCTCTTACTCCAAAGACATTGGACACCCCTGGTCCCAGCTAATTGCTGCTGCTGCCTCTTGCACAACCCAAAGAGGTATAAGCCAAGACTTGATCGTGGAACCTAAGAGAGAAGACAAGCTCTTCATGATAACCTGCCTACCACCACCAGCTCTAGGTCCACAGGACTGATGCCCCATAAGGTAATGGAGCTCATAAAAGTGGGTTGTACCTTCTGGGTGTTTTGCTACCTTGCATGTCAAGCTCTGCAGCCTTCCAGATCCCCTTGTTCTCTGCCTGAGAAAGGGAAAAGGAAGCAGCTGAACATTCCTGCAGTGATATTGCTACAGTCTGAATGTCTGTGTCCTCTCCCAAATGCACATGTTGCAATTGAATCCTGGATAGTGAGTGTCAACTTGACTGGATTGAAGGATGTCAAGTATTGTTCTGGGTGTGGCTGTAAGGGCATTTCCAAAAGAGATTATTAATATTTGAGTCAGTGGACTGGGAGAGCACACTCCCCCTCAATCTGGGTGGGCACAATTTAATCACCTGCTGGCACAGCCAGAATAAAAGCAGGCAGAGGAACGTGGAAAGACTAGACTGGCTGAGTCTTCTGGCCGCCATCTTTCTCTGGTGCTGGATGCTTCCTGCCCTCAAACATCAGACTCCAAGTTCTTCAGCTTTTGGACTCTTGGACTTACACCAGTGGTTTGCCAGGCACTTTCAGGCCTTCAGCAACAGACTGAAGGCTGCCCCCTTGGCTACCCTACTTTTGGGGTTTTGGGACTTGAACTGGCTTTTTTGCTCCTCAGCTTGCAGGTGGCCTTTTGTGGGACTTCACCTTGTGATCATGTAAGTCAACACTTTTTACTAAACTCCCTTTCATAGACACATCTATCCTGTTAGTCCTGTCCCTCTAGAGAATCCTGACTAATACAAATCTGAAATGTGATAGTACGGAGAGCTGAAGCCTGTGAGAAGGGGTGAAATCATGAGGACTCCAGCCTTATGAATGGGATTAGTGCCTTTATAAAAGAGACTTCCTTCCACAATGTAAAGATGCAGCAAGAAAGCACAATCTTGGAAGCAGACAGTGAGTCCTCACCAGACACTGAATCTGCCATGCCTTGACCTTGGACTTCAGCCTCCAGAGCTGTCAGCAATAAATGTCTGTTGTTTATAAACCATCCAGGCTGTATTAGTCTGTTCTCACGCTGCTAATAGAGACATTCCCAAAACTAGGTAATTTATGAAGGAAAGGTTTAATTGACTCACAGCTCCACATGGCTGGGGAGGCCTCACAATCATGATGAAAGACCAAGGGACGTCTTATACCGCCACAGGCAAGAAGTAAGCTTGAGCAGGGAAACTCCTCCTTATAAAACCATCAGATGTTGTGAGACTAATTCACTACCATGAAAGCAGCACAGGAAAGACCCATGATTCAATTACCTCCTGCCTCACCGGGTCCTTCCTATGATACATGGGAATTGCGGGAACTCCAATTCAAGACCAGAATTGGGTTGGGGACACAGCCAAACCATATTATAGGCTAAGACATTTTGTTACAGCAGCCCAAACAGATTAAGACAGATATCAAACCCAAAGTCAACGCCACGCCCTATAAGTGCAAGTGTTGGAGCAGTCTCTTGCAAACATTTAATTGAGCTCAGCTGGCTCTGAGAAGTGGGACTTTTTTTTTTTTTTTTTTTTGCCTCATTCATCGGATCCTAAAGCCTGTCATCAAGCATAGCAGTGTATGTGGCCATATTAGAAGGACAACTTGGTAGATCTTGTGGTGATGGAAATGTTCTATCCTTTGACTGTACCAAGGTCAATATCCTGGTGTGAGCTTGTATTGTAGTTTTATCAGAGGCCTTCAAACCAGAGTGACTTTACCTTGAATAGGGGCTGGGTAACATGAGGCTGAGACCTACTAGGCTGTATTCCCAGGAGGTTAGGCTTTCTTAGTCACAGGATGAGATAGGAGGTCAGCACAAGACACAGGTCATGAATACCTTGCTGATAAAACACCTTGTGGTAAAGAAGCTGGCCAAAACCCACGAAAAACCAGATGGCAACAAGAGTGACCTCTAATTATGCTCATTGCACATTATACACTAATTATAATGCATTCATTGCTAAAAGCCACTTCCACCAGCACCATGACAGTTTATAGGTGCCATGGCAACATCCAGAAGTTACCCTATTTGGTTTAAAAAGGGGAGGAACCCTCAGTTCTGGGAATTGCCCACCCCTTTCCCAGAAGACTCATGAATAATCCACCCCTTGCTTAGCATATAATCAGGAAATAACCATAAAAATAACCAATCAGCAGCCCTCAGGGCTACTCTGCCTATGGAATACCTATTCTTTTATTCTTTCACTTTCTTAATAAACTTGCTCTCACTTTATGGATTCGCCTTGAATTCTTTTTTGCACAAGATCCAAGAACCCTCCCTTGGGGACCTGGATTGAGACCCCTTTTTGGTAACAGTTTTGCAAGACATTACCTCTGGGGAAAAAGTAAAGAAAAGAATATGAGGTATCTCCCTGTGTTCTTTCTTTCTTTTCTTTTTTCTTTTTTTTTTTGAGACAGTTTCACTCTCTTGCTCAGACTGGAGTGAAGTGGTATGATCTCAGCTCACCACAATCTCCACTTCCCAGGCTCAAGTGATTCTCCTGCCTCATCCTCCTGAGTAACTGGGATTACAGGCACCTGTCACCACAACCAGCTAATTTTTTGTATTTTTAGTAGAGATGTGGTTTCACCATATTGGCCAGGCAGTCAAACTCTTGACTTCAAATAATCTGCCAGCCTCAGCCTCCCAAATCCCTGTGTTATTTCTTATGACTATGTGTGAACCTAAAACTACCTCAAATTTAAAAGGTCAATTTCTTTAAAGTTCTTAAAGTTTTGAAGATTAAAGAAATGTATGGATCAGTTCACTGAATATTAGTCTCAATATACACAAAGATATTAGACATTTTTTCCTCTACAAATGCTGGCTTTCAAGCCAACTATCTTAAAAGGGGTTCAAACCAATAATAATAATAATATTAATAATTCAAGAGTCAAAGCAGAGTAATGTTGCTTTTTTCTAAGGAAGTGTCCACCCATCTCTTGAAGCTCTGGAATTCTTTGCCTCCATGCATTCTAAGCCCTGAGAGAAAGAGCATTCCCACCGTATGAAAAAGCATCTGACTGTATTTCTGTATAGCCTACCTCTCAGCACAAATATGTGTGATGCAACATCCCTGTGGTCAGACACTTCTCAGTCTTCACTGAGTAGAGAACACACAACTAATTAAGGTGGAAATCGCAAGACAATGTGATCTAAGCAATGCTGATGTTATGTCCTGGAGATTTTAGAGTTCTTTTAGGAATTATTTCACATTGGCTTTTGATCAACAGAAAAGAGAGACATGGCTGAGAAATGCCTACAGAATACAATTTAGGATGAGTATGGTCTTGAATGGTGATTTAAGACATCAATGCACAGGTATTTTGGTCTAGAGTATTCCATGCATTAATGGTGAATGTGTCATAATCACAAAAATGTTGAGTCTCTGGGACAGTTGGTGCAGATGGGGAGCAATTGGTGGCCCTCCTTCTCTGCTGTTGAGCGTCCTTTAGTAATTAACTTGATAGGGACCGTGTTACTCAATCCCTGTCAAGGATGTTAACTCTGGAATAATGTACAGTCTTTGCAAGTATTCTCTTCAGTGCTAGAGGATTTAGTATATTCAATGTATTTTTTCTAGAAAATGATTCTTTCTTTCTTTTTCTTTTACTTTTTTTTTTTTTTTTTTTTTTGAGATGGAGTCTCACTCTGTCAGCAAGGCTGGAGTGCAGTGGCACGACCTCGGCTTACTGAAAGCTCCACTTCCCAGGTTCACACCATTCTCCTGCCTCAGCCTCCTGAGTAGCTGGAACTACAGGTGCCTACCACCACACCTGGCTAATTTTTTGTATTTTTAGTAGAGATGGGCTTTCACCATGTTAGCCAGGATGGTCTCAATCTCCTGACCTCGTGATCTGCCTGCCTCAGCCTCCCAAAGTGCTGGGATTACAGGCATGAGCCACTGCACCGAGCCAAAAATGATTCTTTTTATGCACATGTGTATGGTTTTGTCTTGTTTGGGTCAGCTGTTACTTACTCTTTGTCCTTCCTGTAGAGTAGAAAACCACACCAATTTGCTGTGGTTTAAATATTTAAATATTTTCTTTAAATATTTTCAGAATCTTCCATCTTCCCTTGAAAGTGACATATATGTCACTTCACTGATGAAATGCTCCCCTTAAAGAATGGATGCCAGACAATCTGAGGTGAAGGGTTCTCCTTTCAAGGAGAATGTTTACAAAATGCTTAATGTCAACTCAGCCTCCACAGCCACAGATTATTTTTTAATGCTTTAAGTTCTGGGGAACATGTGCAGAATGTGCAGTTTGGTTACATAGTTATACATGGGCCATAGCAGTTTGCTGCACCCATCAACATGTCACCTACTATCCCTCCCCTAGCCCCCAATCCCAAAACAGGCCCCAGTGTGTGATGTTCCCCTCTCTGTGTCCATGTGTTCTCATTGTTTAACTCCCACTTATGAGTGAGAACATGCAGTGTTTGGTTTTCTGTTCTTGTGTAAGTTTGCTGAGAATGATGGTTTCCAGCCCAATCCATGTCCCTGCAAAGGACATGAACTCATCCTTTTTTGTGGCTGCATAGTATTCCATGGTATATATATATGCCACATTTTCTTTATCCAATCTATCATTGATGGACATTTGGGTTGGTTCCAAATCTTTGCTCTTGTGAAGAGTGCTGCAATAAACATATTGGGGCATGTGTCTTTATATTGTCTTTATAGTAGAATGATTTATAATCCTTTGGGTATACACCCAGTAATGAGATTGCTGGGCCAAATATTTATAGTTCTAGATCCTTGAGGAATCACCTCACTGTCTTCCACAATTGTTGAACTAATTTATACTCCCACCAACAGTGTAAAGGCATTCCTGTTTCTCCACATCCTCTCCAGCATCTGATGTTTCCTCACATTTTTTTTTTCTTTTTTCTTTTTTGTTTTCTTTTTTTTTTTTTTTTTGAGATGGAACGTCACTTGGTCATCCAGCTGGAGTACAGTGGCGCAATCTTGACTCACTGCAAGCTCCACCTCCCAGGTTCACGCCATTCTCCTTCCTCAGCCTCCCGAGTAGCTGGGACTACATGTCCAGCTAATTTTTTTGTGTTTTTAGTAGAGATGGAGTTTCACTGCTGAGACCAGCTCATTCAGGGAGACTCCAACCCAGCAGTGCTACAGGAATTAAAGACACACACACAGAAATATCAAAGTGTAAAGTGGGAAATTAGGGGTCTCACAACCTTCAATGCTCAGAACCCTGAACAGAGATTTACCCATATATTTATTAACAGCAAGTCAGTCATTAACATTGTCTCTATAGCTATTCAATCAACTAAAAGTATCCCTTATGGGAAACGAATGGATGGGCTAAAATAATGGGGTGGGTCTGGTTAGTTATCTACAGCAGGAACATGCCCTTAAGGCATAGATTGCTCATGCTATTATTTGTGGTTTAAGAATGCCTTTAAGTGATTTTCTGCTCTGGGCAGGCCAGGTGTTCCTTGCCCTCACTCTGGTAAATGCACAACCTTGCAGCATGGGCGTTATGGCCATCATGAACATGTTACAGTGCTGGAGAGATTTTGTTTATGGCCAGTTTTGGGGCCAGTTTATGGCCAGATTTTGGGGCGCTTGTTCTCAACCTTGTTAACCAGGATGGTCTCCATCTCCTGACTTTGTGATCCACCCGACTCAGCCTCCCAAAGTGCTGGGATTACAGGCATGGTGCCCAGCCATTTCCTGATTTTTTAATGATTGCCATTCTAACTAGCATGAGATGGTGTCTCATTGTGGTTTTGATTTGCATTTCTGTAATGGCCAGTATGATAACCTTTTTTTCAAATGTTTGTTGGTTGCATAAATGTCTTCCTTAGAGAAGAATCTGTTCATATCCTTTGCCCACTTTTTGATGGGGTCTTTTTTTTTCTTGTAAATTTGTTTAGGTTCATTGTAGATTCTGGATATTAGCCCTTTGTCAGATGGATAGACTGCAGAATTATTCTCCATTTTTAAGTTTTCCTGTTCACCCAGATGATAGTTTTGTTTGTTTGTTTGTTTGTTTTTCTTTTTGGCTGTGCAGAAGTTCTTTAGCTTAATTAGATCCCACCTGTCAGTTTTGGCTTTTGTTGCCATTGCTTTTGGTGTTTAGTCATGAAGTCTTTGCCCATGTCTATATCCTGAACTGTATCGCTTAGGTTTTCTTCTAGGAGTTTTATGCTTTTAGGTCGTACATTTAAGTCTTTAATCCATCTTGAGTTATTTTTTGTACAAGTTGTAAGAAAGGGTTCCAGTTTCAGTTTTCTGCATCTGCTAGCCAGTTTTCCCAACACCATTTATGACATAGGGAATCCTTTCACCACTGCTCCTTTGCGTCAGGTTCGTCAAAGATCAGAGATGGTTTTCTGAAAAGATCAAAAAAATAGACTGCTAGCCAGACTAATAAAGAACTAAAGAGACAAGAATCAAATAGATACAATAAAAACTGATAAAGGGGATATCATACTACCAATGCCACAGATATACAAACTACCATCAGAGAATACTGTATATACCTTGATACAAATAAACTAGAAAATCTACAAGAAATGGAAAAATTCCTGGACACATACAGCCTCCCACGTCTAAACCAGGAAGAAGCTGAATCCCTGAATATACCAATAACAAGATCTGAAAATGAGGCAGTAATTAATAGCCTACCAACCAAAAAAAAAGGTCCAGGATCAGACAGATTCATAGCTGAATTCTACCAGGGGTACAAAGAGGAGGTGGTACCATTCCTTCTGAAATTTTCCAAACAATAGAAAAATAAGGAATCCTCCCTAACTCATTTTATGAGGCCAGCATCATCCTGATACCAAAACCTAGCAGAGACACAACAACAAAAAAAGACTATTTCAGGCCAATATCCCTATGAACAACACACAAAAATCCTCAATAAAATACTGGCAAACAAAATCCAGGAGCACATCAAAAAGCTTATTTATCATGATCAAGTTGACTTCATATCTGGGGTGCAAGACTGGTTCAACATACGCAAATCAATAAATGTAATCCATCACCTAAACAGAACCAATGACAAAAACTACATGATTATCTCAGTCAATGCAGAAAATGCCTTTGACAAAAAATTTCACAACCCTTCATGCTAAAATCTCTCAATAAACTAGGTATCAATGGAATGTATCTCAAATTCATAACAGCTGTTTATGAGAAACCCACAGCAATATCATACTGAATGGGCAAAAACTGGAAGCATTCCCCTTGAAAACCACCACAAAACAAGGATGCCCTCTCTCACTACTCCTATTCAACATAGTATTAGAAGTTCTGGCTAGGGCAATCAGGCAAGAGAAAGAAATAAATAGTATTCAAGTAGGAAAAAAGGAAGTCAAATTGTCTCTGTTTGCAGATGACATGATTGTATATTTAGAAAACCCCATCTTCTCAGGCCAAAATCTCCTTAAGCTGATAAGCAACTTCAGCAAAATCTCAGGATACAAAATCAATGTGCAAAAATCACAAGCATTCCTATACACCAATTACAGACAGAGAGCCAAATCATGAGTAAACTCCCCTTCACAATTGCTACAAAGATAATAAAATACCTAGGAACTCAACTTACGAGGGATGGGAAGGACTTCTTCAAGGAGAACTATAAACCACTTCTCAAGGAAATAAGAGAGGATGCAGACAAATGGAAAAACATTCCATGCTCATGGATAGGAAGAATCAATATCATGAAAGTGGCCCAAAGTAATTTATAGATCCAATGCAACCCCCATTGAGCTACCATTGACTTTCTTCACAGAATTGGAAAAAAGTTCATATGGAACCAGAAAAGAGCCGCATAGCCAAGATAATCCTAAGCAAAAAGAACAAAGCTGGAGGCATCATGCTGACTTCAAACTATACTACAAGGGTATAGTAACCAAAACAGTATGGTACTGATACCAAAAGAGATACATAGACCAATGGAACAGAATAGAAGCCTCAGAAATAACACCACACATCTACAACAGAGATTTTTAATAAAGCTGGGTTAAGTGTGTTTACTGGTGGAATCATGCACTTGCGGGAATTGGGAGCAGAGAAATATGCAACTGGAGAATCATTAACTCAGTGACAACTGGAGCATATTTTCAAGCAGTGGAAAATTATATAACACAACATTTCTAAAAAATTCATCAACAAAAACTGTCAAACTCTGCAAAATTATTTGAAGACACTTATTTTTAGCATGCATGACCATGACCCATAACACAGCCCTCAGGAGTTCCTGAGAACATGTGCCCAAGGTGATCGGGGTATAACTTGGTTTTATACATTTTAGGGAGAAATGAGACTTTGGTCAAACACATTTAAGGTTGTACCCAGAGAGGCAGGACAACTTGATGTGATCTGGGAACTGGGGGCCAGGAGTCAGGTTATAGGTAGATTTAATGTTTTTCTGATTGGCAATTGGTTGAGTTTATCTAAATACCTGGGATCAATAGAAGGGAAATATCTAGATTAAGATAGGGGATAAGAGACTGAAGTTCTATCATGCAGATGAAGCTTCCAGGTAGCAGGCTTCAGAGAGAATAGACTATAAATGTTTCTTATCAGAAGTAAGGTCTGTTTTGATGTTAATACTGAAGGTCTCTAATGAGGCATGTCCAACTCCACTTCTCATCATGGCTTGAACCAGTCTTTCAGGTTAAATTTTATTTTAATTAATTAATTTATTTGTTAGTTTATTATTTATTTAGAGATGTTGTCTCACTCTGTTGCCCAGACTGGAGTCCAGTGGTGTGATCTAGGCTCACTGCAACCTCCACCCTCCAGGTTGAAGCAATTCTTCTGCCTCAGCTTCCTTAGTGGCTGTGATTACAAGTGCCGTACACCTGGCAAATTTTTGTATTTTCAGTAGAGATGGGGTCTCACCATGTTGGCCAGGCTGGTCTTGAACTCCTGACCTCACCAGTGATCCATCTGCCTCAGCCTCCCAAAGTGCTGGGATTTATGGGCGTGAGCCACCATGCCCAGCCTGTGTCACATTTTAAAGTGCCCTGGAGGAGCAAGTCCATTCAGGTGTTAGGGGAGTCTCAGAATTTTATTTTTTGTTTATAAATGCCACAATAAAGTTTTAGCAATGAGAGTGATAGAATAAAAGATCTGTCAATTAAGATAACCTTGTGGTTTTCCTCTGGGACATGCACTGTCTATAGAAGTTTTAACTTCCACATGGTCTTTTTATTGTTCAGAATTGCTGGCTTCCTAACTTATTTGGAAACTTGTTTCAGGATGAACACTCCTTACAAGAGCAGGACTATCTATAGTTTCTTGAAAACTTTATTTTTCCACCCAATCTCTGGACTGTCATCCTTACTTTCCCCTTGGTCTCTGTACCAGTTTTCTGATACATTCCCCCCAAAAGTATATATTATGGGGTCTGGCTAATTATCATCCATCCCAACTTTTCATAAAATTTTTAGCTGTAATACATAAAAAATAAAACATAAAATAAAGGCATCATTTGAGTTATCAGACTCTAACTTATAAAAACACATTCTCAATCTTCATCTGTTATTAAGCAGTTAAAGAGCTATGCCTCAAATATAAGAGCCTGTCAAGAGCTAATTTTTTGGCTGGGCACCATGGCTCACACCTATAATCCAAGCACCTTGGGAGGCTAAGGTGGGAGGACTTCTTGAGCCCAGGAGTCCAAGACCAGCCTGGGCAACATGATGAAACCCCATCTCTACTAAAAATACACAAATTAGCTCAGCATGGTGGTGTGCACCTGTAGTCTCAGCTACTCAGGAGACTGAGGTTGGAGGATCTCTTGAGCCTGGGAGGTCGAGGCTGCAGTGAGCTATTACTGCACCACTGCACCCCAGCTTGGATGACAGACTGAAACCCTCACCTTAAAAAAAAATAAAAATTAAAAAAACTGATTTTTCTACCAATTCTGTGGCATTTGAACTTACATAATAATAATAAAACCCTCTTGGTCTCAATTTCCTCATCTGGATCAGATCACCTCTAAAGTTTTTCCAACTCTAGTGACACACATATGATTCCATTACTTAATATCCGAGCAAAAGAGGAACTCTAAATGGGTTTGTTTTCCCTGTCTTTAATCTGCTTCCTCAGTAAACACTTTTCAACTTTGAATTTTTAAATCATGATAGATTCAACACTGCTGCAAAAGAGCATAAGGCATTCCTTCTCATGTGTTTTTTAAAAAATAATATTTATTGGAGAGAGTTGTACTAATATATAAATTACTGAAATTAGCTGGTAATGTACTTTGTCTTTGGAAATGGTTTATTGTTTCCTCTATACTCCTATTCCCCCAAACCCCATAACGTATCACCTTGCATTATTGATCAACAAGATCAATCTCAATCGATGAGTAAGATTGGCTATTATGTAACAATGGCAGCAAATAATTCTGTTCAAATGTGGGTTTCCATATAGAAAAATTGGTAGGGCTAGAGATTTAGGTTTACAAGTTATCATATTAAAGGTGATATTGAAGTCATTTTGGAAGGAAACATTGTGAAGTAAGCCCATTTAGGAAAGATGGAAAAAAAAATGGTGATTAAAGTCAGGAATGCTTTTATGAGCAATAAGTACTAAAAGCAAATTAGGAAAACAGAGCATTAAGAAGCATTGCCTGACATGTTTGTTAGTAAACTAGAGAAGAGTGAATGTTTGGGTATAAATCTATTGCTAAATACTATGAAAGTACAAAGGAGCTTAAAGAAAGACCAGCCAGATGTAGTGGCTTATGCCTACAATCCCAGCACTTTGGGAGTCTGAGGCAAGAGGATCACTTGAGTTTAGGAGTTCAAGACCACCCTGGGCAACATAGCAAGACTGCCATCTCCACAATAAAATTAAAAGAAAAAAAGTAGCCAGGCATGATGGTGCACTCCTGTAGTCCTGGCTACTTGGGGAGTGAGGTTGAGATGGGAGGATCACTTCAGCCCAGAAGATTGAGGATGCAGTGAGCCTTGATCATGCCACTGCACCCCAGCCTTGGTGACAGAGGGAGACCTCGTCTCAAAAGGAAAAAAAGAAAGAAAGAAAAAAAGAAAAGAAAGATCAAGTAAAAGCTCATAGGAAGAGAAAATGATGAAATCATAGTATGGAAATAGAAGCTGACACACTCATCTGTGTGAAGAGTCCACCAAACAGGCTTTGTGTGAGCAACAAGGCTATTTATTTCACCTGGGTGCAGGTGGGCTGAGTCTGAAAAAGGAGTCAGCAAAGGGTGGTGGGATTATCAATAGTTATTACAGGTTTGGGGATAGGTGGTGGAGTTAGGAGGAATGTTTTGTGGGCAGAGGGTGGATCTCACAAAGTACATTCTCAAGGGTGGGGAGAATTACAAAGAACCTTATTAAGGGTAGAGGAGATTACAAAGTACATTGATCAGTTAGGGTGGGGCAGAAACAAATCATGATGGTGGAATGTTATCAGTTAAGGTTGTTTGCACTTCTTTTGTGGATATTCAGTTGCTTCAGATCGTCTGGATGTATAAGTGCAGGTCACAAGGGATATGATGGCTTAGCTTGGGCTCAGAGGCCTGATATTCCTGTCTTCTTATATTAATAAGAAAAATAACAAAATAGTGGTAAAGTGTTGGGGTGGCAAAAAATGTTAGGCATAGTATAGAGAGATAATGGGCGATGTTTCTCAGGGCTGCTTTGAGCGGGATTACAGGTGGCATGGGAACCTAGAGTGGGAGAGATTAAACTGAAGAAAGATTTTGAGGTAAGGGGTGATTTTGTGGGGTTGTTAGAGGGAGCCTTTGTTGTATAGAATGATTGGTGATGACCTGGATGTGATTTTGTGTGAATTGAGAAACTAAAAGGAAGACATAAGGTCCAAATAAGAGAAGGAGAAAAACAAGTATTAAAGGACTAAGAATTTTGAGGACTCAGGACATCCAATTAGAGAGTGCCCAAGGGGATTCTCCATAATTATTTGCTTGGTTTGCGAGTTTTGGGGCTCTGTCCTTGAGTTTTTTTATGTTATCATATTCCAGGCCAGATTGATTTAAGTAAAAACAACACTCTTCATTTAAAAATATACAGAGTCCTCCTTTTTCAGCCATAAGTATACTGAGACCTCGCTGATTTTGGAGGAAAGAGAAATTCAAAGCCAGCAATTGTTTGTGAAAGGATTAGAAATGGCTAGGAAAGAGTGAGTAAGATTGATAGTGTGGTGGAGATAGCTGGGGAGAGGTAGAGGGTGGCATAAGAATGGGAACAAGAACAAGAGTGTGTATAAAAGTAAAAAATAGTACTTCATCAGGGTGAAAGTATTGGAGTGCATCCTGTCAGCAAAGATCATCTATCCACTCCAAGAGGGAGTCAAGCGTGGGGTTTAGGGATAAATATTCATGATGGAAAGGAAATGAGAGGTTTTAAGAGGCAGGCTAACAGCTTGTAACCTACATGGAAGAGGTTATGAAATGAAGACAGAATAGAATGTGCCTGTGAGGCTGCAAGGAGACATTTTCCTTGGTCCAAGAACCACTTGCCTTGTGTGGGAAGAGATTGAGAGGTGGAAGTTTCAGAGGGGGAGTAGGTGGGGGTGACCGAAGAAAAGGAGAAAAACTGGCTGTGATGGATAGAAGTTGGAAGCTAGCTGCTTCTTTAGCTACCTTATCAGCATAAGTGTTCCCCTGAGCAATGGGATCTGATGTCTTCTGGTGGCCCTTGCAGTGTATGACTCCAGCTTCCTTTGGAAGTAAAGCGGCCTTGAAAAGAGTATTTATTGAAGAGGCATTAATGATGAGGACCCTTGTGTAGTGAGGAAACCTCTTTTTGCCCATGTAACAGCATGGTGGTGTGGGATATGGAAGTCATATTTAGAGTCAGTATAAATATTGATGCATGGTCCCTTCGCAAGAGTGAGGGCCCGAGTTAAGGCAATGAGTTCAGCTTGCCGAGAGGTAGTGGAGGGGGACAGAGCAGTAGCCTCAATGATAGATGTGGAAGATACTATAGCATAGCCTGCCTTTGCTGATGAGTGGCAATTAGGCCTGGTGGAACTGCAGTCAATAAACCAAGTCTGATCAGGGTGAGGAACAGGAAAGAAGGAAATATGGGGAAATGGAGTGAATGTCAGGTGGATCAGAGAGATACAGTCATGTGGGTCAGGTGTGGAATCAGGAATAATGTGGGAGGCCGGACTTCAGGCCAGGAACAATGGTAATTGTGGGAGACTCAACAAAGGGTGAATATAACTGAAGGATCTGGGGAGGAGAAAATATCAGGTTTGAGGAAGAAAATTGATTTTGGAAGTTGTGAGAACTGTAGAGAGTGAGTTGAGCATAGTTTGTGATTTTGAGGGCCTCTAAAAGTATTAGGGTTGTGGTGACCACCACACAGAGACATGCTGGCCAGCCTAAAACAGTAAAGTAGTAAAGTCAAGTTGTTTGGACAAAAAGTTCCTGGGCATGGTCCTGGTCCTTGTGTAAGAATTCTGACTGCACAGCTCTGCATTTCAGCAGTGTGTAATGAAAAGGGTTGGGATGAATTAGGGGGAGCAAGTGTGGGGGCAGCTTCTAGGGCTGTTATAAGGAATGGAAAGAGGAGTAGCGAAAGGATTTAGGATCTATGGGGTCAGCTAGGTTTGCTTTTGTGAGTTTATATAATGGTTTAGGCAGGATGGTAAAACTAGGTATCCAAAGGCAGAGTATCTAACAATGCAAGGAAAGGAGTTGTTGCTTTGTAGAAGGGATTGGGGGATTTGGGAGATTAGCCAGACATGATCAGCAGGGAGAGCACATGTGTTTTCACAAAGAGTTATGTCGAGATATGTAATGGATGAGGAAGAAATTTGGGCTTGACTGAAATAGTGGGGACTGTCCATGAAGGCTTGCAGCAGTACAGCTCAGGTAATTTGCTGAGCCTGATGGGTGTTAGGTCAGCCCAAGTGAAAGCGAAGAGAGGCTGGGATGAAGGGTGCAAAGGAATAGTAAAGAAAATATGTTTGAGATTTAGAATGGAATAATGGGTTATGGAGAGAAGTATTGAGGATAGGAGAGTATATGGCTTTGGCACCATGGAGTGGATAGACAAGACAATTTGGTTGATGAGGCACAGATCCTGAACTAATCTGTAAGACTTGTCTGGTTTTTGGACAGATAAAATGGGAGAATTATAAGGAGAGTTTACAGGTTTTAGAAGCCCATGTTGTAGCAGGCAAGTGATAACAGGTTTTAATCCCTTTAAAACCTGTTATGTGATGGGATACTGGCAGTGAGCAGGGTAAGGGTGATTAGGTTTTAATGGGATGGCAAGGGGTGCATCATTCATCGCCAAGGAGGGAGTAGAGGTGTCCTACACTTGTCTATTAAGGTGGGGAGGTACAAGGAGAGGATGTGAAGGAGACTTTGAACTGAGGGAAAAGGCGGCAATGAGGTGTGGCTGCAGCCCAGGAATAGTCAGGGAAGCAGATAATTTAGTTAAAATGCCTTGACTTAATAAGGGAACTGGGCAGGTGGGGATAACTAAAAAGGAGTACATTAAAGAACATTGTCCAAGTGGGCACCAGCGTTGGGGAGTTTCAAGAGGTTTAGCAGCCTGGTCGTCAATACCCACAACAATTATGGAGGCAAGAGAAACAGGCCCTTGAAAAGCAGGTAATATGGAGTGGGTAGCCTCTGTATTGATTAGCAAGGGATGGACTTTCCCTCCACTGTAAGAGTTGCCCAAAACGTCTGTGATGGTCCAGGAGGCTTCTGAGGCTATTGGGCAGTGTCAGTCTTCAGCCACTAAGCCAGATCTGGGAAGGAGTGAGCCAAGGAATGTTGAGTTTGGGCTCCAGGGGCTTTAGGAGTGGCAGTGATGTGAGTCAGACAGGCTGACTTCCAGTGGGGACCCACACAGACAAGGAGGAATCCCGGGTTGTGGGCATTCTGGATGCCCAGTGGCCAGGCTTTGGTATTTGGTATTTGGTATTTTGGTATTTGAAGCAAGGTCCATGAGGATGTTTTAAAGGAGTCCCTGGGAGCTGTGGCTTAGATGTTTTGAAGTTTTTATATGCTGGAGACATGGTTGTGGGTTGTCTTACAGCTGAGGCAAGTAGTTGTAACTCAGAAATGCGTTGCTATCTGGCTACCTCCTCTCTATTATTGTACACCTTGAAGGCAAGGTTGATTAATTCCTGTTGTGGGGCTTGAAGGCTTGATGCCAATTTTTGAAGTCTTTTTCTAATGTCAGGAGCTGATGGGATGATAAAATGCATATTAAGAATAATGTGGCCTTCTGGCTCCTCTGGGTTTAGGCTGGTAAAGCGTCTAAGGGTTGCTGCTAAGTGGACCATGAACTGGGCTGGGTTTTCGTCTTTACTTTGGGTAGTTTCTTTAAGTTTGTCGTAATTAACAGCTTTGTAAGCTGCCTTTTAAAGCCCTTGAACTAGACAGAAAACCATGTAATTTCACCTAGCTATACCTGGGGAATCTGCCTGATAGTTCCGTTGGGGATCTTCTTGGGGAACTGCTCTAATGCCTTCCTGGAGGTCTGGCTCATGAATCTGCTGGTTATCAGTGTGAGATTGGGCTAGAGAAAAAACTGTTTCCCATTCATCTGGGGAGAGGGTAGAAGTTAGGATGACATTTAAGTAACTCCAGGTTAAATCGTAGGACAGAGTTAGATATCAGAATTCCTGTATATATTTAGTGGGGTCTAATGAGAAACAGCCTAAATGCTGGCTGATTTGGGAAAGGTCTGACAGAGAAAAAGGCACATGTACCCTGACTGTGCCTTCAGCTCCAGCCACCTCTGTAAGAGGAAACTGTTGGGCAGGTGGGGGAAGGCTAGACATGGAACAAAACTGTAAGCCAGACCACATGTGAGGAGGGGAGGTGATAGAAAGATTGTAGGGTGAGGGAGCAGAGGCTGAGGGAGAATTGGAATCTGGTTCAGCCTGGCAAGGAGCAGCCTGGGGAGAAGGGAAGAGGTCAGATGAGTCTGTAGAAAAGAAGGATTCAAAGGACTCAGAGCTTGGTGTGGAGACTGAAGCAACAGGCAGAAGAGAAAGAGGAAAGATTTGGGATGAGTTTCATCACAAGCAGAGACTAGGGAGGGGTGAATGTGTAAAAGAATGCCTGGACGTCAGGCACCTCAGACCATTTGCCCATTTTTTTCACAAAAATTATCTAGATCTTGTAGGATAGACAAATTGAAAGTGCCATTCTCTGGCCACTTGGAACTACTGTCAAGTTTGTATTGGGGCCAAGCGGTATTGCAGAAGAAAATAAGATGCTTCAATTTTAGCTCAGGCAAGAGTTGAGGAGGTTTTAAGTTCTTGAGAACACAGGCTAAGGGAAAAGAGGAGGAATGGAGGGTGGAAGGCTGCCCATAGTGAAGGAGGCAAGTTTAAAGAGAAGGGTAGAGACAGGGAGAAGAGGGGTGGGGAGCAGCCCTGGGCTGCAATGTGGATGAGCAGCCAAAGCAGGCGTCCCCACAATTGACCTGCCACCAAGGAAAGGTGGGTGAATGACCAAGGCAGCTGTCCCCATGGTGACCAGACACCAGTGGAACGTGGGTGAATAATCAGGCAGCCATCCCTGCAGTTATTAAACATCAAGGTAAGACTATCTTCCCAAGTCCATGATTGGCACTTGAGTTTTGGGTCCATGGATAAAATGTGTCTCTTTGTCTCTGTTAGAGAGGAAAAAGAACTGGAATTGGAAGGACAAAGAGATTGAAAGGTAGCAAGAGAGGCTGGAGAAGAGAGTGAAAAGACCGCTTATCTGATTTGAAATTGGTGAGATGTTCCTTGGGCTGGTTAGTCTGAGGACCCGAGATTGTAGGTGAATCTCTTCACAGAGTGAGGGTGAGGACTGGGGACTGGTCTCCCAAAGGAATCCCTCTGACCCAGGTCTTCGGCAACAAATGACACACGCGTCTGTGGGAAGAGACCACCAATCAGGCTTTCTGTGAGCAACAAGGCTGTTTATCCCACCTGGGTGCAGGCAGGTTGAGTCTGAAAAAGGAGTCAGCAAAGGGTGGTGGGATTATCATTAGTTCTTATAGGTTTTGGGATAGGCGGTGGAGTTAAGAGGAAAGTTTTGTGGGCACAGGGTGGATCTCACAAAGTACATTCTCAAGAGTGGGGAGAATTACAAAGAGACTTCTTAAGTGTGGGAGAGATTACAAAGTACATTGATCAGTTGGGTGGGGGACAGAAACACATCACAATGGTGGAATATCATCAGTTAAGGCTATTTTCACTTCTTTTATGGATCTTCAGTTGCTTCAGGCCATGTGGATGCATATGTGCAGGTCACAGGGGATATGATGGTTTAGCTTGGGCTCAGAGGCCTGCCAGAATCTTTAAAGAGAACGACGCTTCAGGTTTCTGAAACTGCCTTTGCAAAAATTGTATCAGTGAAAAGAATTATGGCAGTGGGGGAGATCTGATCTAGCCAACCCCCCTCTTGCCTTTAGCCTCCAACCTACAAGACATTTAGCTTAGAGTTTAAATCATAATAGGACTTCCACAAAACTCAACCACCTTTCTAAAGCAAATGAGAGACCACCAGGCTAGGCCAGAGGAGTCTGAATTCTGCTAAAGTGCAGACATAAATGATTGGTAGCCATTATTCCAGAGGTCACAAGCTATGTAACTTCCCCAATTACTCCTGCAGATAACATCACCATTGCAGAACTGAGTAAGTGGTCTTTTGAGATGTATTTTCTGTTGTTTTTGCATGTCTGACATCCATGGCTACACCTGGACCCACCGACTGAGGACCGCACACTCCTATGGTGCCATCTAGGAGGAACTCAGCCCAGGAGGATGGTTTCAACTCCCTATGATTTCATCTCTGACCCAATCAATCAGCAGCAGGCACCCATTGCCTAGCCACACAGACTCCTTTCCCAAACTGCCTTCACAAAATCCTAGCCTCCAATTTTTGAGTAATAACTCCATCTCCCATGTGGCATTCCTGACTTTGTGTCTATTAAGCTTTTGCTTTATTGTAACATAATGGTCTCAGAAAATTGGTTTTGTCTGTGCAGGGTGGGAAGAAGAAACCCATCATGCAGTTACATCTCCACTTGACAAATATTTATTTCCATGAGCCTTCATTGAGTCCTGAGGCTGAGATTGTGTTGTATTAGAAGCCATGCTCTGTTTAACACCCTTACACATATAATCGAGCCATCCCACTTCTGGGTATAGACCCAAGATAATTGAAATGATAGACTTGAAGAGATATCTGCACTCTCATGTTCACTGAAACATTATTTACAATAGGTGAGATGTGGACACCATGCCACTGTCCATGTACAGATGAATGGATAAAGAAAATGTGGTTTTCCAGCCCTGGTGGCTCAGTCCTGAAAGGCTGGGGCAGGAAGATCAGTTGAGTCCAGGTGCTTGAGAGCAGCCTGGGCAACACAGCTAGGTCCCATCTCTTAAAAAAAAAAAAGGTTTTTAAATTTGTTGGGCATCATGGCTGTGCTTGTAGTGCCCAGTTACTCAGGAAGTGAAGGTGGGGAGTATTTCTTGAGCCCAGGAATTCAACACTGCAGTAGGCTATGATCATGCCACTGCACTCCAGCCTGGGCAACAGATCAAGACTCTGTCTCTAAAAAATGAAGATGAAGAAGAAGAAAGAAGAGGAGGAGGAGAGGAGGAGAAGAAGGAGGAGGAGGAGGAGGAAGATAAGGAAGAGGAAAGAAAGAAGGAGAAAGAAGAAGGAAGAGGAAGAGGAGAAGGAGGGATAGGAGTGGAAAGGTGGAGGAGGAGAGGGAAAGAAGAAAAGTAGAAAATGGGATGAGCTACATAAAATTTGGAAATGCAATGCTTTTTTGTAACCAAACATCTACCAAGGCCCAGCTGATTCTAACTCCTCTACTTTGAGGCTACATCATCTTGGAAAAGTTATAGAACTTTATTACTCTCAGCTTCTTCATCCAAAACTCAAAGCCCTTATTTATCTTCTATAAGATGAGCAAAATGAGGGAAACTATCACAGTTGGAAGGGACAAGAGTTGAGACTCTGCAGTAGAGATTCTTGAGTCCAGGTGAGCATCAGTCACTCCAATGGTCACTTAAAGACCCCATCAATACACAACCACTTTCACTCTAGTGAGCTTCTCTAGGCCTTCACTGCAAAGCATCCACCAAGCTCCAATTCAAGACACAGCTTCCAACCCCACTACATGGCTGTCGTACTGCACTTGTCACTCCATTTTCCTTCTCTTCTTTTTTCTTTCCACCTTTTGTTTTAGGCTCAGAATGTCCATGTGCAGGTTTGTAACATGGGTAAATTGCATGTTGAGGGGGTTTGGTGTCCAGATTATTTCATTATCCAGGGAAGAAGCATAGAACTCAGTAGGTAGTTTTTCAATCCTCTCCCTCCTCCATGCCTGCACCCTCAAGTAGCCCCCAATGTCCGTCATTCACATCTTTATGTCCACGAGTACCCAAGGTTTAGCTCCTACTTAGAAGTGAAAACAAGCAGTATTTGGTTTTGTGTTCCTACATTAATTCACTCAGAATAACAGCCTCTAGCTGCATCCATGTTGCTGCAAAGTATTCCAGGGTGTCTATGTACATTTTCTGTATCTAGTCCACCGCTGATGGGCATCTAGGTTGATTGCATGTTTTTGCCATTGTGAATAGTGTCACTCCATTTTCCACCCTCAAATATAACTATGAATTTATTCTATTGTGTCTCTTCCATTCCACTGTAATGTTTTTTTTTTTTTTTTTTCCATTTCTCATCTAAAGCAAAATCATTTTCCCTCTCTTCTCCATGGCCCCATCTTCCCACGGTCTTTCAGCACACCGTTTCCATCCACAGTGAGGTCAGGAGGAGGTAGTTACCATGACTCCCTGCTGATGTTTATGCCTCTGCTTTTGTAATAAAGCATATCATTGGAAATTCGTGTCTTCCAACCATGCCACGTTCTACAGTACTTGTTTGCATCACAAACATCTGCTCACTGTCAGACGTCTGGAGCTTCAATCAATCCGATAAAGCGAAGGGGGCTGCTCTGCTCTGGCCCTTTACGGCAAAGAGCTCTGAGCTCTGAGCCGGGAACATCTGGAGTTGCATATTTGATCGGGAGAGCCTATTGCAAAGTGACTACATTGCAGTGAAAGGAAAACAGGGACATCACACCTCATTTCTCATGTGGATGGAAATCTGGACTCTCGTAGAAGCTGAAGAGTGGAATACTCTTGGCTAGCTCCTAGAGCCTAGCTTTCATCTTAGACCAAAGATCCATAGCAAAATGTTCTCTTTGCTTTCTATTCTTTGCTTTGACAGATTTCCAGAAGGAGCTTTTTCACTGAGTAAATGCAGACAATAAATTTCTCATCAAAGGCAAAATGGGTTTGTGACTATTACCCATGTTCTCTCTAGTTTGCATCATATAAACCAGATTTCCGATGGCCATTAATTTTCCCAGAATAGAGACACTTATATAGTTGCTGGTTATAATGAAAAGGAAAAAAAAAAAAAAAAAAAAAAAGCCCCATCATTCAGGATTTTTATAGTCATATCTCTGTTCATTTTATCACTAACAGTATGCCATAATCTCAGTATACGGTAGTATTATTTTCACTATACTGGAAAATGGAAGATTACAGTGAGAAAACTGGTTCACAGACATAAGAGGACTGCTCACTTAATTTCAGGTGAGTTGCTTTCTAACAACATTGTAGGAGGCTATTTTGATTCTGAGCTGTTCTATTCTCTTATCCCATGCTCCCATGTAATTTTCTGAACTGGTGTTTATGTTTAGGAAAATCTCCTCTAATGGAAAGAATAAAACTCTACTACTGAAAGCTAAGGAGTTCAATCATATATTATTGTAGTATCAGCAACAATGATATCCCTTTATATTTACTGGGCAGTGATAAATCTTAACAATCTAAAACTAACAAAGTAAATCTAAGAAAATCCAACAATTGAAGTAAAAACTGGATTTAGGGTAGCAAACATAAGACAGACCTGAGGATCATACAAAACTATCCCTTTGATCTTCCTTCTCCATCTTTCCCCACAGGAGTGGCCAGAATTGTGAATGAGAATAAGAGCTATGCCTTCTTCCTCCCTCAACAGTAAAATGGTGCAGAATAAATTTAATGTGGAAAAAAAATGGAGATAAATGCATGACCTGGGATATTATCCAGTGGAGCCACAAGAAGTCTTTCAAACCAGTGACAATTGAATAAATACAGTGCAGCCTATGGATTAGAGTAAATGGAAACTTTTCAATTAGGAGAATAGAAAGCTTGCCTTGTGGGTCAGAGCTTTAAATCTCTTTGTGTTATGCTGCGTTTTCCATCATTGCACCATCTATAATATTTTGATTATTTGGATATAGAGGAAAGTGTAACCTCTTAGCCTGCAAGAAATAGCATATAGCATCATACAACTCACTAAACAAATAAATCAATTTGTTTATTGCTTAAAAATGTATCACACAAATTCAGTTTCTGCTTTGTTATTGTAAGGGTGTCCAATGGGTAAATAAAGCATGGTTGTATGTTAAAAAAATAGAGAGGGGGGAACTGGAAGAAGTCCAACCACAATCTATTGTGCAAAATCTTACAGAAGCTGGGTTGAAGTGCTTTGTAACACTTTATTAATGTTTGTTGTAGACACTGTGATGCCAGGCCATGGAGAAACCGATGATCTGACGATTGTAAATCACTCAAATGTGTACGTCCATAGAGCAACATGGATTTTAAGAGGTTGTCTATATTTCTAGGAGAAAGTTTACTAACACATTCACCCAAATATTTAACTTAGTATGATACATCATTTACTGTGTAAATGCCTGATTGAAACAGTATAGGGGAAAGCTGTTTTTATGGAGAAATAAGGAATAAGGAATTCACTGTTTGCTTTTTGTGTTTGGCCTGAATGTAACAGCCTTCACTCTCCTCTACCAGCATGTCTGCTGGCAAAAACACAATGGCAGCACTACTGAGAACAAGACCTAGACTTAACCTTGCAATTGGAGTTAAGGCGGGTTTTCCAACTGTAACTTCAATTTCTGCAAAGCAATCATTGATCTGAACTTCTTCTATGAAGGACATTTCTAAATGATATAAAGGTGGGAAAAAATAGAAAATTTATAGGATAATCCTCATTAATTAAAATGGTAGTTATTATTTGCTTTTCAATATGTAAAATTTTCCCAAAACAATTTTTTTTGATTTTTTTTTTTTTGGTAGAGATAGAGGGATTTCACTTTGTTGCCCAGGCTGGTCTCAAACTCCTAGACTCAAGCAATCCTCCTGCTTTAGCTTTCCAAAATACCGAGATTACCGGGGTAAGCAACCATGCCTGGTCCCAAAACAATTATATCATTATGTTCGACTAGCCTGAAAGATTTCCTCATAATCTAATGTCATCTAAATTATGAAATTGATTGGGAACTTGAATCTGAATTTTGGAATATACACAAGGCACTTGAGTTCCTAAAAATAGGAAATATATTCTGATTATCCTAATAATAAAATGTCCCTGAGAAGTATCAGGCATTTAACATTTTGGAGCGCCATTGACTCTGAATCCCAAAGTAATGTAATATTTAGAAATTCAGATTTTTTTTTTTGAGAGTCTCACTGTGTCACTCAGGCTGGAATGCAGTGGCGCAATCATGGCTCACTGTAGCCTTGACCTCCTGGGCTCAAGTGATCCTCCCACCTCAGCCTCACAAGTAGCTGGGACTACAGGTGCATGTCACCATGGCCAGCTAATTTTTCTTTTTTTAGATATGGGGTCTTGCTATGTTGCCCACGCTGGTCTGGAACTCCTGGGCTCAAGCTATTCTCCCATGTTGGCCTCCCAAAATGTTGGGATTATAGGCATGAGCCACTGAGCCTGACCAGAAACTCTGAATTTTAGTAAAAGCCTAGAGGATTGTGTGCAGAATTTGAAAATATATCTTCTTGATCAAGACATGAAATCTTGCAGAGATATGAGAGTTCTGATGATAAAAATTTGGAGAATTCACACAGAAATAATGCATTCTTGTCCTGGGCACACAGGAAAACCACACACAATTCAGACTCACCACTCCTGGACCCAAACCTGCAGTCAGGACCAAGTGGTCAGGACCTAGTTAAGGCCAATGGAGTTTGGCTACAAGACCTGCCTCATTAAAAATAAATCACTTTTGATATGCTAATTACCCTAATTTAGTCACTGTACATTATACGTATTGAAACATCACTACGTTCCCCATGACTATGTGCTGTTGTTATTTGTCAATTTTATGTTTGTTTTTTAGACAGGGTCTCACTCTGTCACCCACGCTGGAGTGCAGTAGCATGATCTCAGCTCACTGCAACCTCCGCCTCCTGGGTTCAAGTGATTCTCCTGCCTCAGCCTCCTGAGTAGCTGGGATTACAGGCACCTGCCACCATGCTCGGCTAATTTTTGTATTTTTAGTAGAGATGGGGTTTCACCATGTTGGCCAGGCTCGTCTTGAATTCATGACTTCAGGTGATCCACCCGCCTCGGCCTCCCAAAGTGCTGGGATTACTGGCATGAGCCACCATGCCTGGCCTTACTTTTTAATTAAAATTAAATATATATATTATGATAAGTGTATATAATGAGATATGTACACATATATGTGTGTGCGTGTGTGTATGTGTGTGTGTATGTATCTCTCCTGAATTTGACCCCCCAAAAAAAGAAAAGAAAACAGAAAAATAACCAAATCTCTCCCAAGCAGTGGCATCCTAAGGGTTTATCCTAAAGGTGCCGCCCTCTGTTTCAGAAATAGGTAAGAAGCAGATCCACATCTATAGGGAATTTTAACCTAATATTAAAACAAACCCAAGTGGGCTTGTTTGTAGTTATCACCACACATCGGCCATTCTTCACAATTTTATTTACAAAGTACAAAGCTGATATTATTGCAAACTGATACAGTTGCTTTTGCATTTTAATAATAATATTGTGTATCAGAGCTTCAATATATTTGTTGTCTTTCGATGAGCCCTGCGTTCCACAGGAAGATCAGGGAACCGTCACAGTCAACCGGCAACACAGACAGGCTCAAAGCCTCGTGCTCTTTCTGAGAATAGATTTGCACGAGCGCAGAATCTTCAGTTTAGGTTTCCATTTCCCATGCTTCTAAATACTCTTGGGTTTAAAGTGTGGACTGGAAAGCAACATTGAGAAACGTAATGAAAAAATAACAGCACTTAGGGGCCAATTTTTTTTTCTTTTGGAGACAGGGAATTGCTATGTCACCCAGGCTGGAGTGCAGTGGCGTGATTTCAGCTCACTGCAACCTCTGCCTCCCAGGTTCAAGTAATTCTTCTACCTCAGCCTCCACCTGAGACTACAGGTGTGCACCACCACACCTGGCTAATTTTTGCATTTTCAATAGAGATGCCATGTTGGCCAGGCTGGTCTTGAACTCCTGACCTTAAGTGATCTGCCTGCCTTGGCGTCCAAATACAAATTGAAAGTGCTGGGATTACAGGTGTGAGCCACCACGCCTGACCCAAATCAATCTTTCAACCATGTAGAGTTCACTTACTTGCAAGCATTTCTGCAGGTGGCTTTTCCCTTTTCTCAAAAAATTGACATAATTAGAATGTATTAATCCATTACTTTTCCATTTATACAATAATATTAATTTTATTGTAGAGATTTATGAGGCACAATATGATGTTTTGATATTTGCTCACATTGCAGGATGATTAAATCAAGCTACTTATTTATCACCCGACTTATTTTTGTATATGTAGTGAGAATATTTTAAAATTTGTTATTCTCTTATCAATTTTCAAGTATACCATGCTATTAACTGTAGCCACCACACTGTACAGTAGATCTCCAACTTATTCCTCCTGTGTCACGGAGATTTTTGCATCCCCTGACCAACATCTTCCTAATTCCCTACCCCACTCCCCAGCCCATGGGAACCACCGTTCTACTCTCTACTTCTAGGACTGCTGCTTCTTTAGCTCCCACGTAGAACTGAGATCGTGTGATGATTGTTTTTCTGTACCTCGTTTATTTTACTTAACGTAATATCCTCCAGTTCCATCCATGTGGCTGCAGACTGCAGAGGAAAGAATTTTATTCTTTTTTTTTTTTTTTTTTTTTGAGACAGAGTCTCACTCTGTCACCCAGGCTGGAGTGCATTGGTGTGATCTCAGCTCACTGCAACCTCTGTCTCCCGGGTTAAAGCAATACTCTCGCCTCAGCCTCCCAAAGTGCTGGGATTACAGGCATTAGCCACCGCACCTGGCAGAATTTTATTCTTTTTTATGGCTGCATAGTCATTCATTGTGTATATGTACCACATTCTCTTTATGCACTCATCTGTTGATAGGCATTTGGGTTGATTCCATATCTTGGCTATTATGAATAACACTGCAATAAACACGGGAGTGCAGCTATCTCTTAACCATACTAATTTCAATTCCCTTGATTATATATTATCAGTGGGATTGATGGGCCAAAGGGTAGTTGTATTTTTAATTTTTTGAGAGAATTCCATACTGTTGTCCATAATAACCGTACTAGTTTATATTCCCACCAACAGTATACAAGCGTCCCCTCTTTTCTGCATGCCCACCAATACTTATATTTTATCTTCTTGAGAGTAGCCATTCTGACACGTATAAGGTGGTGTCTCACTGTGGTTTTCATTTGCGTTTCTGATCATTAGTGATGTTGAGCATTTTTTCATATATCTGTTGGCCATTTGTGTGTCTGTTTTTGAGAGATACCTATTCAGGTCCTTGGCTCATTTTTAAATTGGGTTATTTGTTTTCCTGCTGTTGAGTTTTTGAGTTTCTTATGTATTTTTGATATTCACTTCTTATCACATGTGTGGTTTGCAAATATTTTATTTCTTCTTTCCTTCTCTCTCTCTCTCTCTTTCTTTTTCTTTCTTTTTCTTTTTTCTTTGAGACAGGGTTTTCCTCAGGCACCAAGGCTAAGGTGCAGTGCTGGGATCACGGCTCCCTGCAGCCTCTACCTCCTGGGCTGAAGCAATGCTTCCACCTCAGCCTCCCATAACTGGGACTACAGGCATGCACCACCATGCCTGCCTACAGTTTTTCTTATTTTTTGTAGAGACAAGAGTCTCCCCATGTCACCCAGACTGATTTTGAACTCCTGGGCTCATGTGATCCTCCTGCCTCAGCCTCCCAAACTTCTGGGATTACAGGCGTGAGCCACCATGCCCAGCCAAATATTATCTTTCAATCCACAGGTTGTCTATTCACTCTGTTAACTGTTTCAGTGGCTGTACAGAAGCATTTTAGTTTGATGCAATCCTATGTGTCTATTTTTGCCCTTTGTTACCTGTGTTATTTTATTTGTATTACATTTTACTGACATGACCATACCTACCAGTCCCATAAATGACAATATTTACTATGTTTCTGTCCCATCATTATTATTATTCCTCTAATTCTATAACAATTGTTGAAAATCCTTTTGTTTTATAAAGAAAGGGATATTATAATATAATTCATCCCCGATGTCAGATATAGTAGATATACCACTGACCTTGTCCCTTCCCTGCCAACGATGAGAGGCTTAAATGGTGGTGTCCCCAAATAGAATGAGTTACTTTCCTGATTTATTGCTTGAAAGTTGCATTGATTATCCCTTGTTCTGTAACACATCGCCCCAAAATTTAGCAGCTTCAAAGAACAGACTTTATTATATCATGCAGTTTCCAAAGATCAGGATTCTTGGAGAGGCTTAGCTGGATGTTTCTGGGGCAGGTGTCTCATGAAGTTGCTGGGAAACTCTCTGTTGATGGCCGGAATTCCCAAGAGAGCCACCCAATGAAGAATATGCCACTGGACTTCCTGGGAGCAGGACATAAATTTTTTTTGTACTAATCTGCTGAGATTTGGAGATTATTTTTTGAATACTCAATATGGGTTTTTCTGCACCAAATATTTTTCAGAAACTTTTAGGAGAAGTTTTCAATATGAAAAATGAGAGTTTCAGGAAAGAAAATTTCCCTATTATTTATGCCTTCCCTGGATTTGAGCTTCCTTGATCTATGCCCTGCAGTGATTCCACATAGAGAGCTGTGGGAATATGTTTGCAATCCTCATCTTTATAGTTAGTTTCTCACAAAAGTTAAAAGAACTTTCATGACTGCAAAACTAATGCAAGATTCTATGAAAAGTTTATTTCCTTTTAAAGCACTGCATGATTACAGATACTGTTATTTCAGCTCTCTTTCTTCTTCCCCTTAAATCCACAGAAGTACAAATGAAGGTGGTTTTTCGAGTGGAAATTTCACTTTCCATGTTGAACAGTGCAATCTAGTAGATGCCACAATAACCAAGTAAATTTGGGATTGATTGAAACCATATAGTGATTACACTTGTTTGATACAGATACAGCCTAAAACTTTCAGGGAGCATTTGCTAACGTTTGCCTGGAAGAAAAAAAGAATGGTAAATTTTTGCATGAAAATGGCCAAATGTTTCCCCAAGCAGTTTTACTTGTATAAGTTATATTTTATTTTCAAATTGTCATCATATGCCATCTTTAATTTTGCCTATTATGACCTCCCTCTGAGTGGGAAGCAGAGGATCCTAGGTGAATGAAATGGAATGCGATTAATTCCCAGGCTCCTGAGACTCGGGGGAAGAATGCCAGCAGTGCAGTCAGGGGCCACTCTGGGTTCTCAGCTCCCTGTCTTGGTCCTGCTCCTGAGCTCTGCAAAAGCCTTCCCAGGTCATTGCAACCCTCTCCTCCTCCCCCGGTGGGGGATGCAGAGGGAATCCCCACCAGGTCTCACTTCTGCAAGGTCACGGGTGAATAGACTTGAGGGTGAATACACTCTCGAGCCGCGAATGGACTCTAACTTTGAGGTGGTGGGTGGCAGAGCTTGATCTGGTCGCAAGTGGATGGATTTGCAGAGGTTCACTGAGGTCTCTGACTCAAAATGACCAAGAACCACTCGCTGTTTGCATCCAACCTGGACGTGCATGAGTTGGGCTTCTGCTTCTTCATTGCAGACGTTTAGAACTGAAGTGGGTCTTTGCTGCATCCTCTCCAGAACCCTGGATTTTACAGACAGCACTGAGGTCCTTTCACAGGCTCTGTCTTCATCCTATCGTAGAGCTCACTGGCATGCCATTCTGCTAACTCTTTTCTTCTGTTTTGGAAAATATCATTTTTTATTTTTAAAATGTGAATATATTTCTATGTGTACATATGTGAATCATTTATGCATAAGTGGTCATTGAAATTGTGGGTGTGGATGGCTTCAGGTAGAGAGAGACGAGATAGAAATACAGGGAAACTTGGGATTGCTCCAGGGAGGACATGAAAATGCCAGCATTCTCTCGGAGACTAGAAATCTTCTATCACTTAAGCTGAATGGTGGACCCATGAGGGTTTGCATTATTGTTGTAAGTCTTCTTTGGAGCATATTTAAAATTCAGTTGCAACATTTAACAGACAAGATAGCTTTACGAAGCATAAAGTAGGCAGACTGATTAGAAGGAAAACTGCAGGGTATCACTGTAGGAGAAGAAGGAGGAGGAGGGGAAAAAGAAGGAGGAAGAGGAGGAGGAGGAGAAAGATGAGGAGGAGAAGGAGGAAGAGAGGAGGCAGAGGGAGAGAGGAAGAGAAGAGCAGGAGGAAAAAGAAGAGCAGAGGGAGGAGGAAGAAAGGAGGAGGGGAAGGTAGATGAAGAGAAGAGAAGAAAAAGGAAAAGGAAGCGGCAGAGGAGAAGGAGGAGGAGGAAGAAAGGTCTACTGCCTTCAGGGCCATTTGAGTCAGAGGAGTACCAACTGCAATCGTGATGATGCAGTCAATTGGAACAAAGGCTGACTGGCATGAACTCAGGAAGAGTGGCTGAGAACATGCACACACGAAACAGATAGGACTAGGGAGGTGAGAGCAATGAAGACCACATCTCATCCTGTAGTGCACGAATCCATCTTGACGTTGGCATCCATGAAAGTGACTCCATGAAAGCATGAAATCTTATCCCCTGCTCTCATCCTGGAAAAGGTTCTTGAAGTTCCCTCCCTGCAACATTCACTGGAGGAACTGAACCTTAATTGCTACTAAGAGACCTTTTGGCCGTGGAAGAAATGCAAGATAAAGTCTAATTGGCTGATGATTACATATGGGCCCACATTCAGGAATAATTTATCTTTTGTGTTTGGCAGCAAATTTTCGGAGCTCAGAGCTAATGTTTACATGTTTTTGAGCTTGTGTGATACTGTAATTTTGCAAGGCTTTGGATGGAGATATTTTGATTGGCCCTTTTGCTTATTAACTCAAGACTTATAATAATAATAAATCATAAAAATCATCATAACTGAATTATAAGGCTGGAAAGAATGTTAAGGAGTCAGTAAGAGAAAGCAATCCCCAACTGGTGCTGCTGCTAAGTATTTCCAGGCACCTGCAATGTTGGGGTGCACTTCACAATGATTAGGACAATCTCCCCCTGTGTCTGATGGGTTGTGAAAATTCCCAAAACTTCCACTCTCTCCACGACACAATTTACCAAAAAAGTTGGGTGCATTTTTGTGTTTGTTTGTTTTGCTAGGGCTGCCATCACAAAATTCTGTATGATGAGTGGTTTAAAACAACATAAATTTATTGCCTTATGGCTCTGAAGAGCAGAAGTCTGAAATCAAGGTGTCAAGCACGGTTGGTTCTTTCTGGAGGCTCTGAAAAAATCGGCTGCTGTGTTCGCTTTTGGTGAATTTCATTAATCCCTTGGTGTTCTTTGCGTGTAGAGCTGGCATTCAATCTCTTCCTCTATGGTCACTTTGGTAATATTTATTTCCATCCAATAGAGCAAGGGTCCCCAACCCCCAGGCCATGGACCAGTACCAGTCCATGGCCTGTTACGAAGCAGATCACATGACAGGAAGTGATCAGCGGGTGGGCGAACAAGCAAAGCTTCATCTGTATTGACAGCCATTCTCCATCGCTCACATAATCACATGAGTTCTGCTTCCTGTCAGATCAGTAGTGGCATTAGATTCTCATAGGAGCGTGAACCCTATTGTGAACTGCACATGCGAGAGATCCAGGTTGCCCACTCCTCATGAGAATCTAATGCCTGATGATCTGTCACTGTCTCCCATCACCCCCAGATAGGGCGGTCTAGTTGCAGGAAAATAAGCTCAGGGCTTCCACTGATTCTACATGATGGTGAGTTGTAGAATTATTTCATTATCTATTCCACTGTAACAGTAATAGAAATAAAGTGCACAATCAATGTAATGTGCTTGAATCATCCTGATGCCATCATCCTGCCCCAGATCCATGTAAAAATTGTCTTACATGAAAACTGTCCTTGGTGCCAAAAAGGTTGGGGACTGCTGCAATAGAGAGTGGAAGGCGAAGCAGAGTGTACAGAAATAATCCGACAGAAAGGAGCTTGTTGTTAGCTGGTGCATGTAGCTTTCTGGGACCACTCTCTACTCTTTACTATCTCTATCTTGTCAGCACCAATACTCATCAATACTTCACATGGCAAATACGAGTTTAGCACAGGCATACCATAATCAACCTAAATGAGAGATTTGTCTATTATGACAGACACTACCTACTAATACTAATGTATTAATACTTACTATTACTCATGCATTTATGAGCTATGGCTATTGTAAACATGGAGGCAGTTCTTCTTTACAACTGAATGACCTACCCGAAAGTCAGGGTGAGGGAAGACTCCAGCTCATTAACTATCAATCTAGTATTCAAGAAACAGACCAAATGGTGCTTGTCAATTTGAGTTTAAAAGTCTACTCCTGGCCGGGCGCGGTGGCTCACGCCTGTAATCCCAGCACTTTGGGAGGCCGAGGCGGGCAGATCACGAGGTCAGGAGATCAAGACCATCCTGGCTAACACAGTGAAACCCTGTCTCTACTAAAAATACAAAAAAATTAGCCGGTCGTGGTGGCGGGAACCTGTAGTCCCAGCTACCCCCAAGGCTGAGGCAGGAGAATGGTGTGAACCTGGGAGGCGGAGTTTGCAGTGAGCCGAGATTGTGCCACTGTACTCCAGCCTGGGCGATAGAGCAAGTCTCCGTCTAAAAAAAAAAAAAAAAAAAAGTCTACTCCTATTATAAATTTTCTCTGCCCAGCTTTAAATGCAAAGTTCCATAGCTGAAATTAATTGTTGGTTTCTCGACAGAAAACATGAGCAAGCTGTGTTGAGGCACTTCACGGTACGTCTTACCATGGGATTGTTGACCAGAATAACGTTTTATTAGACCTAATTAGGGATTCATTAGTGGGAAATATGCGTATTTGGATTTCGCAGATGATGAGACATGCCCTGTTGGTTTACCTCATCAACTTTTGACCGATAAGATGCCTGGGTGACCCTGTCAAACAGAAATTCTACTGTGGTTTGAAATATTAGAGTTGTAGCAAAGTTTGTTTCTCAAAAACATACCAGCCCAAAGGCATATGTTTTGCATAATATTTATTGCAATATTTGGACATGTTTATATACAGCATAAAGATTCTTTGGCACTTGTGCCTCTTGGCTTAATTGATTGTTATGTCTTTGATCTTCTGCCAAGTTAAAGGTTATTCGGTAGTTTCTACGAATTCAGAGACAATTTTACAATCCACTGCCTTTCCAATGTGAAAGGAATGCCTGGGTGAAGTGACAGTAACAATTGTGGCTTCATGAAACAGAGCGAGAATGCATCCTCTCCCATGTTGGGTGGGTGGGATCTGAGTGATGAGACTGACAGTTTCATTGGTGGTGGAGAAGAAAAACTTATTTAAAACAAATAACTGCATTTTGCCAAGGGCTGTCACCTTTGCCAAGGAAGCCGAGTTTGAATCCACCCTGCAGAAGGTGCAAAGAATCTTTAAGCAATACGTAAACACGCCCAAATATTGTGACAAATAAATAAACAGGGAACACAAGTTTTCAAGAGAGGGACGTGAAGGAGGAAGCAGTCTCAGTTACCCCTTCTAGCAGCAAGGCTACCAGGAGGAAGGCACTCCAAAGGCCATGGGCAGAGCAGGATGACCAGAGTGGCATCCTTTCCTGGGCAATGAGGGGCCCAGAAAACACAGAAACACCTTAGACAGCAGCTGCATTTGTCTTTTATCAATATTTAAGCATGGATTTTTTTACACGGAATCACAGTTATCCATTCTATATTGCTGGCTAAATAGCTACATTATCTATTTTTTTCTGATCCTTCATTCTTTCATTTGTATTTGGAAACAGCAAACGCTGCTTTCAGATGACCACAGAATATTACCACAGTGAATCTTTTCCAGCAAAAGGTATAATATTTTTTATTCTGTGCTAGTTCAGTGCTTATTTCATAGTAAGATTCATGCATACATACATACATACACATATACACAAGTAAGTACATAGGCATTGTCATGGTTAATTATATGTGTCAACCTGGCTGAGCCATGGGGTTCCCATATATTTGGTCAAATGTTACTCTAGATATGTTTATGAATATTATTCTGGTTGAGATTAACGAATGAATCAGTAGACTTAGTAGAGTGGATTGTCTTCTGTTATGTGGGTAACAGAGCAATTGATTCAATGGTGGTGTCATTAGGGAACAAGGAGGAAAGACAAGAAAACAGAAAAGGTTGTTGGCCACTGTGGAAAACAGTGTGGAGATTCCTTAAAGAACTAAAAGTAGAACTACAATTTGATCCAGCAATCCCACTCCCGGGTATCTACCCAGAGGAAAAGAAGTCATTATATGAAAAAGAATTGTCCTCTGTTTTGAGGGTGGACATAGAACAAAGCAAAAATGGAGTAACAAAGAATTTGCTCTCTCTGCCTGTCTTTGAGCTGGGACAATAGTTTTACTCCTGACTCCACACTGGACTCAGACTGCAACTCTCACCATTGGCTCTCCTGGGTCTCAGACCTTCAGAGTGAGACTGGAACTCTCACCATCAGCTCTCCTGGGTCTCAGGCCTTCAGACTCAGACTAGAACTCACACTCTCAGCTCTCCTGGGTTTCAGACCTTCAAACTCAGATTGGAACTCTCACCATCAGCTCTCCTGGGTATCAGGCCTCCATACTCAGACTGGAACTCACGTCCTCAGCTCTTCTCAGTCTCAGGCCTTCACACAGGAACTCACCATCAGCTCTCCTGGGTCTCAGATCATCATGCTGGAACTCACACCCTCAGTTCTCCCAGGTCTCAGGTCATCACACTGGAATTCACACCATCAGCTTTCCTGGATCTCAGGCTGTCACACTAGAACTCACACCATCCGCTCTCCTGAGTCTCAGGTCTTCAGACTCAGACTGGAACTCACACCCTCAGCTCTCCTGGGTCTCAGACCTTCAGACTGGAACTCATACCTCCTGAGTCTCCAGGCCTAATAACTAAATCTACAGGCAGCATCATGGATGAACCTTAGAAATTCAAAATTGGCAGAAAAAATATACATAGGAGAGTATGTGCTATGTTAGCAATAACTATGTTCAAAAGTGAGCAAAAGTGAACCATAAAATTTAATGTACCCAGATAAATTTAATTTTTAATTTATAAATAATGTATGTATGTATGTATGGAGTACAGTGTGATATTTGATATATGCATACCTTGTGGAAGGATTAAATTGAGCAAATTGCCATATTCACCGCCTCACCTACTTATTTGTTTTGTGTGTGTGGTGAGAACATTTAAAATCCACTCTCTTAGCCAGTTTGGTTTCTGTTGCTTTTTTTGAGACAGAGTCCTGCTCTGTTGCCCAGGCTAGAGTGCAGTGGTGGGATCTTGGCTCACTGCAATCTCTGCCTCACGGGTTCAAGCTATTCTCCTGTCCCAGCCTCCCAATTAGCTGGGATTATAGGTGTGCACCACGATGCCTGACTAATTTTTGTATTTTTAGTAGAGACGGGGTTTCACTATGTTGGCCAGGCTGCTCTTGAACTCCTGACCTCAAGTGATCTGCCCGCCTTGGCCTCCCAAAGTGCTGGGATTATAGGCGTGAGCCACCCTGCCCGGACTTGTGGAATGATTAAATTGAGCTAATTGCTGTATTCATCACATCAACTACTTATTATTTCTGTATATGTGGTGAGAACATTTATAATCCCCTCTCTTAGCCACTATGAAATATATATTATGTTATTATTAACTGGTCTCCATGCTGTAGAATACATCCCTAAGACATTCCTCCTTTCTACCTAAAACTTTGTACCCTTTGATCAACATCTTCCCAATCTCCAACGCCGAGGCCCCTGGGAACCACTGTTCTACTGTCTGTTTCCGTTAGTTCAATTTGTTTAGATTCCACATAGAAGTGAGATCATAGGCTGTGTTTCTGTGCCTGGCTTATTTCACCTGGCATGATGTCCTCTGGGTTCATCCATGTTTTCTTAGTCTTAAGAGAGTACCAACGAGACAGGACTTTTAATAAAATAGCAGTGAGGGGAGAGGGATCAAATTGGGATTGAAAGCAATTCATCTGAAAAAAATTCCTATAGCCTCTTCCTTCCAGGGTCCATCTTACTGACCTAGTTTGAATGAGGTCTCCACCCTCTGAGGCATAAAACCAGCAAACCGTGGTGGCAGCATAGTGCAGTGGTAGAGAATCCACTCTCACATCAGCAAGATGCGTTCAGGGCTAAAGAATTGTTGGAGATAGGAAACTATGCAGGAAGGATTCACTGCACCTAAAACTAATTTGCTTTGTGTGTGAAGTGTTGGGTATCTTTAAAGGAAAACATGCATTGGTGTGAAAGGATGAATATGCAAAGCATGTTAAGAAGCAAGCCAATAAAATAAGCATGGATCCAACAACCCACATAAAAAATGGAGAATATTTATCACTCATTGTTGCTCTCAAGGCTTCCTTCTATACTGTCTTGAAAATCCCACTGTCAAAGTTAAATATTGTCCTGAATATTTTGTGAAATAATAACATAACAATTTTGCCTAAGAGCTCTATATTCCTAATTAATATATTATGGTTTAGTTAGGCTAACTTTTGAATCATATTCACTTAGAACACACTACATATTCTGTATTTTTTTCCCTTCCAAAAATTTGAAATTTCTGAGATTCAGCCACGACTCTGCACATAGATTTAGTTAACTCATTTTGCCTTTGTACAATCTTTCATTATTTAACTATTTCACACTTTATAGGTCCATCCCCTTCACAGTGAACATCTGAGTTGTTGCAGGGTTTTACTGTTGCAAACATTGCTGCTAAGAGCATGCTTATCTATATACAAGAGTATGCAAGAGTTCCTCTAAACTATATACCAGCGAGGGGAATTGGTGGGTCGTGTTCTGACTTAAAGGTTGGTGCCAAAGGGATCTCCAACATAGTTGTACTGATTTATGGTACCAGCAGCAGTGGGTGAATGTTCTCATTGTTTGACATGTACATTAGCAGATAGATTTAGCCATAATTAGAGACTGCTCACTGATACCAAACCAGTTTTTCCCTCTTTAGAGCTTGACCACATTTTCCATCTGCTCCTGGAATTCAGTGTCTGGTTGAGTTCTAGCCAAGGAAATGTGAGTATAAGCATGTGTCCCATGGAAATCTCCCACGGGTGAGCTTCCATGAGCTTTTTCCTTGGAACTGATAAAACTGAAACAGTGACCAAAAAAGTCAACAAACAAAAAAGGGGTACCTTGCAAGGCAGGTGTTGGAGATGGCAGAGTACCCATTTGGCAATAAACCTGAGTGTCTTCTCACCACTTGGAGAAAAGCTACTCAAGCAGGAACACCTGCAAAGGGCTAGTAAAGTAGAAAAAATAAACTATGATTTGTTAAGCCAATAAAATCCTGTGGTGCCTTTTTTATATCGGTGGACATTACTCCAGGATTCTGAATGGGATCAACCTTGTGCATCTAAAATGACAGCATTCTCTGGTGGCAATGTTCATTTCTTATTGTCTAATGTGATGGCCAACTTGTCACTGGGTTATTCAGCTGTCATAGTTCCTCTGTTGGAAAGCCCTGCAGTTTTTGACCTTTGTTCATCGAAGGACTGTAAAAATAATTGTAAGAAAGGATGAAAATATGTGAGTATGTGTACATAAATATTTGTAGACTTTTATAGCTGTCATGCACATCAAATATGGGCATACATGCACAAATGTGTTCAGAAATATGGAAATTTTAGGAATTGTTTAGAATTTAAGATTTCTTTTATTTCATGGCTTTAAAGAATATCCACGGGGCTGCACATAATGAGAGATGTATATTTGTGCCATGATTTTGAAGAGTGTTATACCGGTTGCACAGAAATTTATAGAAACCGGAACCTTCTGAGCAAAAAAGGTGAATTCTGAATATTAATATTACTTTTACTCCTTTGTAATTGAATGTTTCTGGGTGATAACCAGGCTCTACATTAGCAAAGTCTCATATAATTTTCTGTAATAATGGAAATGGGCTGCCAAGTGGTAGCCTCTAGCCATTTGGGACTACTGAGCACTGAAATGCATCTAGTTTGACCAAGAAAGTGAATTCTTTTCTTGAATTTTTAATTTTACCTTTTGTGGATACATACTAGATGTACATATCGAAGTAAATTCTTAATTCTATTTTATTTTAAATCTTTTAAATTTGAATGTAATTAGCCACAGATGGCTAGAGGTATGATGTTGGACAACGCACCAGATCTACAGGAACTTGCCATTCAAAAGGTCAAGCAGCAACATCCACTTCACCTGGGGTGCAGCTAGAAATGGAATTTCCCAGGTCCTGCTCAGGACTTACTGCATCAGACTCATTCGGGAGCATGTTCAGGTTAGAGAGCATTATATCAGTTGTAGAGAAATTTGCACAAGTTCCATCCATGCCCATCAGAACCTGACCATCAGAAAAGAACAATTCCAAAAATTGAAATTTTTTATCTGCTGACCCGGAGAGTTCCTTCATACAGATATCCCAACCTTATCCTGTCTTCTGCTTTCCGGAACTTCCCTGAGCAGAGCAACCTGACTGGCATCTGTCCACCATCCAATGAATAAAACACTATTCTTTTTGATTTTTAAATTTTTAAAATGTATTTAAGGGATACAAGTGCAGTTTTGTTACATAGATATATTGCATGGTAGTGAACTGAGGGCTTTTTTGGTATTCATTGCCTGAATAATGAACATTGTACCCACTAAGTAATTTCTCTTCTCTCACCCACCTTTCACTCTCCCACCCTTTCAAGTCTTCAGTGTCTATTATTCCACTCTCTGTGTCCATGTGTACACATTACTTAGCTCCCACTTATATGTGAGAACATGTGATATTTTTCTTTCTGTTTCTGAGTTATTTCACTAAAGATAATGACCTCTGGTTCCATCCATGTTGTTGCAAAAGACATGGTTTCATTCTTTTTCATGACTGCATAGTATTCTGTGGTATACCTGGACTGCCACATTTTCTTTATCCAGTCATCCATTGATGGACATTTAGGTCCAATGAAGACAATATTATTCTGTTTATTTGCAGCTCTCCAGTGTGTAAGTCATCAGTGTTCCAGAAAACAAGCTACGACTTATTCAGTTTCTAAAATTAATATACTCTACACTTTCTGCAGTATTGTGTTCCACCATGCAGCTTATGAGGCATAAAGGGGAGTCACATAACATGGTTTCTCTAAAGAGAGAAATGCATTCAAATGAATAACTGAGTTTCATCAAGTGTGCACATGCTACAGATTTCCAGTATGAAGCACATGTGCTGCAAACCTTGACAGGCTTTCATCTAGGTGAAGCACATTTGCATCTTGCCTTTTCCTTAGAGACTGTGTCTCACTCTGTCACCCAGGCTATAGTTCAGTGATGTAATCATAGCTCACTGCAGCCTCAACCTCTTGGGTTCAAGCAATCCTCCTACCTCAGCTTTCTGATTAGCTGGGACTATAGGTACTATAGGTACACACTACCCATCTAATTTTTTGTATTTTTTGTAGAAACAGGCTCTTGCTATGTTGCCCACGCTGGCCTCGAACCCCTGCTTCAAGTGATCCTCCTGCCTTAGCCTCCCAAAGTTCTGTGATTATAGGCATGACCCATTGCCCCTGGCCTCATCTTGCTTTTATTCTCTTTGTCAACAAAAATCTTTCACATATTGCCTCGCTGTTCTCTTGTTGCCACTTGAGCCCATTTGTTCTCAGAAAGCAAGTGACATTCCATCATCCCCAGATCAAGGAGCCAAGGAGGACATTAGACATTATGTATCACCAGATGGCTGAAAGTATTTACAATCCAACTTGCACACACTGCGACTGAGTTACTATTAGGATTCTGCCGTTGAAGTATCAGGCGTTGGTCGAGCAGCCATTTTCTCAGACCCCAGGACATGTAGAATGACTCCCACGAATACTTTCTGCAAATGGTTCCAAGGTTCGTAGACATCATTGTGTGTCATAATGGAGGTGGCATACGTCAGATTTGAGCCAGCGGACCGTGGGAACACAGAAAAGCAGCACCTGCCAGTAGGGTGAGTCCAGGGCAGGTTCTTGGAAGAGATGAGGGGATTTTGTGAGCTGACCCCAGAAGAATGGGCACTGGCAAGGCATGCTTTCTAACACTTACAGAACATTTCCAAAACAGTGAGTTGGGTGAGTCCCCATTCCTGTATATTTTATGAAGAGGCTAGACATTGAGAAGTAATCATGGAGCGAGGTAAGAGGTAGTGGGTGATGATGGCATATAAATATTTGCACGTATGCATGGCTGCCTAGTTGGTACATTTTGAATATATGAGTGTTTAGAAATATAAGTGTAAGAAGAGCTGGGCATGGTGGCCTACACCTATAATCCCAGAGCTCTGGGAGGTTAATGAGAGAGGATTGATTTAAGACAGGACTTCAGCACCAACCTGCACAACACAGTGAGAGACCATCTCAAAATAAAATAAAATAATAAAATAAAATAAAATATTCAGTGTACTGCAACACACCTCTAATCCCAGCTACTTGGGAGGCTGAAACGGGAGGATCACTTGAGCCCAGGGAAGTCAAGGGTAAAGTGAGCTATGATGGTGCCACTGCACCCCTGCCTGGGCAATGGAGCAAGACTGTGTCTCCTAAAATAAAAATAAAGAAATGTATGTATAAGACAGAAGTGATTTTTGGTTGATGATAGCTGGGGAAACTTTAAGGAAGGCAAAATAAGAACGTTTTAGATCCTAAAATGTTTAAAGTATTCCTATAGATGGATGCATGAACAACTTGCTCTTTTCCTTGTCCTCTGAAACTCAGTGGGTACTATAATCTTAAAAGTACGTGGAAAGAACATGCAGAAAGCTGAAACTGGATCCCTTCCTTACATCTTATACAAAAATTAACTTAAGATGGATTAAATAATTAAAAGCATAAAAATCCTAGAAGAAAACCTAAGCAATGTCATTCAGGACATAGGCATGGGCAAAGACTTCACAACTAAAACACAACAGCAACTAAAAGCAACAGCAACAACAGCCAAAACTGATAAATGGGATGTGATTAAATTAAAGAGCTTCTGAACAGCCAAATAAACTATCAGCAGAATGAACAGGGAAACTCTAGTGTTATAGTATGGGAGAAAACTTTTGCAATCTATCCGTCTGACAAAGGGCTAATATCCAGAATCTACAAAGAAGTTACACAGATTTACAAGAAGAAAACAAACAACCCCATCAAAAAGTGGGTGAAGGATATGAACAGACACTTCTCAAAAGAAGACATTTATGCAGCCAGCAAACATATGAATAAAAGCTCATCATCACTGGTCATTACAGAAATGCAAATCAAAACCACAATCAGATACCATCTCATGCCAGTTAGAATGGTAATCATTAAAAAGTCAGAAACAACAGCTGCTGGGGAGGATGTGGAGAAATAGGAACACTTTTACACTATTGGTGAGAGTCTACATTAGATCAACCATTGTGGAAAACAGTAAGGTGATTCCTCAAGGATCTAGAACTAGAAATACCATTTGACCCAGCAATCTCATTGGATATACACCCAAAAGATTATAAACCATGCTACTATAAAGACTCATGTACACATATGTTTATTGCAGCACTATTCGCAATAGCAATGACTTGGAACCAATGCAAATGCCCATCAATGATAGACTGGTTAAAGAAAATGTGGCACATATACACCATGGAATACTATGCAGCCATTCAAAAGCATGTGTTCATGTCCTTTTCAGGAACATGGATGAAGCTGGAAACCATCCTTCTCAGCAAACCAATACAAGAACAGAAAACCAAACACTGCATGTTCTCACTCATAAGTAGGAGTTGAACAAGGAGAAGACATGGACATGGGAAGGGGAACATCACATACTGGGGCCTGTCAGGGAGTGGAAGGCTAGGGGAGGGATAGCACTAGGAGAAATAACTAATGTAAATAATGGGTTGATAGGTGCAGCAAACCAACATGGCACATGGATAGCTATATAACAAACCTGCATGTTGTGCACATGTACCCTGGAAGTTAAAGTATAATAACAAAAGAGGCATCATGATGAATAAGTATGTATTAATGCAGACAGAAACACAGTGCAAAGTGCAGAATCTACCATAACAAAGACCTAATTTCCACCAGGAAATCCAAGTTCGTTTCTGCCTAATCACATGCTTGTTTAGTAACTGCAAATTATCTGAACTCCAGGCTTCTTCTGGAGATCACCAAGGGGCTTCTTTTAATTACTACCAGAAGCTGAGAGTCAAAGAAATCACTGAATTTCATATTATTCAAATATATTTTTTGGGTGTGTTCCAACATGGCCAAATAGCAACAGCTTCAGTCTGCAACTCCCAGCATGATTAATGCAGAATACAGGTGATTTCTGCATTTCCAACTGAGGTGTCTGGTTCATCTTACTGGGACTGGTTGGACAGTAGGTACAGCCCATGGAGGGTGAGCCAAAGCAGGTTGGGGCATCACCTCACCCAGGAAGCACAAGGGGTCCAGGGATTTCCCGTTACTAGCCAAGGGAAGCTGTGACAGATTATACCTGGAAAATTGGGACACTCCCGCCCTAATACTGTGCTTTTCCAATGGTATTAGCAAATGGCATACCAGGAGATTATACCCTACACCTGGCTTAATGGGTCCCATGCCCACAGAGCCTTGCTCACCGCTAGGCTCAGCAGTCCAAGATCAAACTGCAAGGTGGCATCCTGGGTTGGGGAGGGGCATCTGCCATTGCTAAGGCTTAAGTAGGTAAACAAAGTGGCTTGGAAGCTAGAACTTGGTGGAGACCACCGCAGCTCAATGAGGCCTGCCTGCCTCTGTAGACTCCATCTCTGGGGGCAGGGCATAGCTGAACAAAAGGCAGCAGAAACTTCTGCAGACTTAAACATACCTGTCTGATAGCTCTGAAGTGAGCAGTGTTTCTCCCAGCGTCGAGTTTGAGCTCAGAGAATGGTCAGACTGCCTCCTCAAGTGGGTCCCTGACCCCCATGTAGCTTAACTGGGAGACACCTCCCAGTAGGAGCTGACTGACACCTCATACAGTTGGGTGTTCCTCTGAGATGGAGCTTCCAGAGGAAGGATCGGGCAGCAATATTTGTGTTCTGCAATATTTGTCATTCTGTAGGCTCTGCTGGCCAGGCAAACAGGGTCAGAGTGGACCTCCAGCAAGCTCCAACAGATCTGCAGCTGACAGATCTGACTCTTAGAAGGAAAAGTAACCAACAGAAAGGAATAGCATCAACATCAACAAAAAGGACAACCACAACAAAACCCTAGCTGTAGGTCACCATTATCAAAGACCAGAGATAGATCAAATTACAAAGATGGGGAGAAACCAGAGCAGAAAAGCTGAAAACTCTAAAAACCAGAGCACCTCTTCTCTTCCAAAGGATAGCAGCTCCTTGCTAACAATGGAACAATGCTGGACAGAGAATGACTTTGATGAGTTGACAGAAGTAGGCTTCAGAAAGTCAATAATAACGAACTTCTCTGAGCTAAAGGATGATGTTCGAACCCATTGCAAGAAAGCTTTAAAACCTTGAAAAAAGATTAGATGAATGGCTAACTGGAATAAGCAGCATAGAGAAGACCATAAATGACCTGCTGGAGCTGAAAATCATGGCATGAGAACTACGTAATGTATGAACAAGCTTCAGTAGCCAGTTCAATCAAGTGGAAGAAAGGGTATGAGTGATTGAAGATCAATGAATGAAATGAAGTGAGAAGAGGATTGTAGAGAAAAAAGAGTAAAAAGGAAAGAACAAAGTCTCCAAGAAATATGGGACTATGTGAAAAGACCAAATCTACTTTTGATCGGTGTACCTGAAGGTGACGGGGAGAATGGAACCAAGTTGGAAAACAATCTTCCGGATATTATCCAGGAGAACTTCCCCAACTTAGCAAGACAGATCAACATTCAAATTCAGGAAACAGAGAACACCACAATGACATTCCTTGAGAAGAGCAACCCCAAGACACATAATCGTCAGACTGTCCAAAGTTGAAATGAAGATAAGAATGTTAAAGGCAGCCAGAGAGAAAGGTTGGGTTATCCACAAAGGGAAGATCATCAGACTAACCATGGATCTCTCAACAGAAACTCTTCAAGCCAGAAGAGAGTGGGAGCCAATATTTAACATTCTCAAAGAAAAGAATTTTCAACCCAGAATTTCATATCCAGCCAAACTAACCTTCATAAGTGAAAGAGAATTAAAATCCTTTACAGACAAGCAACTGCTAAGAGATTTTGTCACGACCAGGCCTGCCTTACAAGAGCTCCTGAAGGAAGCACTAAACATGGAAAGGAACAACTGGTACCAATCACTGCAAAAACATGCCAAATTGTAAAGACCATTGACGCTAGGAAGAAACTGCATCATCTAATGGGTAAAATAACCAGCTAACACCGTAATGAAAGGATCAAATTCACACATAACAATATTAACCTAAAATGTAAATGGAATAAATGCTCCAGTTAAAAGACAGAGACTGGCAAATTGGATAAAGAGTCAAGACCCATCAGTGTGCTGTATTCAGGAAACTCATCTTACGTACAGAGATACACATAGGCTCAAAAGAAAGGGATGGAGGAAGATCTACCAAGCAAATGGAAAACAAACAAACAAACAATCAAAAAAAGCATGGGTTGTAATCCTAGTCTCTGATAAAACAGACTTTAAACCAACAAAGATCAAAAGAGAGGGGGGCACCCAAGATGCCTGAATAGGAACAGCTCCAACGTCAAGCTCCCAGGGTGAGTGACACAGAAGATGGGTGATTTCTGCATTTTCAACTGAGCTTTGAAGAGAGCAGTGGTTCTCCCAGGATGGAGGTTGAGATCTGAGAATGGACAGACTGCCTGCTCAAGTGGGTGCCTGACCCCTGAGTAGCCTAACTGGGAGACATCCCCCACAAGGCACAGACTGATACCTCACACCTCACACTGCTCGGTACACCTCAGAGACGAAACTTTCAAAGCAAGAACCAGACAGCAACACACGCTGTTCAGAAATATTCTATCTTCTGCAGCCTCCGCTGCTGATACCCAGGCAAACAGGGTCTCGAGTGGACCTCAAGCAAACTCCAACAGACCTGCAGCTGAGGGTCCTGACTAGGATGCCCACACCAAAACCCCATCAGTAAGTCATCACCATCAAAGACCAAAGGCAGATAAAACCACAAAGATGGGCAAAAGCAGTGTGGAAAAGCTGGAAATTCAAAAAATCAGAGCACATCTCCCCCTCCAAAGGAATGCAGCTCATCACCAGCAACGGAACAAAGCTGGATGGGGAATGACTTTGACGAGTTGAGAAGAAGGCTTCAGTCAATCAAACTTCTCAGAACTAAAGGAAGAACTATGTACCCGGCGCAAAGAAACTCAAACCTTGAAAAAAGAATGGAAGAATGGATAACTAGAATAATCAATGCAGAGAAGACCATAAATGAACTGATAGAGATGAAAACCATGACACAAGAACTACGTGACAAATGCACAAGCTTCAGTAACTGACTCAATCAACTGGCAGAAAGAGTATCAGTTATTGAAGATCAAATGAATGAAATGAAGTGAGAAGAGAAATGTAGAGTAAAAAGAGTAAAAGGAAATGAACAAATCCTCCAAGAAATATGGGATTATATGAAAAGACCAAATCTACATCTGATTGGTGTGACTGAAAGTGACGGTGAAAATGGAACCAAGGTGGAAAACACTCTGCAGGATATCATCCAGGAGAACTTCCCCAACCTAGTAAGGCAGGCCAACATTCATATTCAGGAAATACAGAGAACACCACAAAGATACTCCTTGAGAAGAGCAACTCCAAGACACATAATTGTCAGATCACCAAAGTTGAAATGAAAGAAAAAATGTTATGGGCAGCCAGAGATAAAGGTCGGATTACCCACAAAGGGAAGCCCATCAGACTAACAGCAGATCTCAGCAGAAACTCTACAAGCCAGAAGACAGTGGGGGCCAATATTCAACATTCTTAAAGAAAAGAATTTTCAACCCAGAATTTCATAACTGGCCAAACTAAGTTTCATAAGTGAAGGAGGAATAAAATCCTTTACAGACAAGCAAATGCTTAGAGATTTTGTCACCACCAGGCCTGTTCTACAAGAGATCCTGAAGGAAGCACTAAACATGGAAAGGAACAACCAGTACCAGCCATTGCAAAAACATGCCAAAATGTAAAGACCATTGATGCTAGGAAGAAACTGCATCAACTAACGAGCAAAATAACCAGTTAATATCGTAATGAGAGGATCAAGTTCACACAACAATATTAACTTTAAATGTAAATGGACTAAATGGTCCAATTAAAAGACATGGACTGGCAAATTGAATAAAGAGTCAAGACCCATCAGTCTGCTGTATTCAGGAGACCCATCTCACATGCAGAGACACACATAGGCTCAAAATAAAGGGATGGAGGAAGACCTACCAAGAAAATGGAAAACAAAAAAAAAAAAAGCAAGGGTTGCAATTCTAGTCTCTGATAAAACAGACTTTAAACCATCAAAGATCAAAAGAGACACAGAAGGCCATTACATAATGGTAAAGGGATCAATTCAACAGGAAGAGCTAACTATCCTAAATATATATGCACCCAATACAGGAGCACCCAGATTCATAAAGCAAGTCCTTAGACACTTACAAAGGACTTAGACTCCCATACAATAATAATGGGAGACTTTAATACCCCACTGTCAACATTTGACAGATCAACGAGACAGAAAGTTAACAAGGATATCCAGGAATTGAACTCAACTCTGCACCAAGCAGACCTAATAGACATCTACAGAACTCTCCACCCAAAATCAACAGAATATACATTCTTCTCAGCACCACATCGCACTTATTCCAAAATTGACCACACAGTTGGAAGTAAAGTACTCCTCAGCAAATGAAAAAGAAAAGAAATTATAACAAACTGTCTCTCAGACCACAGTGCAATCACACTAGAACTCAAGACTAAGAAACTCAATCAAAACCACTCAACTACATGAAAACTGTACCAGAATCTCTGAGACACATTTAAAGCTGAGCGTAGAGGGAAATTTACAGCACTAAATGCCCACACGAGAAACCAGGGAAGATCTAAAATTGACATCCTAACATCACAATGAAAGGAACTAGAGAAGCAACAGCAAACACATTCAAAAGCTAGCAGAAGGCAAGAAATAACTAAGATCAGAGCAGAACTGAAGGAGATAGAGACACAAAAAAAATCCTTCAAAAAATCAATGCATCCAGGAGTTGGTTTTTTGAAAAGATCAACAAAATTCATAGACTGCTAGCAAGACTAATAAAGAATAAAAGAGACAAGAGTCACATAGATGCAATAAAAAATGATAAAGGGGATAGCACCACCAATCCCACAGAAATACAAACTACCACCAGAGAATACTATAAACACCTCTAAGCAAATCAACTAGAAAATCTATAAAAAATGGATAAATTCCTGGACACATACACCCACCCTAGACTAAACCAGGACAAATTTGAACCCCTGAATAGACCAAAAACAGCTTCTGAAATTGATGCAATAATTAATAGCCTACCAACCAAAAAAGTCCAGGACCAGATGGATTCACAGCCGAATTCCCATATGCCAATAGCAGACACACAGAGAGCCAAATCATCAGTGAATTTCCATTCACAATTGCTTCAAAGAGAATAAAATACCTAGGAAACCAAATTACAAGAGATAGGAAGGACTTCTTCAAGGAGAACTACAAACTGGGCAAAAACTGGAAGCATTCCCCTTGAAAACCACCACAAAACAAGTATGCCCTCTCTCACTACTCCTATTCAACATAGTATTGGAAGTTCTGGTTAGGGCAATCAGGCAAGAGAAAGAAATAAATAGTATTCAAGTAGGAAAAGAGGAAGTCAAATTGTCTCTGTTTGCAGATGATGTGATTGTATATTTAGAAAACCCCATCTTCTCAGGCCAAAATCTCCTTAAGCTGATAAGAAACTTAAGCAAAGTCTCAGGATACAAAATCAATGTGCAAAAACCACAAGCATTCCTATATACCAGTAACAGACAGACAGAGAGCCAAATCATGAGTAAACTCCCATTCACAATTGCTACAAAGAGAATAAAATACCTAGGAATCCAACTTACAAAGGATGGGAAGGACTTCTTCAAGGAGAACTACAAACCACTGCTCAAGGAAATAAGAGAGGATGCAAACAAATGGAAAAACATCCCATGCTCATGGATAGGAAGAATCAATATTGTGAAAATGGCCAGACTGCCCAAAGTAACGTATAGATTCAATGCTACCCCCATTGAGCTACCACTGACTTTCTTCACAGAATTGGAAAAATCTACTTTAAAGTTCATATGGAACCCAAAAAGAGCCTGCATAGCCCAGACAATCCTAAGCAAAAAGAACAAAGGTGGAGGCTTCATGCTACCTGACTTCAAACTATACTAAAAGGCTACAGTAATCAAAACAGCCTGGTACTGGTACCAAAATAGATATATAGACCAATGGAACAGAACAGAGGCCTCAGAAATAACACCACATATCTACAACAATCCGATCTGTGACAAACCTGACAAAAACAAGAAACGGGGAAAGGATTCTCTATTTAATAAATGGTGCTGGGAAAACTGGCTAGCCATATGTAGGAAGCTGAAACTGGATCCATTCCCTACGCCTCATACAAAAATTAACTCACGATGGATTAAAGACTTAAATGACCTACAGCCATAAAAACCCAGAAGAAAACCCAGGCAATACCATTCAGGGCATAGGCATGGGCACGGAATTCATGACTAAAACACCAAAAGCAATGGCAACAAAAGACAAAATTGACAAATGGGATCTGACTAAACTAGAGTTTTTGCACAGCAAAAGCAACTACCATCAGAGTGAACAGGCAACCTACAGAATGAGAGAAAATTTTTGCAATCTTCCCACCTGAAAAAGGGCTAATATCCAGAATCAACAAAGAACTTAAACAAATTTACAAGAAAAAATCAAACGATCTCATCAAAAAGTGGGCAAATGATATGAATAGGCACTTCTCAAAAGAAGACATTTATGCAACCAACAGACACATGACAAAATGCTCATCATCATTAGTCATCAGAAAAATGCAAATTAAAACCACAATGAGATACCATCTCACACCAGTTAGAATGGCAATCATTAAAAAGTCAGGAAACAACAGCTGCTGGAGAGGATGTGGAGAAATAGGAACGCTTTTACACTGTTAGTGGGAGTGTAAACTAGTTTAGGCATTGTGGAAGACAGTGTGGCAATTCCTCAAGGATCTAGAACTAGAAATACTTTGGGACTCAGCCATCCCATTACTGAATATATACCCAAAGGATTATAAATCTTGCTGCTATAAAGACACATATACCTGTATATTTATTGTGGCACTATTCACAATAGCAAAGACTTGGAACCAAACTAAATGCCCATCAATGATAGACTGGGTAAAGAAAATGTGGCACATATACACCATGGAATACAATGCAGCCATAAAAAGGATGAGTTCACATCCTTTGTGGGGACATGGATGTAGCTGGAAACCATCATTCTTAGCAAACTCTCACAAGAACAGAAAACCAAACACTGCCTGTTCTCACTCATAGGTGGGAATTGAACAATGAGAACATCTGTACACAGGGTGGGGAACATCATACACCCTGGCCTGTCATGGGGTGGGGGCAGTGGGGAGGGACAGCATTAGGAGAAATACCTAATGTAAATAATGAATTAATGGGTGCAGCACACCAACATGGCACATGTTGTATACATATGTAACAAACCTGCACGTTGTGCACTTGTACCCTGTAACTTAAAGTATAATAATAAAAGATATATTTTTATTGCAAATGGTACTTCATTAAGAACTATAAATAACCATTTTAGTTTTCATTTTACAATTTTTATTGAATTAGTATTTCAATATTTTCTGCAGACATTTGGTATTTCTTTTTAAAACAGTTTTTATTTCCAATTGTATTAGGACACAGACACACATAGAGGTATGATCACATGAGGATACACGGGGAAGACAGCATTTCCAAGCCCAGGAGAGAGGCCTCAGGAGGAACCAGCCCTGCCCACACCTTGATCTCAGACTTCCAACCTCCAAGACTGTGAGAGACTCATTGTTTGTTGTTTATAAGCCTCCCAGTCTGTGGTATTCTGTGATAGCAGCCTCAAATGGACTAAGACGTCTCATAAGAAGAGGAGATAAGGACACAGACACACATAGAGGGACGATCCTGTGAGGGCACAAGAGAAGACAGCATCTCCAAGCCCAGGCTAGAGACCTCAGGAGGAACCAGCCCTGCCCACACCTTGATCTCAGACTTCCAGCCTCCAGGACCATGGGAGAATTCTGGGGGACCTGGTTATGCAGCCCTAGCAAACTAACACAGCAAGCATTATTTTCTCTACCATATCTCAGGGTAAATCACCTTCCTTTAAAATGGTAAGACCCTAAATCATAAAAATGCATTCCCATCTCTTATGTCTATTTTTCTCAGGGTAATAACTATGAGTAGAGTCTTACCAATAAAGTTCTTTACCTAACATATAAAACTGGCCTTAACCACCAAACGCTGAAAGTTCATTTTAGATTTTCAATGTAACAATAGTTTTTACAACAGGAAAAACTAAATTCAGTTATAATCATCTAAAAAGCACCCTCAAGTATATCATGTTCTTATTCTAATTCTTCTTTTACTCATACAATTCTCTTAGATTTTTTTTTTAAAAAAAAGAACCTCCAACTATATGCAGAAAAAAATTGTGATCCAAGAAATTGTGACTGGGCACAGTGGCTCACAGCTGTAATCCCAGCACTTTGGGAAGCCAAGGCAGGCGGATCACTTGAGGATCACTTGAGGTCAAGGTGTGAGACCAGCCTGGCCAACATGGCGAAACCCCATGTCTGCTAAAAATACAAAAATTGGACAGGCGTAGTGAAATGCATCTGTAATCCCAGAAACTCAGGAGGCTGAGGTATGAGAATCACTTGAACCCAGGAGATGGAGGTTGCAGTGAGCCGAGATTGCACCACTACACTCAAGCCTGTGAGACAGAGCAAGACTCTGTCTCAAAAAATGAAATAAAATAAATAAAGGAAATTGTAATAGGATGCTGCTGCATCCAAGTGGCTACGTTTGTGAATTAGGAGGATAAAGGAAATTGAAGAGGAGGATGGCAAGAAATGAAGCCTCAAATGTCTGTTTGTTTTCTCTTCTAATGGGTGTTTGCAAAAGAGTGGCATATATATGAGGAACTTCAGCTGTTAAAATAATTTCAGTATGCAATCCTTGGCTTGTCTTTCTTCTTGATATTATGGGACTGACTTTCCAGCGTTAGAATGGTGCTTCTAGGAAACCCAAGAAAAATATATTCAATTTCATCAAAAACTTAACTGGTGCATTTATTGAGAGCCTTATCTGTGGTCACGCTGATATCACAGCAAACTTATGACAGTTTGCTGAGTAAAGCAAACAGTATTTAAACACAGCAGTCCTCAACGTTTTTGGCACCAGGGACAGGTTTTGTGGAAGACAACTTTTCCATGGCTAGGGTTACAGGCAGGATGGTTTCAGGATGATTCAAGCACATTGCATTTATTGTGCACCGTATTTCTCTTATTATTCCATTGCAATATACAATGAAATAATTTTACAACACGCCATCATGTAGAATCAGTGGGAGCCCTGACCTTGTTTTCCTGCAATGAGACAGTCCCATCTTGGGGGGATGGGAGACAGTGACAGATCATCAGGCATTAGATTCTCATAAGGAGCGTCAACCTAGATCTCTCCCATGTGCAGTTCACAATAGGGTTCATGCTCCTACGACAATCTAATACCACCGCTATCTGCCAGGAGATGGCGCTCAGGAGGTAGATGGAGAGCAGCTGCCAATACAGATGAACCTTTGCTTGTCCACCTGCTACTCACTTCCTGCTGTGTGGCCCAGTTCCTAACAGGCCACATGGGGAACCCTGTTTTAATATATATCATCTCTAATCTTTCCCCCCAAATCTCTGTAATATAACGATTATTATTCCCAATGTACATCAAAAGACCCTGTAGGGCAGAGATGTAAAAGCATCAGCCTGATACTCTGTTGCTGGCATATATCATAGATGGTCATCAAATCCTAATTTTATACAGTTGTATAAAAGACATAAGTTCTAATATTTGATAGCAGGGTAAGGTGTGTATAGTTAGCAATAACGTATTGTGTATTTTAAAATAGCTAGAAGACTTGAAATGTTCCCAGCACATAGAAATGATTAACTCTCATGTTACAAATACTCCAAATACATCTGGTCTGATCACTACACACTCTATGCAAGCAACTAACTATCACATGTACCCCATAGATACGTAAAATAGTATGTATCAATAATAGAAAAAAGGTAAATGCAGTAAATGTAAAAAAAAGTTTCTCATAAAAAAATCTCAGTTTCTTCAAGTATCTGATATCATCCTTAAACCCACAACTCCCTGTGCAAGAAGTCAAGCTCGATTTTGGCTAGGGTTTGTGGGGCGCCTGATGTTTAGTTTGCACGCCATCCAATTTCACAGGGTTTTTTTGACATATTCCATGCATTACTCTTCTGCAAAGCATTTGGTCCTCACCTCACCATGAGCTCAGAAGGGTTGGAGTGTCCATGGGAAGGAAGGACCTTCTATGGGGTCATAAGCATTGCTTTGCTCAGAAGCAGCCTGAGCAGATGGAATTCTGGGCAAACGATGCCAGGACCCGAAGGGTTTTCTTCCAGCCCCAAACTTAACTCTCCTGATATGTTATAGTGCAAATAAGGCTGAAATATGAGAAAATGGCTGATGAGGGGATGTGCTGAGAACGAGGCAAAGGAGTCTGGCTTTCCCTTTTCTTGGGATAGCTGGAAGCATTTGAAGGATTTTGAGCATGAGAGAGGTGTGAGCAGAGATGCGTTTCTCAGACAGAAGCTGGCCTGTGGTTTGGGTTCCCCTAGACAGGAAAAGATTAGAAGCAGGGACACCATTGGGAATCAACAATTGATGGCCAAAAATTCACCCAGTCAAAATGGCAGGAAATGGCCTCAGAATACCTCAGATGCTGAAGGTGCCTTGTAAGTATTAGTCAAATTGAATATACTTTGGATTTGGAGGTATACATTATATATTATGTATAATAGGTATGTTATATATAATATAATAATATATCTTAAATATTATAATATATAATACTTAAATACTATATGTAATATATAATACTTAAATGCTATATATAATATATAATATATAGTATTTCAAATATTATATTATTATAAGAAAACCCAAATTATATGTTATTTCATATTATATATTAAATTGCCATTACTCTTAATGGCAGAAACCTTTTTTTACTTTCGCACCAACTTAATAATATGTAATATATAACTATATGATGTATAATATACCATTATATGTCTATGTATGTTATATATAATATACTATGTAATATATATTATATTCTATGTAATATATACTATGTAATATGACATAAATATGTTATATGTAATATATATCATATACATAATATAATGTAAATGTCATATATTTTATAGTATAAGGTGTTATATAACATGGTGTTATGTCTGTATGTTATATACATTATATATTATGTAATATATATTATATACTATGTAGTATATATTATAATTAAATGTTTTATATGTAATATATATCATATATCTTATATATAATATGTCATATATTGTATACGGTGTTATATATTATATAACTATAGCATAAATTATGTAATAGATAATATAGTTATATATAATATAAAATGATATAAATTATATATAATACATAGTTATATTTTATAAATATATTTTATGACATACATAACATTTTATACTATTTTATTATTATATTATTTTATTATTTATACTATTTTAAACTACTTATATTATATACTTTTACATATTCAAATTATTACATATTTATGGATAACATTAAATTTTAATAACATAATTTATTATCTATAAAATACATATACAAATAATTATGTATATATACAATATAATAAATAATGAAATATTTATCAATAATGGTGACTTCAAAACACAAAATCAAAATTTTTATCAGATGTGAGGTCAAAAGGATGCTGTAATCAAGCTCTGGATGGAAAGGACCAATCTTATTGAGCACAGGTGGAAAGACAGAATGCATTTTTCTATTAATATTTAACCAAGATCTATCGTGCTTATCTTTGCAGTAGCAACAGCACCAAGAGGACATGATCCCTGTCCTCAGAGTCACACATTGTCCAAAAACTTACACAAAATAAGATGCTAGGGATGAACTCAGAAAGTGCTATGAAATAATAGCCGGGCATGGTGGTGGGTGCCTGTAATCCCAGCAACTTGGGAGGCTGAGGCACGAGAATTGGTTGAACTCAAGAGGCAGAGGTTGCAGCTAGCCAAGATCATGCCACTGCACTCCAGCCTGGGCAACAAGAGAAAGATTCTATCTCAAAAAAATAAAAAATTAATTAATTAAAATTTAAAAATAAAATTAATATTAATCGCAAATACATAGTGACAAGCTTCCTGGAAGCCAAAAGAAAAAAGTGAGACATCTTCTGTGTTATTAATAATACATTTCTTTGGTAAGAAATTATGCAAAGCTTTTCCAGTCATATCTGGGTCATTCATACCAAAAATGTCTTCAACAGTACCCCTGCAGGAAAGACAGGATCACAACTTAAAAGTGCAATCTGTTACAGATATTCTAATTTTAGAGGTCCATGCACAATAAGAAGGTACCGCTCAGCATTAGCAATTCTGTGGAGAACTACAACAGAAGTGGGCTAAGAGCTCAGCTTTTGGATGGTCCAGATTTTATTTTACTGAAAAAAAAAATCTATGCTATCCAGGACCATGAGTCCTTCAAAAATGCTCCTCCAATAGCGTGTCTCTCAAGTAGTTCCATTTTAGGATCATATCATCTGGCAGAAGCATGGACAACCTGCATTTTTCTGCGGTTGTTTAAGGGCGTGTGCATAAACCCTAATGATAGATGATGAGAAGAGCGTGGTTACAATCCTGCAAAGGAAGATTCATGGCAGAATGGCTGCTGGGCTTCCCTCAGTGCAGCTAATATATTTCTTAAAAATGAAAGTCCTCTCCACTCCCATCCATCTATCTATCTATCTATCTATCTATCTATCTATCTATCTATCTATCTATCTATCTATCTTTCTATCTTTCTATCTTTCTATATTTCTATCTATCTATCTCTATCTGTATTTCTAACTATATCTATCTATCCGTATATCTATTTAGCTTTCTATCCATCATCCATCAGCTATTATCCTTTTATCTTTCTACCATCTATCTGTCTACATATCACCTATTATCTCTCTCTATCATCCTTCTATCATCTACCTATCATCTATTTTTTTCTCTTTTTCTATTCTCTATCTCTCCCTTTGTATTTCCATCTCCTACATACACACACACCCACACCCACACACACACATGACAGATCTCCAATCTTCTGCTCCCTTGGGCAATATAGTTAGATCATTTTATTATAGGAAATGTGTCCAAGGAAAACAAAGAAGTCACTGGTCCTGACCACAGAAATATTTCCATCACAAAGAACACGGACTGAGCAATGCAGTCTCTTTGTGAAGAATGAGGATCCATTTTAGGCAAAATATAACTTAAAATAGCCCGAACCACTGTATGGATTTGCTCTGCATACACTCATTTCATCTTGGTGACCATCTACCAAAAATAATTATATGTATTCTCAAAAATTTATCATAAGCCACTGTTAGGACAATGGCTTCATTGTAGGAACCACTGTTCATTGAGTCATCACTTAACTACAGTACAGTTGACTTTTGAACAACACAGGTTTGAACTATGTGGTCCAATTAGAAGGGGATTGGATTCTCTTCCACTTCTGGCACCACCGAGTCAGCAAGACCAACCTGTCTCTTCCTCCTCAGCCTCCTCAACATGAAGACACTGAGGATGCACACTTTTATGATGATCCACTTCCACTCATGAATAGTAAATGTGTTTTCTGTTCCTTATTATTTTCTTAATGACATTTTCTTTTCTTTAGCTTGCTCTATTGTAAGAATAGAGTATTTCATACACATAACATACAAAATATGTGCTAATTGACTGTTTATGTTATCAGGAAGGCTTCCACTCAAAAGTAGGTTATCATTATTTGTTTTGAGAGAGTCAAAAGTTACAAGTGGATTTTTTTTTGAGACAGAGTTGTGTTCTTGTTGGCCAGGCTGGAGTGCAGTGACTCAATCTCTGCTCACTGCAACCTCGGGCTCCTGGGTCCAAGTGATTTTTCTGCCTCAGCCTCCCGCGTAGCTGGGATGACAGGCACACGTCACCACACTCAGCTAATTTTTGTGTTTTTAGTAGAGACAGGATTTCACTATGTTGGCCAGGCTGGTCTTGAACTCCTGAGCTCAAGTGATCCACCCACCTCAGCCTCCCAAGGTGCTGGGGTTACAGTTGTGAGCCCTGTGCTCATACTACAGGTGGATTTTTGACTGCATGGAGGGTTGGCACCCCAACTCCCACATTGTTCATTGTACGTATACTCTATACATATATTATGCATATTAACTATACGTTATAGTTAATATATATTTTTATATATAGTTAATATATGTGTATTAACTATACATTAATATACTCTTGGGGTGTGTTTGTGTTCTCCAACACTCTGAGTGTTGGAGAAGTTACAGAATTTTTCACATCCTCTCTCACCTGTTATGGAAACAGGAATCCTGACTCCTGGGCTATTTTACATGGTGACATCAATTAAATTGGGCCTCAACTCCTGAAAGGAGAGGAAACAGTTTAGTACATGTCAGATCATATTGGATGACCACATAACCCGTTCAATAAAGAGCCAAATTTAGCCATGACAAGAAACTGGTGAATCTCACAAAGGCAGGCATGAAAAGATTCATTGCAATGGGTTTAAGAAGAAAGTGACTCTACTGTAAATTCCCATTCACTCAATATTGCTGTGATTGGGAACCTCATGCAGATGAAATTTGTCTTCTGTCCTTCATCTGAAAGAGCAATTACACAAATCCCAAAAATCTGCCTAAAAGGTGTGTTGGAGGCATTCTACACAACCATTATAAGGTTGAGTAGAATTAAGTATCCAATGCAATGGACACCTATAATGATCACGCTGAGTTACTGTGAGATGGTGTATAGAACAATAACAAATTTGAATATAATTAAATATCAAAGTAAATATGTGCAACGGTGACTTAAGCCATATGTAATCATCATTTGGGGATAGCACATCTGTAATGAAAGAAAGAGAAGATGCTATGTTTCTGCTCCATCTCTTATAGCTATAGCTTCTTCCTGAAGCAACTTATGGTTCTATCATGTGGTTTTCATATGAAAAATGATAAGGGCAGAATATTTGAAATTTCTTAGCTAATATGCTCAATGGATAAATGAATGGATAGATGATAGATAGATAGACAAACAGATACATGATGGATAGATAGATTAGATAGATAGATAGATAGATAGATAGATAGATAGATAGATAGACAGATAGATAGACAGATGAAAGATCTATAGTTAGGTAGATGACAGAGATTAGATTTTGATAGGTAGGAAAGTAGGTAGATAGATGATAGATGGATGAGTAGATAACTAAGTGATGGATTGATAAAGACAGAAGACATAGATGATGATAGACAATGATAGATGGATGTAGATGAATAGAGAGATGATAGATGAGACAGATGATAGACACATAAGATAACAGATAAATGGATAAGAGGAGATAAATGGATAGATAATAGATAGATACATAGACTGATACAGAGACATGAGAATTTAATAGGTAGGGAAGTAGGTACACAGAAAGCTTGATAGATGGATGAGTAGATAGATGATAGATGGATAAAATGGAAGAGATAGAGATAGATATGAGATAGACAATGATAGCTAAAATAATAAATCTAATAGCTATTACATATGATATGAATTTATACTCACATCCACACAGTTGAGGTTTGCATGTAGAGGAATAGTTAGATGTTAGCAATTTGTATTGAATTACAATGGTACTTTGTGTATTTAAGTGTCATAAGCCAAATTCTAAATAATCTAATCCTTTTAAAATTCCAAATCACTAGAATCCTGAGTTAAAAAGAACTCACTACCCTCCAAATCCAAATAATTTCTGGAGAGTAATGATGCAGTTGAGAGAAAGCCACAGCCTCTCTGAAGAAACTTCTCCACTGCATTCCCTGGAAACAGGCACTCTTTGGGGCTCTCATTTGCCTCGAGCTAATGATTTTATTCTCTTTGTTTGCTTATAGGGGGAAACAACTATGTTATAAATCAATGAGTTCTAGCTTTGTACACTGAATCTGGAGATCCGACAGGTTTGGAAAATTATTTTTGAAGCTGACCTCACTCATCTGTGCCGGCCTTGGCAGAGGGTGTGGTTAGATGCTGGTTCTGCTCACATAGATATGCCAGATGGAAAAAAATAAAAGTACTTTCAACAAACCAAGAAGCGGTGACCCAGATATAAAGAATGAGCATTTGTTTCCAGTGTCCGCTGGTGACTCACCTCATTCTGTCATTGGTCAGAGCCTTCCCGTTCTGAGGCACAGTCCTGGCAAAGGCCGGGTTCTGGAAGGACAGGGCTTGCCTGAGAGATAATGATTCAGGAATCAGACACGGGGGTGGGTGTTGGGTAATTGCATCGCTCTACCCTCAGCATGAGTTAGAAAAGGATTGCACTCCAAATTCTGCTGCGGGTCTTCATTCTCTGCTCTGTTTGTGTGTGTGTGTGAGAGAGAGAGAGATAGCGTCTTACTCTGTCGCTTAGGCTGGAGTGCAATGGCACGATCTCAGCTCACTGCAGCTTTGACCTCCTAGGGTCAAGCTATCCTCCCACCTCAGCCTCCGAACTAGCTGAGACTACAGGCGCCAACCATCATGCCTGGCTAATTGTTTTGTATATCTTTGTAGAGACAGTGTTTTGTTACCTTGCCCAGGCTGATCTCAAACTCCTAAGCTCAAGCAATCTATGTGCATCTGTCTCCCAAAATGCTGCAATTACAGGCATGAGTCACCAAACCTGGCCACCATTCTCTGCTTTTCACTTGAGTAAATGCATTTACAAGCATGGGTGAGCTCTGACAAAGAAAGCTCTTGCCCAATTCCATAAACAGAAAAAGAATGAGGGATGAGTATTCAGGATACTGCGTATCTTGAATATAGTGGAACATCTGGGTTTTGTTTTTTTTTTTTGTTTTTGAGACAGAGTCTCACTCTGTTGTTCAGGCTAGAATGCAGTGATATAATCCTAGCTCATTGTAGCCTCGACCTCATGGATTCCAGTGATCCTCCCACCTCAGCCACCCGAGAGACATAATGGCAGGTGTGCAGTAGCACACCCAGCTATTTTATTTCTTTAATTTTTGTAGAGACAGGGTCTTACTGTGTTGCCCAGGCTGGTCTCAAACTCTTGGGCTCAAGCTATCCTCCTGCTTTGGCTTCCCAAAGTTTATGGGCATAAGCCACCACTCCCAGACCTGGTTTTTTCTAATATCCTTTCCTTTGACACTCATTTGTTAGGGGAATGCATTTATTCCTTACGGCTGCTGTAACAAACTGCCACCAATGTAGGGGCTTCCAACAACATGCGTATTGAACATGCCATTACTTTTGCACCAGCCTAATACATACTCTCACGTTCTGGAAGTTGGAAGTCCTGAATCAATACCACCGAGCTGAAGTCAAGTCCATGGTTGTGCTCCCTTGGAAAGCCCGTGGGGAGGATCCTTCCTTACCTCCTCCAGCTTCTGGTGGCTCCACAGTCATCAATCCAATCCTCAAGGCCAGCCTCTCTGATTTCTCTCTGTGCTCCGTCTCGCACCTTCTTCTCCTCTGTGGGTGTGTCAGATCTCCTTGTGTCTTCCTCACATTAGGATCCGTGTCTGGCAATTTAGGAGTCACCACTTCTGGGTTTGTTGAAAGTACTTTTTTTTTTTTCCATCTGGCATATCTAGTTGAGTGGAACCGGCATCTCCCCCACGGCCTCTGCCAAGGCCGGCCCAGATGAGTGAGGTCAGCCCCCCAAAAATAACTTTGCAAATGTGTCAGATCTCCACATTCAGTGCACAAAGCCACAACTCATTTATTAATCATCTAGTTGTTTCCCCTACAGGCGGGATCATCTGTCCATCTCAAGATCTGTACCTTACACACATCTGCAAAAATTCGTTTTTCCAAATAAGGTTCCATTCACAGGGTGCAGAGAGGAATAGCTGATCTGTTTGGGGAACATTATTCAGACTATGGCCGGGAATGAGTTGTCACCATTTTGGAAGGATGCATTTTTCAAAAACATTTTCAACTTTTATTTCAGATTCAGGGGATACTTGTGCAGGTTTTTTTCCTGGATACATTGCATGATGCTGAGGTCTGGGGTACAACTGATCCTGTTACCCATGTAGTGAGCATAGCACCCAATAAGTACTTTTTCAACCCTTGCTGCCATCCCTCCCTCCTGCTCTAGTAATTCTGGTGTCTATTGTTGCCAGGAATGATGAATTTTTAAGTTGATGTATGTCCCAAGTATCCCTGGGAAAGACTGGGAGTGTGGTTACATTGTGGTCAGCAGTGTAATGCTGTTTCTCTGCTGGAAAATAAAGAAGTGGTGTTAAAACTGAAAGAGATCTTGGAAATCTTACAAAGATCTCAGCCAGGTGCTGGGAGGTCACAGGACAGAACAGGGCCAACACCCCCACCAGCATCTTCTCTACCCTTGCTGCCTGACCAAGATAAAATTGAATTATCTTTTACTGTAGTCAGATTCCTGTCAATTATTCTCTCTTCCATGTTTGTTCTGTTCTTCCCCCTCCTGTAAAACAGAATGAGACTTCACTGCATGTAAATTGTTGACTTTCTTGTCAGCTGGGGACCTGATGCGTGGGCTGTGCTTGAGGAGCCTTTGGAGTCTTTTGCAGGAGGACAACCATACCAGCTTGAAGTAGACCCTGCTCAAGAGGCAAAAGACTCCTGAAAAAGCTCATGTTCAAGTGGTTCCAAAGTCCTCATGTATAAGGGGGAAAAAAAGCAAATCTCAGCTCTCTAGGTAGAGAAAGAATGTTTTACAGCTATTTAAACATCGGTAACAAGAAAGCTTTGACATAACTAGCTTTGACATAATGAGCAAATAAGTACTCTGACTAATGTAAGAAACATGAATAAACACGAGAGAATTCCAACAAAACTCAAAGGGATCAACTTTTTTCTTTAACTGTTCACATTTGGAGCTTTCAAATTCTGTCAATTTAGCATCTAAAAAAAATAATTGACACATGTTCAGCATATCCATATGCAATCAAAGTGCTGCCATTAAACATCATATGATTCTTTTCATAGCTTGATAAAAATAAATTATAGCACAGGAGGCATTTGAGATAGACTTATGAATTTCCTTTTTTATTAATGTTTTCTATATTTTTCATATTTCCAGATAGTTCACCCCAATGACACTGGTAATTCTGTTTTGTTTTTTACATGATAAAGAGTTTAGCGTATACCCTTAGGTCTCAGCAAACTCCCTTGGTGATGGTGAGAGAAACTTTCCATCATTAACAAAAAATGTATGCTGAGGTTTAGATGACATCAGTCGGATTCCTATGGAATGATGGGATTTGAGAATTCTGGGCAGTGAAAAAACAACAACAAAAAAGAGCCTTACAGTTTCCTCAGAACCATAATTTACATCAAGGGGAAGAGAGAGAAGAGAATAAAAGGCCATTAATAAGAATGTCTTCTCACTATATCAGGGGACATGAGGCAATGACTAACAAGAACTGAGACAGCTTATATGTATGGTGTTATTGTGATGGAATGTGTAGCATCACCCGTGGCAAGCCACATTCATCTTAGATACAAGGCTATTATCATATCCTCAGGGGAATGTTTATCTCCAGGGTATTGGGTTCATTCCTCCCTCCCAAAACCCTGCTCTGTTCACCCATTCTAATGTCCCTGTTGGCCTCTTCATTGGTCATATCTTGACCACAGATACTACCTAACCAGGCCAACACTCATGTCCTCCTCCTCTTCCTGCTCACAATGAGGCATTCTCTTAGTATCTCTCTTCTCCTTGGTTTTCAACAACTTTATGTGAATCAAAGATGCCAGATAGTGCTAGACGTTTTTAGAACAAACAAACAAAAAATGGCAGATGTTCTCAAAATTTCCTGCCTTCACTAAGTTTTCTCTTGAACTGCCTCTTTCTCAAAAGGTACTGTCCACTCTCTCTTCTTCCTATCACTAGCAAATATCTTCACCCATGGATCACTCATTTTCTCCCAAGGGTCATGGCTCCAGCCATCTTCATTGCTCTGTGATGCCACCCTTGGAAACATGGTTGAGATCTCACTTCCACCCAGGAACCCATTCTCAGGAGTTTTTCTTCTTTACCGCTTTGTCTCTCTCTTCTGAAATCTATCCTCCCCTGTTTTCCACAGTGTTCTCCTTGCCTCTTCCTGGTAGCATTCATACTTCCCCTGTCTATCATTATATTTTATTGTTTTCTCTCCTCCACATACCCATATTTGTAAAAGTTTACACTTGGTCCCTTTCTTTTTCTCTGAGACCTCATCTACTTCTGCTCCATTAAATATCTCCCATACACACATAGCTCCCTGGGTCTTTGGCCTTTCCCTGGTGAGACTCAAATTGTCATTGATCTACTGAATCTGTTTACTTGGATGCCTCTATTTAACTCAAACTCATATTTATTAGCCCCTCACCTCATCTTAGGCCATTTTATGCTGTTGTCACAAATTACCACAGACTGTGTAACTTATAAAGAAAAGAAATTTATTTTCTCCAAGTTCTGGCGTCTGGGAATTCCAAAAACAACGTATCAGGGGTCAGGACTTTTTCTCCTATCCTATAGAATGGTGCCATGAATGCTGGGCCCTCCAGAGGGGAGAAAGGTTATTTCTTCATGTGCCAATGAAACATGGGGGGTTGTGTGGGAGAGAGAAAGAGAAAGACAGAAAGAGGAGAACACACCCCCACACATGCTCTTCTTATAGCTGCTTTAATGCACTCATGAGGTGGAGCTCTCATGACCCAAACACCTCCTCTTAGGCTCCACCTCCCAAAACTGTTGCATTGGAAGTTATGTATCCAACACATGCATTTTGGATGGGACAAAAACCTTCAAACCATAGCATTCCCTTCATCACTATTGTACCACCATTATATGGCATATCTCAAGGAGTCACTATCTTTTTATCCAAGTGATAAATCATGACCATATTTTTTAGCTTCCGTGTCCAATCATCATCCTCACGTCAGACCTGGCAAAATGTTCCACCAAGTCTGTGGATAACTTACCTCTCTAATCTTTCCCTTTTTCCTTAGTCCCTCTGCAGTTTCCCTGGTTCAATTCATCATCTCCCTGAAGACTAAGATGGACATTGGTAACTTCTATTCTCTCCTTTGTATTTTCTGTCAGAGAACTCCCCCGCTCCACCCACCACCAAAGTTTTTGTTGAGCACATATCTGCCCTTATAGTGTTACCTTTTCCAAGTCTCCCTTGCAGGTAGTGGCAGCATGTGACCAAGTATATCAATGAACTATGAGAAGAATGGACTGAACCTCTGCTGCCTTTTCTTTCTTTCTTTCCTGAGGGCTAGTTCCTATAGATGTTGTTTGCTGGGCAAGTATAACAATCTTTGGATAGCGAAGACAGCAGTGAGAGCTGGGTTTCCTGAAAAGGCTTTCCTGTGTGTCTACTAACCTACATTGGACCTATATTTAGAAACAACATTATTTCTCATTGGAAGCTTATATCACCATCATGATAATCATCCCCATCACCATCATCATCTCATCACCATCATCACCATCATCACCTTCACCATCACCATCATCATCACCCTCATCACCTCATCGTCAGCATCATCACCATCACCATAATCTTAACCATTACCATCATCATCATCACCATCATGTCATCACCACCACCACCATCACCATAATCACCACCATCATCACCACCACGATCATCACCATCATCATGACTCTCATCACCAACACCATCATCACCAACACCACCATTACCATCACCAGCATGATCATCACCATCATCACCATCTAAATTTCCTACTTTATTTAGATCTCCTTGGTTTTCACCTAATATTCTCTTTCTGTTCCAGCATCTTCCAAGATCTTATGTTACATTTTATCACATCTCTTTATGCTTCTCTTGGATGAGACAATTTCTTAGACATTCCTGGTTTTTGATGACCTTGACAGTCTTGAGGACACAACTTGGTAGGTATTTTCTAGGATATCCCTCAATTAGGATCTGTCAATATTTTTTTTCACATTCAGATGGCTTACAGGTTTTGGTAAAACCATGGAAGCAAAATGCCATGTTCATTGTACCACATCAAGAATGCCTTCAAGGACCTACCAGTAGGGATTAGAGCAATGAACAGTAAAAGCTGTCATTGGCAGTTTCCAAATTAAGGTCCTTTCCTTCTCTCTCTCTCTTTTTTTTTTTTTTTTTTTTTTTTTTTTTGGCTTGTTCAGCCTCTCATTAGCCAATACATTAAGATTGTGGCATATGTCACCACCTAGATTTAACTGCATTTGGAGAATTAATGGAGAGCCTAATGTCATATTTTGGATGCTATGGACTGATATCATAAGTACTAGTGAAGGCACTCATAAGGAATAAACTTTTCCTCAATGTCCAAGTTTGACTCAAGTCATATTGTTTTCACATTAACATGAAGGGTAAGCCATGAAGAATAAGAAGTTGAAGGAGAAAAAAAGAGAAGGAAAAGAGAAAAAGCAAGAGATGAAGGAAGATGAGGAAAAGAGAAAGAAGAAGAAGAGAAAGAAGAAGGAAAAAGGGAGAAAAGATAAAAATGTAAAAGTCAATCTCTCCATAACGGATTAGACACAAAACTTTGATCCACTGAAGGATAAATCTGCAAAGAATTGAAGCCCCAAGTGATGTCTTTCACTGCCTCTGAATCACAGCTTGCTTTGCAAAGGGTAAGGATATGAACCCAAGTAGAGATGAGATAAGTTTGTTCTATGTTTTAACTTTGCAACACCATTCCTCCCATGAATGGCAGCATCTCCCCACCATGCACTTGCTTCAATTCCAGGTTGAGGAGTCAGTCTAAGCAAACTTCCCTCATACTTTTTACCATCAGCCCAACCATAGGCAGATTATCTACAGTTATTCATTCAACATTTATCTTATTGGCAAGTCTCCTTCCTGCCTTCCTCCTACCTTGCACAATATTGAACCTCTGCATCTCTATTTCCCAGTTACATTTTGATTTTCCAGCAAGATCCATATACCCAGGCATTGATGTGAGTTGTCAGCAGGTAGTGGGAGCAGAGTAAATGCTAACTGAGGAGCCCCAGCACTTTCTGAAACTGAGTCCCTTTGCTTTCCAAAATGCTTTCATAACCTGTTTTTCATGCCATGGGTTACACACTGCAATTTCCGTCCAGTGGAGATACAGCCACTTGTATCAGTTGCAAACCAGCTAAAGACACAGAGCCCCAGCTTCTGCAGAAATTGGCTAGGATGCAAGTTAAATTGTCCCAATTTGCTAGTGAATATACAAAAGGAAAAAGTGTTTTCAGGTTGGCAAGTTAGGTGCAAAATATGTCATTTTCTCATTTACATAATTGTTTGGCATGATCAAGTGGAAAATGTAACTATTTTTAAGGTCCTCCTTTTCCATACAATGGTGAGTCTTTAAGGGTACATGTCAGAAAGATCTTTTTAAAAAAATTTTTTAAACAGGTAGTTCAGATTTTCTCCCCTCCCCCAGCCTGCTGAAAAAGAATAGGGTGCATGAATTTTGCTAACGTTCTCCCTGGGATTTTGATTTATAGTCCTGGATAAGAACTCTCCTTAAAAGAAGTGGGGTGACAAGGTTAAGGGCTTCTTCCAACACTGAATAAATTAGGATACTATGAAGCTTTAAATTTGGATGGAGTGAAAAAAAAACCTGAGATATCCATTAATGTCAATAAATAGCTGCACATTAGGAAAGTAGATACACTCACAAAGTAAATTTTTGTTTCCTGGCATAAATGCATTCACCTCAGAAACAGTCTCTATAGGAGCTGCCAACATGTAGTCCCTGTTGTGTTTATCCAGCCCACTTCCTCCTCCTACTCTCCAAATATCTTTTGCATTACTCTCCTCAACCCACTAAGTGCTTTCTGATCATCTCTTTCTGCTCAACTTCAAAAAAGAACATTTTGTATTGGATTATGGTGATCAGAGAATCCGGAAAGACCTTATGGTCTTATAGCACATGTTTGGCATGATTACTAGCAGCATGCAGCCATGATGTTTCTGTAGCTGAATATCTATAGCTACAGACAGAACTATAGATGACCATACAATCAATGAACTCGCTGCTCAATGCACATAGAGACTAATACCATGACACTGGCTTTTGACAAAAGAAAAGCTTTACTGTGAGTCAGCTGGCAAAGAGACAGGAAGTAATGCTCAAATCTGTGTCTGTGAGCTGGGCTTCAGGTCAGGCTTTATAAGCACAAGGTAATTAGACAAGATCTAATTGGACTTTGCAATGAAGTGATGCCAAAAGGCATGATCTGATTGGATCCTGCAATGGGATGATGCCAAGAGGCACAATCTGATTGGATCCTGCCATAGGTTGATGGCAGAGTTCAATCTGATTGGATCCTGAATCCTGAAATGTGGTATCTGCTTCTTAATTCAGTCCCTACTCCTCAGTTAGGTTTCTCTCAAGTTGCATGCTAGGTTCATCTGGGCACATTCAAGTTACGTGATCCTCAATGTAGGGGTTCATGGCAACTGAAGAACAAATAACAATTTTGTTAAATGAAAGTTAAGCCAGATTTGTCTGATGCAGTGTATATATATATACACATATGTATATATACACCCACACACATGTAATATGTACACACACACGTATATACACATATGTATATACACATACTACATATACATATAGTTTCAGGTTACTTAATTGATCACCTCTTAGATGTCATTTTTTAAGTTCACAAACCATAAAAAATGATAAACTCTGTAAGGATGTCCACTGAAAGAGACAACACCTTTAGCTCTTAGACATTGGGAATAGCATAAATTTTATATAAGTTTAATAAAGAAACAGAATAACACGGACTGTACTACCGTTACTAGAAAACCAAAGAGATCAAAGAAGTAGAGTGAAAGAATGTTATCTGGACATCCACCAAGGGTGGCCAACATCTAGTTGACTCAGAACTTAGAGGTTCATTGCTGAATACACCCTGTGATGAGGACATTCAATACTAAAACCAAAAAAGCCACAGGCAAACCATTGTAAGCTGGCCACCATACTTATGCTTCCAGTCAAGATGGAGTAACATAAATAGAGTTTTCCCTCCAGCCTCAAATGACCAAAAAGTAAAGAGTTAACTATTTAAGGGAGCAACATTTTCAGGACTGGATACCAGGTAGTTAAGGACAGTAATTCTCAAAAGAAGATTAATTTTAAAAACAAAGGGAAAATAAATAAATTTTCAAAAGAGAGAAAATAAAAGGACAGTGATTCTCTAGAAGCAGAAAACCAAAAGACCTATGGTGGTCCCAGCTCACTGCCTTGAGAGCATTTCCAGGCTATGACTGGAAGGCAGAAACTAAGAGAAGCCTGCAAAACCCCCTGAGTTGAGGAGACGGAGCTGAGGGAACAGCCCAAGCATAAATCAACCTACTAGAAAGCATCTTGCCATCAGAATTGTCAAAACATCAAAGCAGCATACCTTTGAGATAAGAGATTCTGGAAATTTTCAAACACAGTTGGGTCAACTCTTGCTTCTATCGCTTGAAACCCCAATGTAAGATGTTTGGAGTGTGCATCGGGCTGTTTTCTATTTAATGCAAAACCTTGAGCCAGCTCAAACACTGTCAGATTTACACTATTGAGTTTTAAATGACTTCTTTTAACAAGTTAGATATATTATGCAATATTCCATCTAATATTTTGAGGGGAACAAAAGATTGCAAACAAAATTTGATAGACTTTTAAAAAAATCATCATAGGCCAGGCATGGTGGCTCACACCAGTAATCCCAGCACTCTGGGATGCCAAGGTGGGAAGATTGCTTGAGCCCAGGAGTTCAAGACCAGCCTAGGCAACATAGTGAGACCTCATCTCAAAAAACTAAATAAATAAAAAATAAAAATTTAACAAAATCTTTATAATTCTATCCTGAAAAGATAAACATCAAACCCGGCATATTATGAGTAAGTCATCTGTTAAACAACTTAGTAGAGTACCAGTTAAATGGAAAACTAGGTTTATACTAAGATAATCCAATTATAGTTCATGTTTGCTTTTTCATGTTGGGTTGTTTCAAAAGAAAGACATTTTTGCATAAAACATCGAGATAATTACAGTTAATCTGAATTTATCATCTTTGATTTTGCTTGTAGATAACAATATTTATTTTTGTTTAATTTCTGTAAGCCTCAGTCTATAAACAGAGATGATACCTTCAAGACACCCACCTGTGAATTAAAATTATTTGCTTTAACAAGACTAAGCAGAAGAAGAACTTAGTGTATGCTATAGTGGTATTAACTATCATGTAACAAAATTGTGATTTGTTCTTCAGTTACTGTGAACCCCCACACTGAAGATCATGTAACTGGTATAGCATATGCTATAATGATATCCTTTAGTGTTATTTCTTACTATTGGGGTTTCTTTGCACTCAATTTATTTGGGATTTAGAAAATGTAACCTTAGCTCTCCATGCTTAGGAAGAAAGAAAGCCTTCACATTCTCTGTATCTATAACAAAGATGTGTATTTCAAGCATCTAGATGCTTTTCTGCAACAACAACAAAAAATAATCTCAATGGGTTATCCAGACTGCCTTTATGTTCACCAAACTGTTAGGCTATCCAAGATTAAAACTCCCCCAGCCCGTTAACCTCACCCATTTTTTTCTAACTACAACACAAGCAACTCTTTCATGACATCACGAAATAGCATACACATGTGGTCACCATTACTGATGTATATTTCCTGGCTGGGTGCAAGATGAGGCACTGTTTGCATGGTATCCCTTAAGCAAAATACCATCTTCCATGTGCAGACATCTGCCTGCCCAAATGTGGGTGTGCAGGCAGTATATGCTGAGAAAAAAATCTGTTATAAACTGTCAGAAGAAAACCAGACAAACTGCAGACCTCAACAGCCTGCCACCCTTAGGCAGCCATTTCTACAAGAAATTATGTGAAGATTTTCCTAAGCCCAAGAGCTGTTGTAGACAGGCACGGTTTTCACACATTGCATCATTGTTCCCCAGTTGGGAATTCACGCTCTCTCAATCCCATTTTAATGTCCCCAGCAGGTATATCAAGGCTATGATTTCTCTCTAATTATCATCAAATCACCAAATTACAGTAAACAAAAGTCAGATCATGCTCTGAAGAGGCTTCTTCATCTACAGCATGTTATTCTTTGAAAGTAGAGAGTTTTTTTAAAAAAACAAAAAGAATATACAAAATGATGCATGCTAGTTTTTTCAGAGAACTTAAAATACATGGTTGCCCTGAAGGAAATGGTCACATTTTTCATTTCCATCAGTACCTGTCAAGATTAAACTTCCTAGTTGGCGACTGGAAGATAAGATCAGAGCAGGAATACAAAGAGAACACAGGCTACTCAGATATTTCTAATCACAGTAAGAAATGGCCTCTGGAATGGAACTCTATTTTTAAAGACTAAATTTCAAGGAAAAAACCTCCACCAGTCATGTCTCTTTTTTTTTCATGCCCGAAACCATGGGATTTCTCAGATCTCAGTCTGTAACTGTCTTACTCAGGTTGGGCCTCCATAACAAAATACAGTATACCAAGTGGCTTATAAGCAGTAGACATTAATTGCCCACAGTTCTGGACTCTGGAAGTTCAAGATCAAGACAAGGCAGATTTACTGTATGGTATGGACTTCCTTTCTGGTTTGTAGACAGTCCTTCTCGCTGTGTTCTTACATAGTGGAAGGGGTGAGGGAGCTCCCTGAGGTCCCTTTTATAAGGGCACTGATTTCACCTATAAGGCTCCATCCCCATGACCTTATCAACTCCCCAAAGTCCCAATTTCTAATACTATAACCTTGGGGATTAGGATAATGTTGGAGAATACATGAACATTTGGGCTACAGTATTAGTAAAGGCTACAGTCATGTATCACTTAACAACAGAGATACATTCTGATAACTATGTCCCTAGGTGACTTTGTCATTGTGTGAACATTATAGAATGCACTTTCACAAGCCTAGATGGTCTAGCCTACTACACACCTAGGCTATATGGTCTAGCCTGTGGCTCCTGGGCCACAAACCTGTATAGCAGGTTACTGTACTGAATACTGCAGGCAATTGTAACACAATGGTAAATATTTCTGTATCTAAATTCATCCAAACATTAAAATGTACAGTAAAAATATAGTATAAAAAATTTAAAAATGGTACATTAGTATAGGGCAGATTCATTATAATTTTAAGGAATGACTGTCATATATGTAATACATATATCCAGGATTTGGAGGCTGCAGTGAGCTATGATTGTGCCGCTGCGCTGCAGCCTGGGTGACAGAGGAAAATCCTGTCAAAAGGAAAGGAAAGAAAAGAGGAGAAGAGAGGAAGGGAAGGGAGGGGAAGGGAGGGGACAGGAAGGGAGGACAAGGGAGGGGAAGGGAGGGGAGGAGCGGGAGGCAAAAGGAAGATGGATGGGGAGGCGAGGGGAGGGGAAGGGAGGAAAGGGTGTTAGTATTAGATAATTGACAGAGAATGGGAAACCAGGAGAGAATAATTTGGAGTGGGAAAAAAAGGGAGAGAGTAGATACAAATGCTGTTTGAAAACAGCAAATCAGACAGTTTCTCCTCACAGCCAACTTGTAGATAAAATAGCATCCCCTTGCTCTTGTGGATGTAATGAAAATTCCCACTCAGCAGGTGTTCCACTATCATGACATTAGATCTGGTAAAATGCCAGGGCTGTTTGCCTGTTGCCATAATTAAGTAGCCATTGACACTTGACTAAGAATTAATAAATTAGTAAACTGTCAGTAAGTGGGTTGTCAGGTTTGAAAACCTGGCTGATTTACTTCCAAGAAGGACAAACAGCCTACGTCAGTAGAGAGCCTGGGATTACCAGATGTTTATCTGCTAAAGGAGAAGGCAGACTCCAAAAAGGGGTTAACAGGAAGCTGAATACAAGCCTCTCTCGCATCAAGATTTTCCAGAGCACAGACTGACTCCACAGTAAAAACCAGTGACTTCTGAAGAGGGATTCTGAATCATATTTTTTCCCAAAGATTCGGAAGTCACTTTTTCATGTGTCATCCTCACTCATCCTCACTTGTTGGGGACATGTGTGTGTGGCTTCATGATTGATTGCCTTATGCAAACTCTAATTTTGTACACAAGTCTACGCTGTTTATTCTACACAGGTGGTCCAATTCCCCATTTATTTGCCCCTTTTTCTGCCATGCTGTTATCCCTTAAAATGAGTATTCCTTTTTTTTTTTTTTTTTTTTCCTAAATGTGTCCAAGGCATGAACCAGGCATAGGCACAGATGAGAAGCCAAGCTGGGATGAACAAGGGGTTACTTTGTCCCTGGTGATATGAGACGGGCACCACCAACCAGATGCCACTCTACCCAGGTCAGGGACATAAAATGAGCTTCTTAGGGCAAATTAGAAGGGCACTCAAGGAGAGTCAGTGATAGGGTTTAGATCTGTGTTCCCACCAAATTTATGTCAAATTGTATTCCCCAGTTTTGGAGGTGGGGCCTGGAGAGAGGTGATTGGATCGTAGGGGTGGGTCCTTCATGAACAGTTTAACACCCTTTGCTCAGTTTGATTCTCATCATACTGAGTGACTGAGTGAGTAATCACAAAGTCTTTGGATAGTTCAGAAGTATGTAGCACCTCCATCATGTCTTCCTCTCTCTTCTTCCTGCTCTAGTCATATAAGATGCTGTCTCCCACTTCACCTTCCACTATGATTGTCAGCTCCTGAGGTCTCCCCAGAAGCAGAAGCCACCATGCTTCCTGTACAGCCTGCAGAACTGTGAGCCAATTAAACCTCTTTTCTTTATAAAGTACCCAGTCTCTGGTATTTCTTCTTAGCAGTGCTGAGGCAGGATAGGTAATCAAGGAAATGACCATGTTCTCTGTGTGCAGCAAGCACAGTAACAATGACAGTACTAAGCTTCAGCATTTGCATTGTCATTGAGCTCATTTAAGCAAAACAATTCTTCAGTAGGGACTTTCCCTTATACAGAGTATGCGCATTTTGATGTTACCTGTTCTCAAACTGACCCTTGCCTCATTTTAATAGTAAAAAGCACACCTGTGGGTTGAGATGTAAGACACTAATGAGACCTACAATGCATGAACAAGCATATACAGCCAGTGCATGTGTGCTCCCGGAGGACCACTCAGAACATGCTTATTAACAACACCTCTTCCCACCTCCTTATGAATCATCCAGGGAGTTTCTCCAGCAATAATCAATACTGTCTCACCGTAACTAGCAGTCTGCCCTGAATCTACTCTCTCAGGGTGTATTGTCTACTCTGCCCCTGACCTTCCAGATACTCTTTTTGTTTTGCAATAATTTACGCTGCATCTTTTTGGTTGTGTGTCTGTGTTTAAATTCTTTTAAACCAGGAAGACAAGAATCAAGGTATCACAACAGCCATCAACAATGTGAGAACGAATTAATATGAACAGAAAATGAGGAACATGGCTATCACATAGCAGGACGAGGAAGTCCCTGATCTCATCCTGCAAACAACCTGCACCACACCAGACTCACAGGCCCTCCTGTATCCTTCAAGCTTACAGGGACACCCACCATCCTTCCAAGCTGACAATATCCCCCATGTTCTCCCAAGCTCAGAGTGGCTTCCACATCTTTCCAAGCTCTCACTCACTCACAGTCCATGTCCTCCAAATTATATTTCTCACAAGATTCCACAACTTTCTTTTCCTGCCTCTTCACTGCAGGCAGAGGTTAGAATCAGCCTCTCTGGTCAGCCTTATCTGAATTCCTTTTTCTGTCTTTTCTTCCCATTCGTTCATAATCAGTGCTTTTATTAACATCGCCACACTTGGACATCCTACGTGAAATGTGCTCCCTGTGGGGCTCTGATGGATATGCCATTTTAATTCGTTTGTTTCTATAAAGCAACTTGAGGCTTGCAACCCTGTTCACTGTTCAATTTGCCTTTTTAAACCCAGCCTCAGTCAGGCGTGGTGGCTCACCTGTAATCCCAGCACTTTGAGACACCAAGGTGGACAGATCACCTGAGGTCAGGGGTTTGAGACTGGCATAACCATCATGGAGAAACCCCATCTCTACTAAAAATTCAAAAATTAGCTGGTGTGATGGTGGGCACCTGTAATCCCAGCTACTCAGGAGGCTAAGGCAGGAGAATTACTTAAACTCTGGGAGGCAGAGGTTGCAAGATCATGCCACTGCACTCCAGTCTGGGCTACAAGAGTGAGACTCTGTCTCCAAAAAAGAAAAAAAAACAAAAACAAAAACAAAGCCAACCTCATATTCCACCATCCTGCTGAAACGCCTATGGATCCACCATCTCCCAAAAATAAATTTACAGGGAAAATCACCTAAGATATACAACTTGCAAAATTTTATCTGATGATTTCATCTTTCTGATTTGGCCAAAGTTTCAGAATGCAGGGATATCATCATCACTTTTCCAATACGGAAGAAATCTTTTTCTTCAACTCCTCAGCAAACTGAGGAAGTAGCAGATAAGTAGAAGTAGCCTGGCACTCAAAATATTTAGACACCTATGAGGGCATTTCTTGCCCAAAACGACAGCTTAACTTTATCGCTGGTGTTTACTGTAATCTTAGGAGGCTTGTGAATTTTTCTGACTCTCCAGCAAAGGTGAATATCAGTCACCCAATAACTGATGTCACAAAGCAGGTGTCATGAAGCAAACATCTGCAGTAGGAATGGAACAGGAAGCTTACACTCTTCCTAGCTTGGAAACAATACTCAACAGGGTACCTGATAAAGATAGAGAGTTAACACTAAGAAGTGTGCTGGGGAAATGCTAATTTTCTCACACTTTCCATGCTCATGCTGTGTGCCTGAGGCAGGAAGACCAAGAGCTCTAGGAAGAGAAGGAGAATGTCTTTCCATTTACCCCTTACTCCGAACAAGTATGCAAACAGATGTGTGCATCAACAGAGTAAGTTCACATTCATCTACCAAACAGTTCAATAAACTGACAATTATACAATCCTATTTGGGGTTAAAGCATAGAAACATTTGGCTTCTTCCAGTAATAACAAGTTTGCGCTGGTAGTTCACTATTTAGAGCAAATAAACTAGAGAAGCCTGGTGACTATGAAATAAAAATTACAACTTTTAGACTTTTAGTGTAAGGCTTTTAGAAAAGATACAGTAACTACTCACTGACAGCCACATATTTCAGCAAGTTGCACCAGGTAGTTGTTTTTGAGAAAATTAATAACAGATGAATTTTAGGTTCAGAAAAGGCAAAAGTAAAAATGACAAAGCTGAAAGCTACAAACAGCTTGGAAAAAGAACGTTCCAAAAATATCTGGTTTCAAGATGCTCAGGAACTGGATTAGTTTTATCTCTTCTACCACCCTAACACATGACTTTCATCTTCAAGTTTGCCTCATGACCCAGTGTGAATGCTGAGGCTCCAGCCATTGTTTCTACATCACAGAAAGCAGATGAGGGACGAGTGAGGAAGGAAATGGACTCTGTGCCAAGTGAATTAGATCTTTCTCTGCATTCTTTCTAAATGTCCCATGACATTTCTGCTACAATCCCATTGAATTTAGTTACTTGGCTCAAACTAGTTAAATGAGAGGCTAGTAACTACCATTTGCTTGTTAAATTTGAAACATTACAACCCCGAAAAAATTTGAATTCACTTGAGAATGGACTTCAGGCTGGGCTCAGTGGCTCACGCTTGTAATCCCAACACTGGGAGGCTGAGGCAGTAGGATCACTTGAGACCAGGAATTCAAGACCAGCATGGGCAACATGGCGAAATCTTGTCTTCCCCAAAAATACAAAAATTAGCCAGGCCTGGTGCAGGCACCTGTAGTCCCAACTGCTTGGGAGGCTGAGGCAGGAGAATTACTTGAACCCAGGAGGTAGAGCTTGCAGTGAGCCAAGACTGTGCCACTGCACTTCAGCCTGGGCAATGAAAGGAAAACTCTGTCTCAAAAAAAAAAAAAAAAAAAAAAAAAGAGAGAGAGAGACAGAGCAAGAGAGACAGAGAGAAAATGGACTTCAGTTACGAAATACTAGTTTCTGCTCCAAATGTCATGGAATAACCTACTTGATGAGAGCTTAGAGATGACATCTTAGAAATGGGTTAATGAAGATTTGTGAGCCATGAACACCAGCTCCTAGAAAAGCAGTGCATACTCCTCTGCAGGCTCATTCCCAAGCAAGCCAATTTTTCACTGTGGCGTTTGGGTCTCCTGTCCCTTGCTCTGCTCTCTCCACACATCCCCAGTCACCCTGGAGGTCAGAATCTGAAATGAGTCACCAGGGCTGCTATCTTCAGGAGGCCCCAGGGAAATTGTTTCTTGCTTTTTTCTAACTTCTAGGGGCTGCCTGCATTCCTTGGCTCATGACTCCTTCCTTTGTCTTCAAAACCAGGAGTGTTGCTTCACCTCCACCTTCTGTCTCTGTCTGTGTCTGCCTCTCTCTGTCACTCTTTCTGACTCTGCCTGTCTCTTTCTCCTTCTGTTTCTGTCTCTGCCTCTCTCTCTCTTTCTGTCTCCGTCTGTCTCTGCCTCTCTCTTTCTGTCTCTGTCTCTGCCTCTTTCTATCTCACTGTCTCTCTATGTCTCCCTCTCTGCATCTCTGTCTCTCTCTCTTTCTCTCTGTCTCTCTCACTTTCCCTGTGTCTCTCTGTCTCTCCCTGTCACTCTATCTCTGTCTCTGTTTCTTTTTATTGGTCTCTCCTTGTGTCTCTCATTCTCTCTTTGTCTCTATCTGTGTCCGTGCCTCTGTCTCTGAGTGTCTCTCTCTTTGTGTGTGTGTGTTTCTCTGTCCCTCTCTGTCTCACCTCTCTCTCTCTCTCTCTCTCTCTCTCTCTCTGCTTTCTTCCTCACATGTCTTTGACTCCTTGCTGCTGCCCTCTTCCAAGGAGCTTGGTGTTATGCTAAGTGCATCTGAATAATCTAGAATAATCTCCCCTCTCAAGAGCCTTAATCTGGAAAGTCCTGTTTGCCATGTAATGTAAAATATTCACAGGTTCCTCAGATTAGGACATGAATATCTGGGGACAGGGGCACCCACATTGCAGCCCATGGCAACCACTTTAGGATTCTAAATAAAACAACAGGGTCAGCCAGGCACAATGACTCACACTTGTCATCCCAGCTATTCACAAGGCTAAGGTGGGAGGATCACTTGAGCCAGGAGTTCAAGACTGTAGTGAGCTATGACTGCACCACTTCACTCCAGTCAGGGTGATAGAGCAAGACTCTGTCTCAAAATTAATTAATTATTACATTAATTACTTAAAAAACCATTTATTTTTCTAAAAGATATTTACTGTTTTGATGATTGTTATCTGAATGTTTCAGGTAATGGATTTTATTTACTTATTTATAGAGATGGGCTTTTGCTTTGTTGCCCAGGCTGGAATGTAGTAGTCCAATCATAGTTCATTGCAGCAGTGACTTCCTGGGCTCAAGTGATCCTTCCCACTCAAACCCCCAAGGAGCTGTGACAACAGGTGTGCACTACCACACTCTGCTTATTTTTGCAGAAGATTTTAGTAGAGACGAGGTCTCATTATGTTGCTCAGGCTGGTCTAGAACTCCTGGGCTCATGTGGTCCTCCCACCTCAACCTCCCAACATGCTGGGATTACAAGTGAGCTACCAAACCTGGCCATGCTGATTTTAAACCCCATTTAAATCTTAAAGCATTACATTGCCCCCTGTTTGATCACATTATAATATATGTGACCACGTTCGTATGACAGCACTTAAATATGTTGAGTGTTCAAAGAAAGAACCACTGTTGCAGACTGACTGATGTTTAGAATGCCTTGTGCACATAAATATTATAAAGAGAAAAGAAGTAGTTTTCATTCGCCCTCAGAAGATTACGTGGTGAATAAGCCAGAGACATTTCACTTTAAAGAGAACATTAAGCAGGTAGAGTTTGCTTCAAAGTAAATGTGTGCTGCACATAGGAGAACAAGAAGTGGAGAAACGTTGTAATTGTGGAAAGGGTAAAATTAACCTTTGGAATGTGGCCAAAATTCAAGGTAAGGAACACAGTAAGTTATCAGAACATGAATTAAGGTAATACAGATAGAGTTTTACAAAGTCAGTTTGCAAAATAATACCCAAAGACTGGCTGAATAATTAGTAAGATCTATAGTTTAGCATTTAACAAAAAGGACCCATTTCAGATGCTGATTTGTGAGCCAGTCTTTACCTGTTTCCATTCCTCTTTAGAGCACAGCTATCAAATATTCAGTATCTAATGGTGAATGAAGAATAATATAATAGATATGCTGGGCCCAATGGCTCATGCCTGTAATCACAGCACTTTGAAAGGCTGAGCCGGGCAGGTTACCTCAGGTCAAGAGTTCAAGACCAGCCTGGCCAACATGGCAAAACCCCTTCTCTACTAAAAATATAAAAATGAGTTGGGTGTGGTGGCACACACCTGTAATCCCAGCTACTCAAGAGGCTGAGGCAAGAGAATCGCTTGAACCCAGGAGGCAGAGGTTGCAGTGAGCCAAGATTGCACCACTGCACTCCAGCCTGGGTGACAGAGCAAGACTATGTTGCAAAAAAATAAAAATAAAAACAATTGAAAAAATTACAAACAGAAGTTCCATTGCATTTTATTTATCTCAGGTACACGTAACTTGAGGATAAGAACACTCATATTCAAGAGCTAAGTAAAGTTAGACACAACTACAGACATTAACACTAGCAAGTTCTAGGAAGAAAAACACTAGAAACAAGAGGGGTGCAACTCAAAGCAAATCAAACCATCTCTTTGCATCTAAGTACATTCTATTCTTCATTATTTGGTGTTTGCAATCACATGACAATATTCCAGTGCACACACTGAATGTCTCTCTCCTCTCTCATAGGCAACAAGAATGGACAAGACATCTTAAGCTACTCAATTTCAAACTATGTGCAAGTGAACTTTAAAGACACACGGAGCTATTTTACCGGCACAGACTTGGAGTTGTTTCCTGGTAATGTCTACGCATCTCAGCCAACACAAACACATCTCAGGTGTGGCAACAACTAGGTGCAGCCAAATGTCTCTACCCTTCGGAGAATGTGTACATTGGCTCATGAAGAATGTCGACATACCAAGTCTGTGAAAGGCTCATAAAGTATCATTAAAAGTCACAAAGCTCAGCACATGCTTTACAAGTTGCAAAGGAAGCAGAGATAAAATAGAAATGAACATAACTTGATGAAAACATAAAGTCACTTTGGACTGCTCTCAGAAAAGGAGAACACGCTGTATTTTTATTTAATACAGCTGGAACTTGGGAACCGTCTGAAACCCTGGAACCACTGCCTCCATTTTCCACTCCCCTCAGCCAGGCTAGAAACAGCATTGATTATAAAAAGTAGTGAACACTATTGCACCAAGAAAATTACATCCATTGTAGCATCTGCTAGAGTAAAGCAGAATGGAAAAATCAGAGCCATCCCATTATCGTAGGCCAGGTTCCCAAGTGCAGAGGAAAGAAGGGGTGGGGGTGAAGGGGACTGAGATTTCCAAGCAGAGTTAAGTTCTGGTCCTCATTTAAGCTGGAATGGGGGACATACTGCTTTGAATCTCTGAGACACTGTCCTTTTCCAACCCAAGAGCACTGGATTCCACAAGGTATTTTGAGTATGGCTCTATCACCAAATAAGCAAAGAAAGGAGAAAGCAGTATAATGTCTGGGGTACAGACAAGGTGCCTGCATTATGCTTGGGCCACCGTAACAAAGGTCCACAGACCAGGTGGCTTAAATAACAGATATATACCCTCCCACAGTCCTGGAGGCTGGAAGTCTGAGATCTAGATGTGGGCAGGGCTGGTTCCTCCTGAGGCTTCTCTTCTTGGCTTGTAGACATGGTCTTTTCCCTGTGTCCTCATGCAGTCATCCCTCTATGTGTATCTGTGTCCTCATCTCCTGTTTTTATAAGGACTCCAGTTCTATTGGATCAAGGGCCATTCTACTGACCTTTTTTTACCTTCGTCACCTCTTCAAAGACCTCATCTCCAAATATAGTCACATTCTAAGATTCCTACAGGTTAGGATTTCAACATATGGATTTGAGGAGGACACAGTTCAGCCCATCACAGTGCCTCTTCTTGACAAAGCATGTTTCATGCTGAAATGGTATGCACAAGTCACTAGCAGCTGCTTGGCATATGTTGATGGAGAGAGATAGAATTCAGGCACTAGCACTGAGCATCAGAATGCACAGTAAGAGAGAGCATCACTCTTCCACCATGTTTTTGTTTGTTTGTTTGTATGGTTGTTTGTTTGTGAGATGGAGTCTTATTCTGTTGCCAGGCTGGAGAGCAGTGGCAGGATCTCAGATCACTGCAACCTCCAACTCCCTAATACAAGCTATTCTCCTGCCTCAGCCTTCCAAGTAGCTGGGATTACAGGCACATAACACCACGCCCAGCTAATTTTTGTATTTGTAATAGAGACTGGGTTTCACCATGTTGGCCAGAATGGTCTCCATCTCCTGACCTCATGATCCACCCACCTTGGCCTCCCAAAGTGCTGGGATTACAAGCAAGAGTTACCATGCCTGGCCCCTTGCACCATGTTTTAAAATTTGTTTTTTAATCCTCTAAATCAGAGGTTGAAAAAGTAGGGTCCACTGGCCAAACTTGACCCATCATCTGTTTTTGTAAAAAAAAAGTTTTATTGGCACACAGCCATGCCCATTCATTTACATATTTTCTGTGGGTGTATTTTCAACCCAGTGGTGGAGTTGAATAGATGCTATGGAGACCAGATGCCCTACTAAGCCAAAGACACTTGGCCAGGTTAAAAAAAAAGAAAAAAAAGTGTGCCAATTCCTGCTCTAAATGATGGGATGTGATTAGAAAGAATTTTATTTGAAAGCATGGCACACTCATATTTGTAATTTTGTTTGTAATTACCCAAGAAATTCTGTAGGGATTGAACTATAAGGACGTACCAGTTAGAAGAAAACCTCAAGGGAGATGGGGCATAGGGGTATAAGATAGGAATTCTTGTGTGAGATAATTATGGAAGGCTGAAATTTCCTTTAAGGCCTAGAGGGTAAGTTCTTCAGGGGAAGGAAATTGCTGGGCAGAGAGGAAGTAAAAATGACTTGCAAAGGTTTGAAGCTCCTGAATCTGACATCTGGGCAAGAACTTTCCTGGATGCAGACACAATTCCCAGGCAGCTTACAGACCTGGCAGGGTGAGGCACCAACATTTATAAGGGCATTAATCTATTCTCATACTGCTAATAAAGACATACCCAAGGTTAGATAATTTACATAGGAAAGAGGTTTAATGTACTCACAGTTTGACATGGCTAGGGAGGCCTCACAATTATGGCAGAAGCTGAATGAGGAGTAAAGGCACATCTTACATGGCAGCAGACAGGAAAGTGCGTGCAAGAAAACTCCCCTTATAAAACCATCGGATCTTGTGAGATTTATTCACCATCGTGAGAACAGCATGGGAAAGCCCTGCCCCCAAGATTCAATTACCTTCCGCCAGGTCCCTCCCACAACACATGGGAATTATGGGAGCTACAATTCAAGATTTGGGAGGGGACACAACAAATCATATCCATCAGTAAGTAATTGATCAGAGGCCAGGGGTAGCCTCAAGACGATGTGTTTTGCAGAGTTGTTTCAGACTTGTAGTCTAAGGGCTGGTACTGGCCTGAGGCATCAAAGAAAAGAAGAAAGTCAGGTGGGGATGGTAGAATAAGATCAAAGAGATGGGAAAGGATTATGAGGGTCTTGGGGAGAGAGGGCTAAAGCTAAAGTATTAGGGTCAGATGCTGACTGCTGTGAAATGTAAGATTTTAGAGATAATACAGATGTTGTGGTGATAAGAAGGACCAGGGTGAAGACATGACAGCTGTCTATTTTTTAAGCTATTTGAGTGAGGATACAAGATCACTGCAGGGGAGGAATTCAGCATTGGGACATTCATGTCCATCTGGGAAGTGACTTTTGTGTTCATCATATCTGGTCACAGATGTAGCAATGGAGTCTTCCCAGTCTGTGAAATGGTGGAATCCTAAGTCTTGAGTCCATGATGAAACCTACAAATTGCATCTCCACGTGGTCAGGCATGAATGAGAACCTGTTTATGATTTTTGGCTTCTATTTTTATGTTATTCAGAGCTCCAAGTTTCTTCTCAACCTTATAATTATAAATAGCTCAGGGATTATCTATGGCACTGAGAAGATCTCATCTCCAAGTCCAAGATTATAAGGATTGGCTCACCCCAGGGGGCTGGAATTAGAAGTGATTACCGCATCTCCTCCCCTAAGATTTAAAAAAAAAAAAAAAGAAATGAGGCTGGTTGCCCCACTCCTATAATCCCAGCACTTCAGGAGGCCAAGATGAGATGATTCCTCAAGCCCAGGTGTTTAAGACCAGCCTGGGCAACACAGTGAGACCTCATCTCTACAATAAAAATTTAAAAATTAGCCAGGCATGTGGCAGCACATGCCTGCATTCCCAACTACTCTGGAGGCTGAGGTGGAAGGATCCCTTGAGCCCAGGAGGTAAAGGTACAGTGAGCCGTGATTGCACCACTGCACTCCAGCTTGGGCAACAGAGTGAGACCCTGTCTCAAAAAACAATGAACTAGAAATTCTACATAGCAATAATTTTTTTGTGTATACCAAGACATAGACAGGCATCTTCATTCGATTTCCCCATCATTCCAGCCATCTCCAAACAGTCACCCCAAATATCCAGTACCTAGTGGCCAGCAGGAGGATTCATGTCCAGTGCAGGGATTTAGGATTCTGTGTGGTAGGTCATGTAGACCCCACTGTACCCAATGAAGTGGCCAATGCTGTCTTGGGGTGGCGAGGCTTTAAATCATCCCCTGATTACACTGTTCTCATCAGTCGGGATGTTTGTCCACCATGTTGACCTCTGCCTCCTTAGTTGGTCCTGACAGATGCTGTGATGGTTTTACTATTGATCAGGCATGTAAATGAGATACGGGAAGTCTGCAATCAACTGAAGCTTCAGCTTTGGTCAGTGTCCCAGGAGGATCCCATGGAAACAGACAAGGGAGAGAATGAGCAGAGGTTGGCCATAGGACTGTCTGCACACCAGGGTCAGGATGGCAGGAGAAGGTCCCACAGGTAACAGAAGACCCTTTCCCATGTTATTTGGGGCCACAGAAGTCTGTGATTCTGCAGACACTTTGTTGGTGACACTTTCTCACGGCAGCCCTAGTGTTGTGGTCTGAATGTCTGTGTCCTCCCAAAATTCATGTGTTAAGCCCTAACCTTCAAGGTGATGATGGTGGAAGGTGGGGCCTTTGGGGGGTGATGAGGTTATGAGGGTGGAGACTCACAAATGGGATTCGTGCCCTTATAAAAGAGACACATGGCCAGGTGCAGTGACTCACACCTATAATCCCAGCACTTTGGGAGGCCAAGGCAGGCACATCATTTGAAGTCAAGAATTTGAGATCAGCTTGGGCAACACGGTGAAACTCCATCTCTACCAAAACTGCAAAAAAGTAGCCAGCATGAGGACACGCACCTGTGGTCCCAGCTACTTCGGAAGCTGAGGTAGGAGGATTGCTTGGGCCCAGGAGGCAGAAATTATAGTGAGCTGAGATTGAGTCATGGCATTCAGGCTGGACAACAAAATGAGATCCTGTCTAAAAAATAAAAAATAAAATGTTTTTTAAAAAGAGGCACAATGGCTCATGCCTATAATGCCAGCATTTTGAGGGGCCAAGGTGAGAGGAATGTTTGAGGCCAAAGGTTCAAGATCAGTCTGGGCAGCACAAGAAGACCATGTATCTACAAATACTTTAAAAAATTAACTGGGGGCCAGGAATGGTAGCTCACGCCTGTAATCCCAGCACTTTTGGAGGCCGAGGCGGGCGGATCACGAGGTCAGGAGATCAGGACCATCCTGCCTAAAAAGGTGAAACCCCGTCTCTACCAAAAGTACAAAAAATTAGCCAGGCGAGGTGGCGGGCGCCTGTAGTCCCAGCTACTCAGGAGGCTGAGGCAGGAGAATGGCGTGAACCCGGGAGGTGGAGCTTGCAGTGAGCTGAGATCCGGCCACTGCACTCCAGCCTGGGTGACAGAGTGAGAATACATTTAAAAATAAAAACAAACAAACAAACAAACAAAAAAAACTGGCTTGGTGACATACACCTGTAGTCCCAGCTACTCGGGAGCCTGAGGTGGGAGGATTGCTTGAGCCCAGAGTCTGAAGCTGCAGTGAGTTATGATCATGCCACTGCACTGCAGCCTGGGCGACAGAATGAGACTCTGTCTCAAAAAATTAAAAATTAAAATAACCATTTTCATGTTTTTATATCAAACTTAAATATACATATAAATAAATGTATTATATGTATACTTTGAAATTTCAGTGAAATGAGCTTTGTTGTACCTTATGTGAAAAAAATCCAGCATTTGTTCCTAAATTCTTCCCTCCTAAGAAACAACAGTGGTAAAAACAATAAGTAGCAGGTTTGCTCATTGAAAAAACTAGCACAACAGCCAGAAGGAAGATCAGCGACATTGACATTTAAAGAAGGACCACAATTTTAAGCAAAAGCCTGTGGTCAATTTATTTGCACTATGTTTGGCTTTTCAACTCAATGTGTTCCAGAAAGTTCTCAGATTTATATTGAATAGGAGTTTTATAAGTGAGTAGTGATGTTATTATTTGTTTTTGAAAAGCAGTGATATTGAAGGCCTTAGAGGGTAGGTACCTTAGAAATGATATATCTTCATGTGCATAGAAAGATTCCTTCCTTCCTTCCTTCCTCCCTCCCCCCCCCTTCCCTTCCTCCCTTACCTCCTTGCCTCCCTCCTTCCCTTTCTCCCTCCCTTTTTCCTCCCTTTCTTTCTCCCTCCTTCTGCACATCCCAGTGTCTTCTTCATCTCCATTGCCACCATTTTAAAACTAATCTTTCTCATTCTCCTTAAAAACCTGAATCCTTCTGGTGTTTTTAGGTTTGACTAAAATCTTAACAACTATAAGACTTTTCTAACTGCCCAGTGGATTGATATATCCTCCTCTTTTAAAGAGCTGTAATTTCTACTATACATTTCTTATATTTACAAAGGTAAATAAGATGCAGGTTTCAATATAAAACTGTTTTCAATCTAGATGACATTTACCACATATGTCCTGATAGTACTTTAAATATTATTTATGCTTATATATCTTGTTTTCTCAGTTTTATGATGGAAAAGCAATGTTTTAAACTTACCGGTTTCTCCTCTACCATAATGTTTATAAAAATCTTCTTGTTGCTTGCAACAGTAATCTGAATTGATTTTTCTACCACGAACATAAGCAAATTTCTCATTATGTCATGAACTAGTTCTCATTATCCTTATTGTATAGAGGGGGAAGCTGAAGAAGCAATGGTGCAATAAATTGTTACAGGCAGTGAATCATTGATGCTTTTCTTCATCCAAATATACTTTATTTTTAATTTTATTTAAAATGTAGATTGAATGGTTTTGGAAATAAAGATAGATATAATTTGTTTCTCTTTTTTTAAATTATATTTTAAGTTCTGGGATACAGATGCAGAATGCGCAGGTTTGTTACACAGGTATACACGTGCTATGGTATTTTGCTGCACCCATCAAACTGTCATCTACATTAGGTATTTCTCCTAATGCTGTCCCTCTCCTAGCCCCCCACACTCTGACAGTCCCCAGTGTGTGATGTTCCCCTCCATGTTTCCATGTGTTCTCATTGTTCAACTTCCACTTATGAGTGAGAACACGCAGTGTTTGCTTTCATGTTCCTGTGTCAGTTTGCTGTGAATGATGATTTCCAGCTTCATACATGAAAGACAGACATAATTTTATGGTGCCATGTTTACATAGCACTCTTAGGTGCTATGATAAAATTATGTCTTATTATTACTTGCATTCAGATTTTATCAAAATTACTAAAAAGTTACATTTTTAAGCACTTCCTCTTATAGATAAAATTGTGTGAAAATATATGATTTGAAATATTTTAAGAAGAATGGAGTACCAATTTGTGAATGGCAACATTTTCCCTTTTCTAACGCAATTATTACAAGAAACAAAGCTCTGCTTACTTTTTCTATTTATAGCATAAAGTAACACATAAGTAAACATTATTTAAATTAAGGTTTATAGAAACAAACTTTCATTTAATCTGCAAGTATTACAATCTGTCCAACCTAATACAAAAGAGAATGCAAACGAATGGGCTGTTGACTAAATTGAACCAACAAGTTGAGTTAAAGATTTTTTAATTTAAATTTTTAATAATACAAAATAATAGTTATAATGTACCTGCAAAGCTGTAATAACAGCAAGGCAAAAAAATTTATGTATCAGTGACAGAACTTATAAAGAGAATATTATCACAGAGATAAAAACATAAAAATACTTTCTGCTGTCAGTCAATATGTAACTGGCAAAAACAGAGTTGTGTACTATTACACATAATGTGAGACAGGTTAGTCTGTGTGCTATAAAGGACATATAAAATGGATTTCAAGAATTTACTGTCTCACCTCCAGCATGTAAAAAGCTTGGAAGTTGTCACTCCATCCTTCCAACAAGAAAAAGGCCCCCAAAACCTGAAAATAAATGACTGTTCTCAATTTAGAAAAAGAAGGTTGCAGGGCAAACTGTGACCCTAAAATCTGGATCTACAGGCAAATGCAGGAAAATGTGAGTTCAGTTTACTTGAAGCAGAAGCTATTGGAGCTATAAAACTGTAGAAACAATTAAATAAAAATTTTAACGAATTGTTGGAGGCTATGTCTAGACGAGCTTAAGGGTGAGAAACCTCTTGGAACTGCTGTCTTACAGTGAATGGAGTGGGGGAAAGTGGCTTCAATTTCATGGATTTTGGCCACAGAAATCCCATCAACTTTTAAAATTCAATAGCTCAGAAAAAGGACCTCCTGGTTTTGTCAAGAAAAACGGAAAAATATCTAGGACATTTTCCATCACAGAGATCTATAGTCATGTGAAAAGACTAACAGAAACTTATTCTACTTAGGCAGAGGGCAATTACCAAAATCCAGTAGCCTTTCGTTTTCCTGTTTTGGTTTTTGAGCCATGCAATTGCTCTGTCACCCAGGCTGGAGTACAGTGATGTGATCATATAACTCACTGCGGCCTTGACCTCCTGATCTCAAGTGACCCTCCTGCCTCAGCCTCCTGAGTAGCTGGGACTACAGGTGCATGACATCATGCCTAGTGGTGGTTTTATTTGTTTTGTTTTTGGTTTTTTGGTTTTACTCCCTTTTTTTCCTGAGAGACAGGGTCAGCTAGGAAGGCTAGTCTCAAAACTCCTCAGCTTCCCAAAGTGACAGAGATTACAGGCCTGAGCCACATCTAAGGATGGAGAAAAAAAGAAAAGGAAGAAGCAGCAGTTGTATACTCTAAGAAGGAGCTAAGGATGGAGAAAAAAAGAAAAGGAAGAAGCAGCTACTGGGGAAACACAAATATAAAAGGGCATAGAAAAACAGAATACTAGAGGAAGCTCCTGATATCTAGAGCTACAATAAACATTAAACATAGCTCAATCCTTACCCAGTTTAACATAAAACCTTACACATGGCCCAGGTTTGGGCCTCAGCACTTTTAGAGGCTGAGGCAGGCAGATTGCTTGAGGCCAGGAGTTTGAGACCAGCACGGCCAACATGGTGAAATCCTATCTCTACTAAAAATACAAACTTTAGTCAGGCATGGTGGCATGTGCCTGTAGTCCCAGCTACTTGGGAGGCTAAGGCAGAATTGCTTGATCTCAACACCTTGATCTTGGATCAGAGTGTTGCAATGAGCTGAGATTTTGCCACTGCACTCTGCCTGGGTGACAGAGCAAGACTCTGCCTCAAAAGAAAGAAAAAAATTATTGTCTTTCAGTGCATTGACTGTGGATCTCCCAGGATACCTCTCCATTTTAAGATCCTTAATGTAGTCACACATGCAAAATTCTTTTAACACTGTAAGGTTAAACTCTCCCAGCTATTTGGGAGACTGAGGGAGGAAAATTGCTTGAACCTGGGAGGTGGTGGTGGCAGTCAGCTGAGGTTGCATGACTGTACTCCAGCCTGGGCAACAGATCAAGACTCTGTCTCAAAAACAAAACCAAACAAAACCTTACACTTAAAGGTCTAATTAATTCAAAACTTATTATCACATATGTCATGTTTGGCTTTCAACCAAAAATTATAAAGCATTACAAGCAGCAAGAAAGAGCGGTCTGAGGAGAGCAAGTAAGCATTGAAACTAGACTTAGATAAAACTCAAGATTTTTGGAACTATGAGACCTGGAATTTAAAATAAGAATAATTAACATGTTACAAGCAGAACCTTCCCTTCATTAGGGGGCCTGGCCCAAGCACAACTATTACATGTTTTTTTCCATGATCCCTCTACCTGGGGGACCTGGGGACCATACCATTCATGCAAAATTAGGTAATTAAAGGGGAAGCACCAGTGTGTGACTACGGTGTTGTACAGATAACCATACACTAGTATGTGACTAGACTGTTGTACAGATAACCGTAACTATTCCTATTGACTAACTTCTCCAAATCCATGAATGAAGGTCATACAGGCATCCATGGGTGGCACCCGTAATGGTCACCAGGACCCAGAGGATGGGAGGAAAGGGGTGAAAGGGGATGCCCTTTTGGCCTTTTCTCTCCAACCTGGGTCACTCCAAAAAGAAGGAGGAAACTAATGAATGCCTTCTCTTTTTCTTTTCTAAATGTATAACAAATCCTCTTCAGCCTGCACTCCTCTCACATGCATCCTGAGACACTGGGGCTTCTTTGCCCCTCAGACCCTGAAGAAAAAGTAACTCATATTCTTTTGTATAAGGGCATGGCCTTCTTATCAGGGCCAGGGTGGAATAGCCTAGCCTCTTTACGGAAGTGTTAACTTTAATACTATCCAACAATTAGACCTGCTGTTTACCCATGCATTTTAAATTATGCCTGAAAGTCCCACTCCTTTGCTAGGCAGGGATATTTTTGCTTGTACGGGAGCCACCATCCTAATGACTCCAGAACAAACTCTTTACCTTCCCTTAGTAGAAACCACTATTAACCCAGATGTATGGGCAACTCAGGGAAAGGCTGGCCAGGCTATAACAGTTATACCAGTCCAAATTCACCTTAAGGATCCTACTTCTTTTCCTAGCCAGAAGTTATGTACCCTAAAGCCAGAAGCTAGAAAATTGCTGGAAGCCGTCACTGATCATCTAAAAGTGCAAGGCCTCCTTATGCCCTGCAACAGCCCTTGTAACACCCCAGTGTGAGGGGTATAGAAACCCAATAGGGAATGGAGGCTTGTTCAGGACCTCTGTCCCATTAACCAATTCATCCAGTGGTTCCTAATCCTTACATATTGCTAACTCAAATTCCTGAGGGAACAAAATTTTTCACAGTTCTAAACTTGAAAGATGCCTTTTTCTGTAGACCATTGTACCCTGAATCCCATACTTGTTTGCCTTCAAGGACTACCCCCCAACAGACCACCCAGTTAACCTTGATGGTACTGCCTCAGAGATTCTGAGGCAGCCCTCGCTTGTTTGATTGTGCATTGTCATGAGACATCTCTGAGTTCTCTCATCCTTAAGTTAAAATTTGCTGAGTTCTCTCATCCTTAAGTTAAAATTAAAATAAAATATGCTGATGACATTCTCCTTTGTGCTTCATCTGAGGGGTGCTTCTCAGGAAGGCACTTAACCTCTTCTTAATTTTCTAGCTGACAGAGGGTATAACGTTTCAAAATTGAAGGCCCAGTTTTGTCAAAGCTCAGTGAAGTACCTAGGCTTTCCCCAGTCAGAGGGAATAAGAATGCTGGGTGAAGAGAGGATTAAGCCCATTCCTTCTTTCCCCCTTCCCAAAACTCTCCAACAGCTAAGGAAATTTTTAGGTAATACAGGATTTTTCAGATTGTGGATTCCTGGGTATGGTGAAACAGATCACCATATAAAAAACTCAAGCAGTTAAACTCATTCTTTGACCTGGGAACCTGAAGCCCAAAAAGACTTTAACCAGCTAAAGCAAGCTTTACTTAAAGCACCTGTCCTATGTTTTCCCACAGGAAACGCATTCAAACTTTATGTCTCAGAAAGAGAAAGAGTAGCCTTGGAAGTTTTAACTCAGGCCCGAGGTCCAGCCCAGCAGCCAGTTGGTTACCAAGGAAACAGCTTGACCTGGTGGCTAAAGGACGGGCAGCCTGCCTCTGAGCAGTTGCTGCAGTGGCTTTGTGCCAGAGGCCACCAAATTAACCATGGGGAATAACTTGACTGTTTACACTCCACATAATATAGCAGGACTGCTATCTTTTAAAGGGAGTCTCTGGCTAATAGACAAATTGCCTCCTCAAATATCAAGCTTTGCTGCTAGAAGGATCTGCCATCCAGTTAAACACCTGACCTTGCCTAAACCCTGCCACTTTCCTCCCAGAGGAAACTGAAGAACCTGAACAAGGTTGTAAACAGATAGTAGTGCATGCCTATGCAGTCAGGGAGAACCTTGGAGAAAGTCCCCTAGAAAACTCAGACTGGACTCTCTTTACAGACTGAAGTTCCTTTGCAGAACATGGCAGTATATGCAGTAGTCACCTAGGATGACATTGTTGAGAGCATGCCCCTCTCACCGAGCACAAGTTCTCAACTAGCTGAGCTAGTCACTCTCACAGAATATTTGAATTAAGCCCTTGAGGAAAGGCAGTTAACATTTATACTGATTCTAAGTATGCTTTCCTTGGTCTTCATGCCCATGGTGCTATCTAGAAGAAAAAACACTTCCTCGTGGCTAATGGATCTCCCATTCAATACCACAAGGAAATAGGTAGACTGTTATGTTCAGTTTTCTTTCCATGGAGAGTGACAGTAACCCACGAAGAGGACACCAGAAGGGGATTGATGACATGGCCGCCGGACATAGACTAGCAGATCAAGCAGCCAAATCAGCAGCAAAAAGACCCGAGAGGTCTGACACACTTGACACCCCTCTAATCTGGGAGAGCTCTATAAGAAAAATAAGACCTCAGTATTCTCCTGCAAAGATAGAATGGGCCACCTCTCAAGGATACACTCTTAAGCCCTTGGGACGGTTACAATTAGAGGATAGCAAACTACATTTGCCAGCCTTCTGTCAGCCTAAAGTTGTTAAACTCAACCACCAAACATTTCACCTAGGTAGGGACAAAGCTTATCAGGGTGCCCCAAGATAGTTTTTTTGGGGAAAGTCTACTAAAGACCGAACAGGTTGCTAATGCTTGTGAAACTTGCCTTAAAAATAATATCCTCGGCCGGGCGCGGTGGCTCACGCCTGTAATCCCAGCACTTTGGGAGGCCGAGACGGGCGGATCATGAGGTCAGGAGACCGAGACCATGGTGGCTAACACGGTGAAACCCCGTCTCTACTAACAACACAAAAAACTAGCCGGGTGCGGTGACGGCGCCTGTAGTCCCAGCTAGCTACACGGGAGGCTGAGGCAGGAGAATGGCGGGAACCCGGGAGGCGGAGCTTGCAGTGAGTGGAGATGGCGCCACTGCACTCCAGCCTGGGCGACAGAGCGAGACTCCGCCTCAAAACAAAAAACAAACAAACAAAAACAAAAAAACCTCAGGCAGCTCCTCCCTCAAACCCTGAATTCAATGGATAGGGAGTTATTGCGGGAAAACCGGCAGATAGACTTCACTCGTATACCAAAGTAAAAGGCATTAAATATCTTTTAGTATGGGCAGATACCTTTACTAACAGGGTGGAGGCATTTCCATACCAAACAGAAAAGTCATCTGAGGTGATGAGCATGCTAATTAATGAGATAACTCGATTTGGACTCCCCAAGTAACTCTAAAGTGACAGTGGCCCCTCATTCAAGGAGGTTGTTACTCAGAGGTTCTGAGTAACAAAACCACTGGGCATACAATATCATCTACATTGCGCCTGGAGACCATAGACTTCAGGAAAAGCAGAAAAAACAAATAATGTCCTTAAGAGGAACCTCAGAAAGCTGCCTCAAGAAACTCACCTCCCTTGGGTTACTCTCCTTCCCATGACCTTACTGTGGTGAGGAACATACCTTCTAATTGGGTTTAAGCTCTTTTTAAATAACATGTGATTGGCCTTTCCTTACCAATAATTTTCTTCTATTAAACCAGTAAACTTCTAAAGTGGGTAAACATATAACCTCTGTGGCCCACTTCCAGCAAGAATTAAAACAACTATCAGAAGCCCAACCCCAATAAATAGGACTATCTTTATTCAACCCAGAAGACTTGGTAGTGGTGAAAGCTCTCCCCTCTTTTTCCTCCCCTCTCTACTCCAGGGACCTTACATCATCTTCCTCTCTACCCCCTTGGTGGTGAAGGTTGTGGGACTCAACTCTTGGATTTATCACGTTCAAGTCAAGGCCTGGAATGCAGAAGGAGCAACCCCTGATGGTCCAGAAGAACATTCTCGATATCAGGGTAAAGGACCTGGGAACTTCAAACTGAGAATTACAAAAGATAAGTAAATGATTGAGGACTACCTGTCCTCAATCTCACCTTTACCACCTTTAACAGATTCTTTCAGCTATTTCCATTTTTCATTTTGAGAGCCGCTATCAGGCATTGCAGCTTCTTTTTGATGCATATTTGCAGAGAAACTTTAATTATCTGTGGGACCAAATTTGTGACTTCATAGATGCCCACAGGGAAATCCAATATTTTGAGAAGTAGAAGTTCAGATGGAAATCATCTACTACTTCTTAATTGCAGGAATTATCTTGTTTACTTTGCTTTTTGTGCTGGGGTTATACACTGTGGCACTTCCTGAGTGGAATATCAAACAGAAACTCTCACTGCTATAGTATTTTATTTAGTTATTCTTCTTATTGCAGGGATAGTAGTAACAGGTAAGAGGCAAATGTGAAGACTTTATTGCTATCAGGCTGTTAGAAGCAGCAATGCTTCTCATCCCTTGGCCCCTACAATGTCAGCCATTGCCCATGTATACAACAAAACTAATTGCCTGGCTTGTCCTAAACAATTTGCTCATTTTAATAACACCAAAACTAGGGAGCTTCATGATGATCCTGAACTCACCATCCTGGGGTCCCCTTTGATAGCTTTGCCCCTAAACATCAAGAACTTGTCAGATATAACTGGAACCTGATATGGGAGCACCCCATACCAGTTAAAACTCCACCTGGGGGCCGGGCGCGGTGGCTCAAGCCTGTAATCCCAGCACTTTGGGAGGCCGAGACGGGCAGATCACAAGGTCAGGAGATCGACACCATCCTGGCTAACACGGTGAAACCCCGTGTTAGCCGGGCGTGGTGGTGGGTGCCTGTAGTCCCAGCTACTCGGGAGGCTGAAGCAGGAGAATGGCGTAAACCTGGGAGGCGGAGCTTGCAGTGAGCTGAGATCCAGCCACTGCACTCCAGCCTGGGGGACACAGCGAGACTCAGTCTCAAAAAAAAAAAAAAAAAAAAAAAAAAAAAAGTTATTGGAAAAGAAGGAGCAGTGTGTTTTTTTCAGCACTAATAAAAATATTTATTCAGACTAAATTCCAAGCATGCCAGCATATACCATCCATGACAGTTGGTCAAGTACCAATACAGAAACAAAGTCTAGGGTATAATTTGTGTGTGTTTGGTACTTAGCCCTGAAACTTTCTTGTCATGATCCATAAAGTTTCTTTGTCATTCATCTGACATAAAAATATGCTAGATGTTTTTAGTTTTATTTGATTTTAACTTCTGGGATACATATGCAGGAAGTGCAAGTTTGTTACATAGGTAAATATGTGCCATGGTGGCTTCCTGCACCTATCAACCCATCATCTAGGTATTAAGCCCAGCATGCATTAGCTATTTTTCCTGAGGCTCTCCTTCCCCACCTAACCACAGACCCCCGTGTGTTCGTTTCCCTCCCCCAAGGTCAAGAAAAAACAGACGTTGCTGAGGCTGTGGAGAAATAGGAATGGTTTTACACTGTTGGTGGGAATGTAAATTAGTTCAAACATTGTGGAACACAGTGTGGCAATTCCTCAAGGATCTAAAACCAGAAATCGCATTTAATCCAGTGATCTCAATAATTACTGGGATAATATATAATACCAGTAATATCTATTACTGGGTACATACCCAAAGGAATGTAAATTATTCCATTACAAAGATGCATGCATGCATATGTTCATTGCAGCGCTATTCACAATAGCAAAGACACGGAATCAACCCAAATGCCCATCAATGATAGACTGGATAAAGAAAATGTGGTCTATGTACACCATGAAATACTATGCAGCTACAAAAATAATGAGATCGTGTCCTTTGCAGGAACATGGATGAAACTAGAAGCCATTATCTTCTAGTTGTGTTTTATGAGGAAAACATATCAACCTCCTGGTTGGGTGCCCGCTGACCTCAGACGACCTATTGTCACCACATGCTTTGATTTAATGAGGATGGCAAAAACAGCATTGCTTTCAATCTGGGGTCTTTTTCATGTTTTCTTTATTTATTTCTTTCCTTTCCTGGTATATTCACCCACTCAGTGCAATAGAAAGAAACTGGGAGGTTCCCATCTTATAAAATTCCCAATAGTGGGACATTCTGCCTACTTCCCCAAAGCATCTCTGTAGATTTAATTGTTGCCAAGACAGTGCTAAATGTTTACGTTACACACACCAATCTACTCTGTATGTATTTGTCTTCTACCAGCCACATAATAAATATAGGACTCTTGAAATCTTATGAAACAGAGGGAAACAGATCTAAGAAAACCCTATGAAACCTGATTTTGTGTTACACAATGCCAGGAAATGGAATGCTAGAATTTAGTCTTGCCAAACAGCCATCAGTTTCAGGCAGCATTTGAAGTTAAGGAAACAGAAAAATACACATATCTCCCCACCTGTGATTATCTGATAGATAAATGGTTTATTAAGACATTTAGAGAGAAGCTAAAAAAATAAAACAACAATGAGGAATTTCTGTAAAGATTTCAAGGCAAGTGTCTGGAATTGTAGTTGTTTGTCATTTATAGTGAGACATATTTCAGTTCTAAATTTAATCCACTCAATCAATGGTGATAATAACAGGTACATTTACTTTTTCACCTTGTGTAACTTGACGTTAGCATAAACGCACTCCTGCAGAGACAAGAAAACACCTTCCTATTTGTTGAGGACACACTTCAGTCCATCTGCAAGACAAACACAGATCGCTTTTTCCTTCTTACATGTAAGAGAATTTCTCTTCACTGTTTGACACTAGCCATCCGAACAGGTGGTTAGGATCCTAACGCCATTCCATGGTGGTTTTTTGTTGATTTGTTTGTTTGTTTGTTTTTGAGATAGAGTCTTGGTCTGTTTCCCAGGCTGGATGGAGCACGGTGGCATGGTCTCGGCTCACTGCAACCTCCGCCTCCCAGGTTCAAGCAATTCTCCTGCCTCAGCCTCTGGAGTAACTGGGACTACAGGCACATGCCACCATGCCCAGGTAATTTTTGTATTTTTAGTAAAGATGATGTTTCACCATGTTAGCCAGGCTGGTCTCGAACTCCTGATCTCAGGTAATCCACTCACTTCAGCCTCCCAAAGTGCTGGGATTATAAGCATGAGCCACCACTCCCAGCAGTAGTGGTAAGTTTGATTTGCATTTCCATGACAATTAGTGATTTGGGGCACCTTTTTGTACATCTGTTGGCCATTTTCATGTCTACTTTGATAAAATATCTATTTAAGTGTTTTGCTCATTTTTAATTGGTTATTTGGGTTTTTCATTTGTTCGTTTTTGCCTATTGAGTTGTACAAGTTCCTCATATGTTTTAGATATGAACCCTTTATCTGAAATGTGGTTGGCAAATATTTTCTCCCAATCCTCAGTCTACCTTTTCATTTTGTTGACTCTTTCCTGGACTGTGCAGAAGCTTTTTAGTTTGATGTAGTTCTGCTTATTTATTTATGCTTTTATTGTCCATGCTGTTGGCATGATATTCAAACAATCCTTGCCAATCTACGTCAAGGCACTTACCCTCTATGTTTTCTTCTAGAATTTTTATGGCTTTAGGTTTTAACTTTAAGTCTTACATTCATTTTGAGTTGATGTTTTTGTGTATGAAGTAAGGCAGGAGTCCAATTTTATTTTTTTGCACGTAGATAACCAGAGAAACAGGGAACAGAACAATGATTCCCAAGGGTTCAGGGCTAGAAAAACTGGGAAGATGTTGGTCAAAAGGTACAAACGTGCAGTTATAAGATGACTAAGTTCTGGACACCTAATATATAGCATGGTGACTATACTTAACATTACTGAATTTTGTATTTGAAATTTGCAAAAGAGTAGATTGCAAATGTTCTCACCACACAGAAAGAAAAAAAAATAGGTAGGCCAGGCACAGTGGCTCATGCCTGTTAATCCCAGCACTTTGGGAGGCCAAGGGGTGGATCACCTGAGGTCAGGAGTTCGAGACCAGCCTGTCCAACACGGTGGAACTCCATCTCTGTTAAAAATACAAAAAATTAGCTGGGCATGGTGGCGGTCACCTGTAATCCCAGCTACCCAGGAGTCTGAGGCAGGAAAATCACTTGAACCTGAGAGGTAGAGGTTGCAGTGAGTGAAATCACACAACAGCACTCCAGCCTAGGTGACAGAGTGAAATACCATTTCAAAAGAAAAAAAAAAGTAACTGTGGGGTAATGGATATGTTGATTGAGGTCATCTTCCCATAATGCACACCTATGTCAAAATAACATCATGTTGTACAACTTTATAGTTTTACTTTTGCAATCATACCTCAATAAGGCTGGAAAATTTTTTCAAAGATGATTTCTAAGTCAAAATAGGCTTTCTTAGATAAATGGGTCACAAGTGTTTCATAAATGATGCCATTTTGCCCTAAGCAACTTAATTATTGAATGTTGTAGATGGATGTGTGTGCTTGTGTGTGTGTGCATCTACACTGATTTTGTGGGGGTTTTTTTTTCCAGATAGGGGAGTGTGGGCGGCAAGCCACTCAAGTGCCGAGGCAAGAGATTGAGGGCACGAGCTGTTCCAGTATAATAAAATATGTAAAATAAGAATAGTTATATTGGATATACATAATAGACATGATTATGTATGAATATGATTAATCATTAGTTTGCAACAATTACTCTTTACTCCAATATTATAATAATCCTTGGTCTACAATTATAACTTAGGAAAAACCAGGCCATACAGACATGGGAGCTGAGGGGACACAGTGAGAAGTGACCAGAAAACAAGAGTATGAGCCTTCTGTTATGCCCGGGCAGGGCCATCAGAGGGCTGTTTGGTCTAGTGGTAGCACCAGCGTCTGGTAAGGCACCTGTTTGCCAAGCAGACCGTGGTCTAGAAGTGGCATCAGTGTCAAGGAAAAACACCAACAACTTAGCAGACCAGGAAAGGGAGTTTCCCTTTCCCTGGAGGAGTTCAGAGAAGACTCTATTATTCCATCTCTTGTGGAGGGCCTGACATCAGTCAGGCACACCCGCAGTTATCCAGAGGCCTAACCGTCTCCCTGTGATGCTGTGCTTCAGTGGTCATGCTCCTAGTCCGCTTTCATGTTCCATCCTGTACAGCTGGCTCTGCCTTTTGGATAACAGTAGTAAATTAGTGAAAGTACTAAAAGTCTCTGATATGCAGAAATAATGGCGTAGGCTGTCTCTCTCCTCTCTCTCTCTCTCTGTCTCTCCACCTCAGGTGCCAAACAGGGAAGGGCCCCCTGTCCAGTGGACACATGACTCATGTGATCTTGTCAATCATTGGAGGTGACTCATACTCCTTACCCTGACCCTTTGTCTTATATCCAATAAATATCAGTGCAGTCTGGCATTCGGGGCCACTACCAGTCTCTGTGTCTTGGTGGTAGTGGTCCCCCAGGTCCAGCTGTTTTTTCTTTTATCTCTTTGTCTTGTGTCTTTATTCCTGCAATCTCTCATCTGCACACACAAGGAGAAAAACCCACAGACCCTATGGGGCTGGACCCTAGAGGGTAGTGGTGGTTGTTGTTTTTGTATCTCAAGATGGAGACTGGCTGGAGTACAGTGGCATAATCTAAGCTCAGTGCAACCTCTACCTCCTGGGCTCAAGTGATTCTCCTGTCTTAGACTCCTGAGAACCTGGGACAACAGGCACTTACCACCACATTTGTCTAATTTTTGTATTTTTAGTAGACATGGGATTTCGCCATGTTGGCCAGGGTGATCTCAAACTCCTGAAATCAAGTGAGTCTCCTGACTCAGTTTCCCAAAGTGCTGGGATTACAGGTGTGAGCCACTGCACCTGGCCTAGTATAGGGTTTCTTAAATTTGAGCATTTTGGGTAATTCGGGGCTGAATGACTCTATGTGGTGGTGTGTCCTGTGCACTGCAGGGTGTTGAGCGGCATCCCTGGGCTCCACCCATGCCAACAGCACCGATTCCCAGCTGTGACAACCAAAATATCTCCAGACATGTTATGTAGGGGACAAATGACCCATGTTAAAAGCTCCTGATATAAAAAAAAGAATGAAATAATGTATTTTGCCACAACTTGGTTGAAACTGGAAGTGATTATTCTAAGGGAAGTAACTAAGGAATAGAAAACCAAAAACCATACTTTCTCACTTATACAAGTGGGAGCTGGTCGGGCACAGTGGCTCACACCTATAATGCCAGCACTTTAGGGGGGCCAAGGAAGGAGGAATACTTGAAATCAGAAGTTCAAGACCAGCCTGGGCTCATCTCTACAGAAAATAGAAAATATTAGCTGGGAGTAGTGGTGCACACCTGTGGTCCCAGCTACTCAGAAGGCTAAAGCGGGTGGATTGCTTGCACCCAGGAGGTCGAAGGTGCAGTGAGCCATGATCATGCCATTGCAATCCATCCTGAGTGACAGAGTGAGACCCTGCTTCAAAAAAAGAAGTGGGAGCTAAGTTGTGGGCATGCAAAGGCATACAGAGTACTGTAATGGGCATTGGAGACTCCGAAGTGGGAGGGTGTGAGTGGGGTGAGGGATGAACGACTACCTATTAGGTACAATGTACAACACCCGGGTGATGGGCACACTAATGTCCTAGACTTCACTCATCCACATAACCAAAACCACGTGTACCCCTAAAGCTATTCAAATTTTAAAAAAATCAAAGTACTCCTGATGTAAAATTTCACATGTTCTCACTTAAACATTGGAGGTAAAAATGTTAAAAACTTGTACTCATGGAGATAAAATAGAATGGTGGTTACTAGAGGCTGGGAAGAGTATCGAGGAGGAGGCGATAGAGTGGGGATAGTTAATGAATGCAAAAATATAGTTGAATAGAAGCAAGAAGGTATAGTATTTGGTACTACAACAGGGGGACAATAGTTAACAATGATTCGTTGTATATTTTAAAATCACTAAGACAGTGGAATTGCAATGTTCCTAACACAAATAAATGGTAAAGGCTTGAAGGGATAGATGCCCCAATTACCGTAATTTGATTATTACACATTGTAAGCTTGTATCAAAATATCACATTCACCCTGTAAATAAGTACAACTATTATGTACTCATAATGATTAAAAATAAAAATATTTAGGCCAGGCATGGTGGCTTATGCCTATAAGCCCAGCACTTTGGGAGGCTGACTTTCTTTCTAAGTCATTTTGAAACACATGTTAAGTCATGGGTACTGTACTCTCTTTGACTTTCAAACCATCATGAGCCATTTGCAATGTCTGGAGACATTTTATGTTATGATTGGAGAGTGGATGTTGCTGGTTTCTAGTGGGTGGAGCCCAGGGTTGCTGCTCAACATCGTACAAGTGTACAGTACAGCCGTACCATAGAGACTCCTCCAGGCACAAGTGTCAACGGTGCTCACAGTGAGCATCTTGAACTAAATAATACAAAGACTCCATATATGAGATCATGCAGTATATGTCATTGGAAATATGGAATTTTCCAATGGAAAAGTTGAATATATAAATTTGAACTCAATTAAACATGGACACAAACACTGGTCACCAAGTCCTGGAACAGGTTGTGTGAGTCCCCTGAGGCATTCATCCAGTGCTGTTATGCAGAAATAGTTATTGAAAAACAGCAGAGAATTGCAAAAGCAAGTTGACTTTTTTGTGTTCCTTGAGTCCAGTCATGAGCAGCCCTTATGACTGGGCCTCATGCCACACAACTCATTACAAAATGAGCTAGGGTCCCAGACCATGCCAAAGTTTCATGAGACCACGCTGTCTGTGCACAGACAGGTGGCTGACTCTGGAGCCCAGGCTGTTGCTTCCCTGTCTAGTGATGAATTTTCTATAGTCTGGTGAGTGTAAATATATATATTATATGAAATGGAATGGGAAGGGGAGAGGGAAAAGATATATGTATCATACATATGATATATGTGATATATAACATATCACATATATATGAGTGTATATATGTATGATATATATATCTTTCCCTCTCCCCTTCCCATTGAAATTTGTTTATTATATCAATTTGCTTATTATATCATTTGATTATTATATCTCCATTGCCATTTACATGGGATAAAGGTTGTTTACCCTTAAGGGTATTGTGTGTGTGTCTTTTCTTCTCCCCTTGCACATCTCCCACACAGAGCAGTCATTCTATGCCTGCCTTATTTCACTAACATAATGTCCTCCAGGTTCATCCATGTTGTTGCAAATGCTAACACTTTCCTCTTTACCATTCCATTGTGCATACAAACCACATTTTCTTTACCCATTCATCCACTGATGGACACTTTGGTTGGCTCCATATTTTGGCTATTGTGAACAGTGCTGTAATGACTATGGGAAAGCAGATAAATTCGACATTCCTCCGAAAGCTACTAGAAAAACAAAATTTGAAAGTCAATGAGTATTTGCTTGAAATCTCCAAAAGCTGTTTAAACCATCCAGAAAACACATAAATTATCATATAAACCTTATGAAAAATAAAAATGGTAAGCTAGATATTTGCTGAAATTTTTTAAAACTGGTAAAATTATCTAGCTATAACTATCCATCCATCTATTCATCCATTTATCCATCCATTCATTCGTCTATGGAATGTACCTATCTAACTAGCTAGCTATTTATCATCTGTCCATCCATCTACTGAATCTGTCATCTATCCTTATCTATCAGATACCTATCTATCCATCCATTCATCTATTGAATCTATCATCTATCAATATCTATCTGTCTATCCAACCATTCATCTTCTGAATCTATTATTGGTCATTATCTATATATTTATCTATTTATCTGTGTATCCATCTATCTATCTAGTGGATCTATGTATCATCTATCATTATCTATCTGCTTGATCAATTTAGGCTATCTGTCATCTATTATAATTTTATCTATTCTATTTATTCTCATCTCTTTATTATTATATGTATGCTGATACACACAGAGAAAGACTGATAGAGATTTTTAAAATGTACAAATATTTTAAATGAAACACTTTTTTTTGGAAAATGAGTGACATGGTAAACAAAGACATTCACTGACTGGTCTCATCCACTTCCTACCCACCCTTCAAATCTAATCACTCCTAGTGGCTCTTTCTAAATCTAATCACTCCTAGTGGGTGTTTCTGGGAACAGCTTTCCTTGCCGTCTCTGTCTCTTCACTCCAACACCACTTTATGCCTGTCCCCTGGTCAGCCCAGCTTCTCTGAGGCCCCTCGCTGTCCCCTGCACCCATCACACACCATATCCATGATGACTTGTTTACATGTCCACTTCCCCACAACACACATCGGAAGCACCTGAAGGCTCAGAGGTCCTCCTCTCTTACCTGGCGCGATGCTGGTAAATGGTAGCACGAATAAATGTTTGAGTAAATGAATAGACTCTTGGTTCCTTTTACAACTACCAACGTAGGAATGATAAATGAAAGTAGTGATTTTTAACTCCTAAGGTCCAGTAAGTCAGGAGAAGAGGTTTTTCTTTATTTCCAGCTCCAGAAAACTGCTGAAAGGAGATGGGAAAAAATAGTTCATTTCTGAAAGTCCCTTCAGCAAAATTTGCAATACAATAGATATCCCTCAGCCAGCCTGCCTCAACCTCCTTCCCAAGCCATCCTGTTCCAGTTCAGGGTAAGGCAAGTTAAGTGTTTCATTATAATGCTTCTTGCACACACACATATGCATTTACTTGGGGTGGGGACCTTTGAGGGAATTTTACTAATATTTGCTAACTTTTTATTGACTTATGTAGAAAGAAGTGTAAACTTAATTTTACATTTACTTATGTAGAAAGGACTGTAAACTTAATTTTTATTTCCCTATGTTTCCCTCAATTTGCTCAATTCCTTCCTTCTCATAGAGATGAAATTTTTCTAGAAAATCATCACCCAATTTAAATCATATTTTTTAAGTATGTCCTGGGCCAGGGGAAAGAAAATTTAAAATGATCTTTTTGATTATTTGCATATATTTGAAATGTTCCAAAGACGTTAAGTATAATTGGAAGGAAAAGCTATCCATCATATAAAATTAAATCTTAGGTGAGTTGAAGAAAAAATAAGAATTTGTGCAAGGCCAGCGAGTCAAAATCTGATTTTAGAAACAAGTTTAGAAAACGTTCAAGCTTAGAAGCCATTCAAAATTCATGGATTTGCTGTTTTGATCATCATTTAAATCTCTTCCATATTTCTACCCTTAGGAAAAAAAATATGACTTCATGCTTTAAAAGAAGAAAGGTCAAAATAGTATATTAAGTAGTCTCAGAAGACTTGTACATATAAAAAATATTCAGTGACTTCCTATAAAATAAATAAAAAATAGACTGAATCTTCTTTTGATTATATAAACTTTTAACTTCTAGGAGAATAAGGGATGCAAGACAGATGATTAATGAAAGAAAATCAATTACTCCTGAAGAAAAAATTTTAAAATCTCCATTACAGTTCATATTGGTATTTTATAACAAAGTCGGCTGGGCGCGGTGGCTCAAGCCTGTAATCCCAGCACTTTGGGAGGCCGAGACGGGCGGATCACGAGGTCAGGAGATCGAGGCCATCCTGGCTAACACGGTGAAACCCCGTCTCTACTAAAAAATACAAAAAAAAAAACTAGCTGGGCGTGGTGGCGGCGCCTGTAGTCCCAGCTACTCGGGAGGCTGAGGCAGGAGAATGGCGTGAACCCGGGAGGCGGAGCTTGCAGTGAGCTAAGATCCGGCCACTGCACTCCAGCCTGGGCAGCAGAGCAAGACTCCGTCTCAAAAAAAAAAAAAAAAAAAAAAAAAACAAAGTCAAAATGTGATATGCAAACACATCATGTAATGCCTTCATTCTTCACAAATGTTAAGCCTTGACTGTGTACATGATTAGTGCTTTGTCTGAAAATCCAATGAGACTGTACTACCTGAGAAACCACCACAGATTATGCAGCAAAGGTATTTTACTGTATCAATTTCAAGTGGTCAGAGGCATTTGAACAAGAGCAATTCTATCTTGAATAGGGGCTGAGTAAATGAGGCTGAGACCTACTGGGTTACATTCCCAGAGGTGAGGTATGGACACTGTTGTTTACGTGTCCACTCACCCACCACACACATCAAAAGCACCTGGAGGCTCAGAGGTCCTCCTCTGTTTCCTGGCGCAATGCTGGTAAATGGTAGCACGGAATAAATGTTTGAGTAAATGAATAGACTACTTAGTTGCCTTTACAACTGCCAATGAAGGAATGATAAATGAAGGTGGTGATTTTTAACTCCTATAGATATAGATAATGACCAATAATAGATTCAGTAGATGAATGGTTGGATAGACAGACAGATATTGATATCTAAGTCACAGAATGAGATAGGAGGTCGACACAAAATACAGATCATAAAGACCTTGCTGATAAAACAGGTTGCAGTAAAGAAGCTGGCCAAAACCCATCAAAACCAAGATGATGACAAGAGTGACCTCTGCTCATCCTTACTGCTCATTACATGCTAATTATAATACACTAACATGCTAAAAGGCACTCCCACCAGTGCCATGAGACCTTACAGATGCCATGACAATGTCAGGATATTACCCTATATGATCTAAAATGGGAGGAACCCTGAGTTCCCAGAATTGCCCACCTCTTTCCCAGAAAACTTGTGAATAAGCCACCTCTTGTTCAGCATATAATCAAATAATAACCATAAAAATGGGCAACGAGCAGCTTGTTGGGATGCTCTGCCTATTGAATAACCTTTCTTTTATTTCTTTACTTTTGTAATAAACTTGCTTTCACTTTATGAACTCGCCTCCAATTCTTTCTTGCACGAGATCCAAGAACCCTCTCTTATGGTCTGAATTGGGACCCCCTTCCCGGTAACAAAGTTACAAACAAAGGAAATCCTATCTAAAACAGATACAGTCATGCACCACCACAGAATGTATGGCCAATGATGGGCGGCATATAAAACCATGGTCCCACAAGACTATAATGGAACTAAAAAAAAAATTCCTGTTGCCTAGTGATTTGTGTTACAATTGCCTACTGTATTCAGTACAGAAACATGCTGTACAGGTTTCTAGCAAAGAAGCAACAGGCTATACCATATAGCCTAGATGTGTAGTAGGCTAGACCATCTAGGTTTGTGTAAGTGCACAATTTTTAAAATCTCCACAACAACACTGCCCAGTGATGCATTTCTCAGAATGAATAAGCAACGAGTGACTGTAAGTCTATTTCACCATGTATAACTTCCCCTACTGTAAGTGAACTTGCCTCAGAAACTGAAGCTCACCTTGGTCCAGACCCATAATGCAGCAATTTAGCAAGCGTAGGCTCCCCTGAGGAGGCGCTTTAGCTCAAACCAGCCACCACTTGTTCACTGGCTTTCTAATACCATCACATCAGTTTTAGCCTCACAGAATCAATAGTGATTTTCTTTTCCACATTGGAACTAATTACACATATAGGAGTGAGGAAGATGGCCGAATAGGAACAGCTACAGCCTCCAGTTCCCAGTGTGAGCGACACAGAAGACAGGTGATTTCTGCATTTCCAACTGAGAAACTCTACAAACTAGAAGAGAGTGAGGGCCAATATTCAACATTCTTAAAGAAAAGAATTTTCAACCCGGAATTTCATATCCAGCCAAACTAGGTTTCATAAGTGAAGGAGAGATAAAATCCTTTACAGACAAGCAAATGCAGAGAGATTTTGTCACCACCAGGGCTGCCCTACAAGAGCTCCTGAAGGAAGCACTAAACATGGAAAGGAACAATCGGTACCAGCCACTGCAAAAACATGCCAAACTATAAAGACCATAGATGATAGGAAGAAACTGCATCATCTAATGAAAAAAATAACCAGCTAATATAATGACAGGATCAAGTTCACACATAACAATATTAACCTTAAATGTAAATGGGCTAAATGCTCCAATTAAAAGACACAGACTGGCAAACGGATAAAGAGACAAGTTTGCTGTATTCAGGAGACTCATCTCACATGCAGACACACACATAGGCTCAAAAGAAAGGGAAGGAGGAAGATCTACCAAGCAAATGGAAAACAAAGAAAGGCAGGGGTTGCAATCCTAGTCTCTGATAAAACAGACTTTGAACCAAAAAGATCAAAAGAGACAAGGCCATTACATAATGGTAAAGGGATCAATTCAACAAGAAGAGCTAACTATCCTAAAAATATATGCACCCAATACAGGAGCACTCAGATTCATAAAGCAAGTCCTTAGATACTTACAAAGAGACTTAGACTCCCACACAATAATAATGGGAGACTTTAACACCCCACAGTCAGTGAGATCAATGAGACAGAAAGTTAATAAGGATATCCAGGAATTGAACCCAACTGCACCAAGCAGACCTAATAGACATCTACAGAACTCTCCACCCAAAATCAACAGAATATACATTCTTCTCAGCACCTGATAGCACTTATTCGAAAATTGACCACATAGTTGGAAGTAAAGCACTCCTCAGCAAATGTAAAATATTAGAAATTATAACAAACTCTCTCTCAGGCCACAGTGCAATCAAATTAGAACTCAGGATTGAGAAATTCAATCAAAACTGCAGGATTGAGTGAATGATCAGTGGTTAGTGTTAGGTCATCCCTCTTGATAGCTTCATATTTTAAAATTCTTGAGTCAGTGAGCCACCTCCCTGCCTCCTGATTAAGAATAGTTCTCATTTGGTGAGGGATACTTATTATCAGATTTCCCCCAAAGGTTATTGTCCTGCTTTCTTCTGTTAGCAAGACAATTGCTGCTGTGGGTTGGGCACATTTGGGGATTCTTTACAAGACTCTTCATTGATACTGCTGTTTTTGATGGTAGTGAGGGTCCTCCCACTCAAAGGCAAACATGTCCCGGCAGTCCTCTGCTAAATGGCAAGTCCAAAATGCATCCTTTAAATCTATGATCGTGAATCATTGATGGCTGTGTGGGATTCTACTGACAATGATGTAAGGATTGCAAACAACAGGGTGGGTGGTTTGAACTATTTGATTAATAGCCCGGAGGTCTTGCACTACTAGCCAGTATCACCCATCTGGCTTCCTTATGGCAATATTGGTGTGTTATAAGGGTACATACAGGGTTCAAGGAGTCTGTCATGGACAAGGCTTTCAATTTTAGGTTTTAAAACTATCCTGGCTTCCAAGGGAACAGGGTATTGTTTTCTTTTTACCACTTCCCTGGGAGTTTTTAATTTGACATGGATTGGAGGAACTCATAGCTTTCCTTGATTTCCTTCCTTTGACCATACATCACAATGGATTGGGCTTTCTTCAGAAGTGGCGAGTAGGTTTAAGTAAGTAAGGAGTTTTCCCTGATTAACGTATGGACGAATGCCTAACCCTAACATCAAGTCCCTTCCTAATAAGTTAGTTTTTGCTTCAGGAATCAACAAGAACTTAGTAGTGGGTGACTTATTATTATATTTGACTTTGGTTTACTCTAGAACTTTTGCCCTGGGAATCCTTCCCCTTTAGCTCCTGAGACAGAAAGGTCCACTGCTGAGCAAGCTAAACCTGAAGGGAGAAAACCTAGGGAGGAGTGAGCTGCTCCTGAATTGACTATGAAAGTGACTCTCTTTGATTTGGGTCCCATGTTAAATTTGTCAAGGGCTCTAGGTGGGACTCGAGATGAAAGATACAGAGATTTTGACCCCCTACTATTCTTCAAATGTCATGAATGGAAGGATTTTCTTTGCTCTCTCCCATTTGGGACATTCCCTTTTTAAACTACCTGGGTTTCCACACCTGATATATTTGTTTGCCCCTCCCTATTTCCTGAGTTTCATGTTTTATCCTTTTACCTCCTGGATAGGGTGTGGTAGCCAGGTACTTAGGAGGTTTCAAGTTATGTTTCCCTGGTCTCCCTGTTGAAGAGTTCTCTGTTGTAAGGTGGACAGCATAATTTTTGCCTTTTGCTTCTGCCTTTCCTCATCCCTCTGTATGTATACCTGTTGGACCTCTCTTAAAAATTCCTCTATTGGGTGGTCTTTCCAATTTTCTATGTTCTGTAATTTATCTATGATGTCCGGCCAACTATTGATGACAAAGTAGAGCTTTAGCACCCTTGTCCCAGTGGGTCCTCTGTGTCTAAACCTGCATATTTTCTCATCAGTTTCTTAAGTCTCTTTAAGAATTCCATAGGCCCTTCATCTTTCCCTTGTTGTACATTAAATGCTTGGTAGATATTTTGGGTTTGAGGAACTGATGCCCTAATCCTTTTAATTATCATATCTCTGAGATCTCTCATGTTCTCTCAGTGAGCTACATTGTCGTTATCCCACTGAGGATCTTGGGCTGGGAATTTATGCTCTCCTGCAAGGACATTTTGACCAGGAGAGTGTTCATGCTCCCAGATTGTTATAGTGGCCTTGCGGATCATAGTTCTTTCCTTTCCTGAGAATACCTAGGATAGACGTTAATTCAGCTCAAGTGTACAGTTGTGGCCCTAGAAATTGGTTAATTTGATCTTCAACCCCAAAAAGATCATCTACCAGTGATCTGAGTTCCTTTTTAGATTCCTAACCTCTCAGCTAGTTAAGTGGGTATTTACAAAGCCAATATTACCCCCTCCCAGTGGTACTTCCCTTAAGGGAAAAAGGGTTGGACCAGACTTCTTGGAGGAAGAGGGGAAAGAATAGTGTTCAATATCCCTTTGGGATTGTTCTGTTTCCTGTTGGAGCTTTTCTAAGGAGGGGGAATGTTTGAGTAGCTGCCCAGAAGGGGTGTGGAGTATTAAGGTCCACAGGGCAGGATTATATGGGGAAGGGACTGAGTGTTCATCTTGAGGCAGCAGGTTAGGTGGGGGAAGGGCTGAGTGTTCAGCTTGGAGCAGAGAAGTAGGTTGGGGGAGGCGGTCTAGAGGATCCCATGCATCTTTAGATATAGAATATGACTTAGCTAGGTTTTCTCTTGTGGACTTTGAGTTTGAGTTCAGCTTTGCTTTTTCAAACTTTGGGGGTGGAGGACAAGTCCCTATCTCCAACATAAAGCATAATCTATCTCCTCTTGAGAAACTGGACTTTTATCATTTACATATTGGATTAGGAGTTGTCATATCCAGTCCCCACTCAACCCTAACTGTGACCAAAAAACCGAAGGTTTCAAGATGGGTTCCTTAGTCAAAATAAAACAGCAATATTTTATTATCATTTGCTGTCTTTTCTTGTGTTTGGTCCTTTCATTATCTTTCCAGTATTTTTACATAAGGCCTAGGGGACTGTCAGGGGGAATTTTATTGTCTGCTTGGTCTTTCATAGTCTCTGTCTTACTTGAGGTGATTCCCAACCTGGAGGTTGGTGAGGCTCAATCTCCCGTATTCGGGATTTCTTGTACTCCCATATCCTGGAGGCTAAACCTCCCCTTTTGGTAAGTTCAATCTCTCATATTAGAGATTTCTTGCACTTTTGTATCTTGGAGGCTAAATGCCCCCTTTTCCCAATGGAGGTTTCTTACATTCATCTGAGCACTTGCTTCATCCTTATTGGCTGCTTTCCTTGTGGGAACTTTAGGTCCCTCTTAGCATTGGCAGGTCAGTATAGTCACCTGACAGGAAAGCCACCCTGGGGCCACCACAACAAGGCAGTGGGATGCATCTCCCCATGAAAGATTATCACTATTCCTTCCTGAAAGAGAATGAGATCCCAGATGAGCCCGTAAGTTGTTATAAACAAGTGCTCGGAGCCACAAAGGAAAACCAGAGCCTAGACAGAAAATTTCTCAGCAAGGCAACTTTACTTCTGCAGAAGGACTTGTGCTTGATCCAATTGCAAGAGCACACCAAACAAAGGAAGGAAGGGGTTTTTAACACTAACACAGTTCCTGCTTCTGTGTCCTTCTCCTGTTGGCCAGAGTTGAGCTGCAAAATCTAAGCTGATCTCACAATGGCTTAGACCTAAACTTTGTCCAAATAGGGTAAACATGTGATTTGTGAGAAAAAGAGGAGGAAGAAAAAGGGGGTAGGGTTGATTTACAACTTTTACAACTTATGATCAGGAAGTCTTTGAAGAGAAACTTAGTTGTCCCAACACAAGCATTGCATCTAAGGCGGACACTATCATCCTCTTACTGTCAGGAACATCCTATTCTGTCTATGCAGTGGCTCTGTTCTTTCACCACTGTACTTTCTTAATAAACTTGCTTTTATTTTGCAATGCAGACCCTGAAATCTTTCTTATGCAAGATCCAAGAACCCTCTCCTGGGGTCTGGACCTTTTTCCTGTAACATTTCCTCCTTGGCCCATGTTGATGGATCCCATGCTCACTCACTTCTGGATCTGCAGTTCTTTGCCCTGCCTACAAGGATAGCATCATCATGTAAACACCCTCAAACACAGGGTCTTCTGGTGCATAAGTAATGTAAGCTGAAAATAACCAATGGAAGATTGTATAAATATGTATCCTATTGCTAATGAAAATGTCAAACTCTGTAAAATGTTTGAAGAGATTTGTTCTGAGCCATATGTAAGTCACCAGTAGCCTGTGACACAGCCCCAGGGGACCCTGAGAATGTGTACCTATGGTGGTTGGGCACAGCTTGGTTTTATACATTGTAGGGGGACATGAGACATCAATCAAAACATGTAACATGTACATTGGTCTGGTTTGGAAAGTCAAAACAACTGGAAGTGTGGGCAGCTTCCACATCATAGATAGACTGAAAGATTTCCTTATTGGCAGTTGATTGAGTTATTATCTAAAGACCTGGAATCAGTAGGAGGGAGTGTGTGCCTTATTGTCGATGAAAAGAGTCAAACTCTGTAAAATATTTGAAGATATGTATTCTAAACCAAATATGAGTGACCATGGCCTGCAACACAGCCTTCAGCAGGACCTGAGAACATGTCCCCAAGGTGGCTGGGGTGCATCTTGGCTTTATATATTTTAGGAAGGCATGAGACATCAACCAAATACATTTGAAAATGCATTGGTTTGGACCAGGAAAGCAGAAAAATTCAAAGAGGGGAGTAGGGTGTAGGGGCTTCCAGGCTATCGGTAAACGTAAACATTTTCTCGTTGACAATTTGTTGAGTTTGTCTAAAGACCTGGGATTGATGGAAAGAAAATGTTCAGGTTAAGATAAAAGATTGTGAAGACCAAGTTCTTTTGAAGTCTTATAGTTGCTGTCCTTAGAGATAATAGATAACAAATGTTTCCTATTCAGATCTTCAAAAACGTGCTAGACTCTAAGTTACTCTCTTTAGAATTGGGAGGGCCTGGAAGAAAAACATCCAGCTATGTAAATAGAGATTCTTGATAGATGCAAAATTTCCCCCACAAAGGATGGCTTTGTAGGGCCATTTTAAAAAATGGCAAAGAAACATGTTTTGGGTCATAATAATTTGATTTTCTTTGTCATGTAATGTTATACCAGAGTCAGATTGGAAAGCAAGTGACGGTATATAGGGTTAAATACAACTCATCTGATAAGAATTTTTGATTTGCAGGCATGGCTCCCCAGACCGCTTAGATAGGAATTTGGGCAAGATAAGAAAAAATCAGAACGTAGTCTTCATTATGAGGAGTTGTGGAGCCCCAGGTTCCACAGATACAGATGAAACTTTCAGGCAGCAGACTTAGGGAAGAATAGATTGTAAATGTTTCTTTTTTCTTTCTTTCCTTTTTTTTTTTGAGATGGAGTTTCATTCTTGTTGCCCAGGCTGGACTGCAAAGGAGTGATCTCGGCTCACTGCAACATCTGCCTCCTGGGTTCAACCAATTCTCCTGCCTCAGCCTCCCAAGCAGCTGAGATTACAGGCATGCACCACCATGCCTGGCTAATTTTTTGTATTTTTAGTAGAAACGCGTTTCACCATGTTAGTCAGGCTGGTCATGAACTCTTAGCCTCAAGTGATCCGCGTGCCTCAACCTCCAAATATACTGGGATTACAGGCGTGAGCCACCACTCCCAGCCTAGATTGTAAAAGTGTCTTGTCAGAGTTGATTCTCTCCTGAATTGGGAAACAGGCCTAGAAAAGGAATGGGATTCTCTTCAGAATATAGATTTTTCCCATATGAGACAGCCTTGCAGGACTATTTCAAAATATGTCAAACAAGTACGATTTGGAGAGAGATGCTTTTATTTCTTTAGGGCGTGCTATCTGTCATGGGGTGATGTGCTAGAGACAGGCTGGAATTTGGTGTCTACTTTGTCAGTCCTAATGAGAGGTGAAGCTGGCTGGACTTCCTGGGTCAAGTGGGGACTTGGAGAACTTTTCTGTCTAGCTAGAGGATTGTAAACACACCAAGCAGTTCTCTGTAAAAACACACCAATCAGCACTCTGTCCAGCTAAAGGACTGTAAATGCACCAATCAGCCTTCTGTAAAAACACACCAATCAGTGCTCTGTGTCTAGCTAAAAGTTTGTAAATGCACCAATCAGGGCTGTGTAAAAATGCACCAATCAGCACTCTGTGTTAGCTAAAGTTTTGTAAACGCACCAATTAGCCCTCTGTAAAAATGCACCAATTGGCGCTGTGTCTAGCTAAGGACTGTAAACGCACCAATAAGTACTCTGTAAAATGGACCAATCAGCATTCTGTAAAATAGACCAATCAGCAGGGTGTAGGTGGGGCCATATAAGGGAATAAAAGTTGGTCACAAGAGCCAGCAGTGGCAACCTGCTTGGGTCCCCTTCTATGCCGTGAAAGCTTTGTTCTTTTGCTTTTCACAATAAATCTTGCTGCTGCTCATTCTTTGGGTCTGCACTACCTTTAAGAGCTGTAACACCATTGAGGTCTGAGGCTTTACTCCTTAGGTCAGCAAGACCAAAAACCCACAGGAAGGAAGAAACAACTCCAGACACACCACCTTTAAGAGCTGGAGCACTCACTGTGAAAGTCTGCAGCTTCACTCCTGAAGTCAAGTGAGACCACAAACCCAGTGGAAGGAATAAACTCTGGACACAGCTGAACATTGGAAGGAACAAACTCCGGATACACCATCTTTAAGAGCTGTTACACTCACCATAAGGATCTGCAGTTTCATACTTGAAGTCAGCAAGACCAAGAACCCACCGGAAGGAACCAATTCCAGACACACTAAGGTCTCTGTTTTAATGTGGATGCTGGTCAGCGGGGTCTGAACATCAAAGGGAGGAGGGTATCAGGCATATCTGACCCACACTTCGAATCAGATCCTAAACAGTTTCAGATGAACTCTAGTATGCCCTTGGCTGAGTGAACTGACTGAGGAGCTTAGAGTTCTGTTCTTGGTTTACACTATTATCACAGGTTCAAACTTTCTCTTGGTTAATTAAAACCATTTTTGTGTGACAGAGTCATAAAATCCAGATGTCTCCATGATTAGGAAACTTCAGGAGGAGAGGAGAGGGGCAGGGGAGGGAAGAGGGTGCTGGGGAGGAGAGATGGGAGAGGGAGGCAGGAAAGCAGAGGATAGGAGAGAAAGGGAGAGGGAGGGGAGGAAAGGAGAGGGAAGGAGTGAGGAAAGGAGAGGGGAGGAGAGGGGAGGCAGCAGAAGAAAAGGAGGGAGGAAGGGTGGAGGGAAAAAGGGAGGGGGGCAAATGAGAGAAGGGAAGGAGGGAGGAGGAAAGGAGAAGGGAGGGGAGACAGGTAGAGAAGGAGGGATGGAAGGAGGTAGGAGGGGAAGACAGGGAAAGAAGGGGAGGAGAGGGGAGGAGGGCAGAGGGGAGAAGGGAGGAGGAGGGAGGGATGAAGAGGAGGAGGGAAAGAAGATGGAAGGAGAAGGGAGGAGGGGAAAAGGAAAGAGGAGGGCAGAGGGGAAAAGGACAGAGGGGAGGAGGGCAGAGGGTTAGGGGAGGAAGGAAAAGGGGAGGAGGGCAGGAGAGGAGGGAGGAATGAAGGAGAGGGGAGGGAAGGGGAAGACAGGGGCTCGGAGAAGAGAAAGGGAGAAGATGGGAGGGGAGAAGGGAAGGGAGGGGAGGGGAAAAGAGAAGTAGAGGGTAAGAGAGAAAAGAAGTAGAAGGGAAGAGAGAAGTAGAAGGAAAGAAAGGGGAGAAGAGGGCAAGGCAAGGGAGAGAGGGAGTGAACCCCAGTTCCCTTTACTCTGACATGGGATTGCAATGTGTAAATTCCTACCAATAAAACCCAGTTAATCACTCCCTCGAAAGTGTTGATGTAAGTCTGGAGCCTATCCCTGAGTCCAAGGTGTTGATGTCCCAAATCCACAACGGGAAATTTTGTTTTTACACCAGTTTCTCATTAGTAAACTCAAGTGAAACTGCCTTCTGTGCATCCTATGATTCTGGCAATTCTTTTTTATTTCTCTTTTTTCTCAGAATCTGAATTCCGAGGAAGATTTTAATGGTTCTCAATTCATCACCAGCATTGTCATGGGACCCTGGAAATGTCTCACAAACATGTGTCTCTTTTCCCTCTTTTTATTCTCCAAGATGGCAAGATATACACTATCTCTTGCTTTCTCCACTACCTCTTGGTTTCTCGCTTTTCTTGAATCTCAATAAAAATGCAATTGTCCTGAAAAGTCTGGTGGATGTGCACATTTTATTGGTTGTGATTGTTAATTGACACAGCACATGCCGCACGCATTTTCTTTGTAATGTAGGAATGAGTACTGACTGCACGCCTGTGGTGTCTGCAGATACTACACTAAGTGATCGTTTCAAGGGGGGAAAAAAAAATTGAAAACTGACATGGTTTTCTTCTGTTGGCCATACTTAAAGTCAGACATTTGCTTTCTAGGCAGTTGTTTTCCCATCACTGAGGATGTCTTATATATAGCCTTGTATGTCTGCAGAGCATGGGCTCAGCAAATGTCCAGTCCTGAAACAAATGCAAACTGATTATTATTTTCCTCTCCAATAGGCTGAATATAATTTTCCTCTCCAATATGCGGAGCTTTGCCAAGTCAGGATAAAGCCGTAGCAGGGAAGAATGTAACTGTTAGCCAACAACCACAGAGGCATCCTGGAAACAGCTAGTTTTCTTCCTCTTTAGACTATTTTAAAATCCAATTTCTCTCATTGTCAATCCTTCCACTCCATAAATGGGAAGTGTGTTCTCTTATTTGCTAACGTTTGTCATTTGTTTTCTTTAAGTCAATTGTATTTCGTCTTCTTGTTTAGTAAAAGCATATGGGGAACACTAGCTGATTATTCATCTGTCACAAACAATTTGCAACACTGCCCTTTAGGTAGGGCTGTCAGTGTAGCAAATTAAAAAAACCACTATAAGTAGGACCCGAATGTTGCATGGGATATACTTACACTAAGATAAGATTTACTGTTTTCCCCAAATTCAAATTTAACGGGGCATCCTGTATTTTATCTGGCAAACCAACTTTATGAACTGAAACTACTGCTGTTCTGTTTTGTTGTTAAAGTACTGAAGGGTATGACAATGATACCATTGTGGTCTGGGAGAGATGCTTCACCACTGGCCTTCTGAAGAAACTATTGGAACCAGTCATTATGATGATAATGATACCATTGTGGTCTGGGAGAAATATTTCACCATTGGCCTTCTAAAGAAGGCCAAACATTTTTGCATTACAGTCTGCTTAGGGTTCTCTCTTACCTCTCCAACAATGACAATTTGTTCTGAGGGTATCTATAACTTTAAAAGTTCATACCCGCAATTTGTCATTGAACATATAATGCTTGGTGCCATGGTTCACGTCCGTAATCCCAGCATATAGAGAGGCCAAGGTAAGAGGACTGCTTGAGGCCAGGAGTTTGAGACTAGCATGTGCAGCACAGTGAGAAACCCCTCATCTCTACAAGAAAAATGTAAAAATTAGCCAGGCGTGGTGTTTTGTGCCTATAGTCCTAGCTACTGGGGAGGCTAAGGCAGGAGGATAGGTTAACACCAGGAGGTCTAGGCTACAGTGAACCAAGATTGCACCACTGCACTCCAGCCTGGACAACAGAACAAGACCCTGTCTCAAAAAATAAAATTGAAATAAACATATCACCTTGTGGAATGTGATGGGGTTCAGCTATTTAAATTATCTGAAAATAAAAAACATGTCTTTATTTTTTATTTATTTATTTTTCTGAGATAGAGTCTCACTCTGTCACCCAGGCTGGAGTGCAGTGGCGTGATCTTGGCTCACTGCAAGCTCTGCCTCCTGTGTTCACACCATTCTCCTGCCTCAGCCTCCTGAGTAGCTGGGACTACAGGCATCTGCCACCACACCTGGCTAATTTTTTTGTATTTTTAGTAGAAACGGGGTTTTACCATGTTAGCCAGGATGGTCTGGATCTCTTGACCTCGATCCGCCTGCCTCGGCCTCCAAAAGTGCCGGGATTACAGGCGTGAGCCACCGCGCCTGGCCAAAACCATGTCTTTTAAACATGCAAGGAAAGACTTGCCATAGAATTGAAATGAATTAGAAATAAAGGTTGCTTTCCACTTCCGGATTTTCTGAAATAAAATTAAAACATATAAGTTTATGAGATGCTCCAGTCACTACCTTATAACCCTGAAGCAGATTCTAAATGATCCAGTCCTAGGCATTTACAAAATAAATGAACAGACCTTACATTTGTCAGTCCTATGAAAAAGAAAAAAAAAAAAACATGAAAACACATAATACATATTATTCTGCCTTGAGAGAACCAAAACTCGTATAATCATTCCCACTGACCCACAATGATCTGGTTACAAAGAAAAATGTTCCCATTTTGTACTCTTTCTTGGAACCCATACTATCTGGACTGGGTTCTTTGAAGGATAATTGAAGGGGTGGCCTGCACCTTCACACCTGTGGGTGTTTCTTGTCAGGTGGGACGAGAGACTGAGAAAAGAAAGAGACACAAAGTATAGAGAAAGAAAAGTGGGCCCAGAGGACCAGTGCTGAGCATACAGGGACCCATGCCAGCACTGGTCTCTGAGTTCCCTCAGTATTTATTGATCATTATCTCTACCATCTCAGAGAGGGGGATGTGGCAGGACAATAGGGTAATAATGGGGAGAAGGTCAGCAGGAAAACATGTAAACAAAGGTCTCTGCATCATAAACAAGGTTAAGAAAAGGTGCTGTGCCTTGATGTGCACATATACAAACATATACAAACATCTCAGTGCAATAAAGAGCAGTATTGCCGCCAGCAGGTCTCACCTCCAGCCTTAAGGTGATTTTCTCCTATCTCAGTAAATAGAACATACAATCGAGTTTTACAGCGAGACATTCCATTGCCCAGGGACAAGCAGGAGACTTCCTCTTACCACAACTGCAAAGAGGCCTTCCTCTTTTACTAATTCTCCTCGGCACAGACCCTTTATAGGTATGGGGCTGGGGGACAGTCAGATCTTCCCCTTCCCATGAGGCCATATCTCAGGCTATCACATGGGAAGAAACCTTGGACAATACCTGGCTTTCCCAGGCAGAGGTCCCCTGTGGCCTTCTGCAGTGTCTTGTGTCCCTGGGTACTGGAGATTAGAGAATGGTGATGACTTTTAACAAGCGTACTGCATTCAGGCACTTTTTAACAAAGCACATCCTGCATAGTCCTAAATCCATTAAACCTTGAGTCAACACAGCGCATGTCTCTGCAAGCACAGGGTTGGGGCTAGGGTTACAGATAACAGCATCTCAAGACAGAGGAATTTCTCTTAGTACAGAACAAAATGGAGTCTCTTATGTCTACTTCTTTCTACGTAGACACAGTAACAGTCTGATCTCTCTTATCCCCGCAGATACTAATTTTCCAATTATTCTGTTCTAAAAGGAGTCCTCTATGTATTTCTAAGAATTCTAATTTAACCTTTTCTTAACTCTTTCCTTTAGCATAGAGGATAATAACATCTGACACAAGTTTGCATCTGTGCATGGGACCATAACAGGGACGGAAACAGTACGTATCCAATCTAACTCTGCTACCACTGAACAAATGAATAGTAGACATGCATTCATGAAATAGTAAGGCTAGATGTGGTTTCAAGGAAAGGGGAGGCCACCATAGGAAATGCTAAAACCATCTTTGCAAAAATTACAACTGAACAGACCTTCTGACCTAACCAACACCATCTCAAAAAATAAAAATATAGAAAGCAACTTGTGGCCAGGGGTGGCCAGGGGTGGTGGCTCATGTCTGTAATCCCAGTATTTTGGGAGGCTGAGGTGAGAGGATTACTAGAGGCCAGTCTGGGCAACAGAGCAAGATTCCATCTCTACAAAAAAAATTTTAAAATTAGGGGAATGTAGTGACAGGTGCCTGTAGTCCCAGCTGAGTTACTAGGGGGCTGAGGTGGGAGGATTGCTTGAGCCCAGCAGGTGGGGGCTGCAGTAAGTTACAATCACACCATGGCCGTCCAACCTGGGAGACAGAGCATTCATGACTCAAAATAAATATACTCAATGGTCTCGAGGTGTTAAAAAAAAACAAAGAAATAAAAAAATTAATTAAAATTAATTACAGCAACCTTAAAAGTATAATAGATGATTAACCTAAATTATAACTTCAACTATTTAAAAATGCAAACCAAAAAATACCTTTTACCTACACAATTGGCAAAGAAAATTCAAAAGTATAGTAATATTTATGATAGCAAATGTCTGAGGAAAAGTGTGTTAAGAGAACAACTTTAGCTGCATTAAATTTAAAAGAGTTGAATTAAGCAAACAATTTGCAAATTGGGATGACTCCCAAGTCAGAGTGGGCTCTGAGATTTTAGCGCAGCCACGTGGCAGGGGATTTGTAGACAGAAAAAGGAAAGCGACATACGGAAAATGGAAGTGAGATTCAGAAAGAGCTGGACTGGTGACAGCTCAGCTTTTGCCTTATTTGGGCACAATTCGAACAGTTGGCTACATTTGATTGGCTGAAACTCAGTGATGGGCACAAGAGTACGCTATACATAGTCCTTGTACACCTCCACTTGTTGGAGTTCCCGATGTACTAAGAAACCTTTGGCTGAACTTAAAATATGTAAGGAGGCAGCTTTAGGCTAACCTTGATTTCACAAGTATGTTTTGGTTGTTTTCTTTTTAAACTATTGATGGGGAATAAACAAGAGGAGTATTACATTTTCTAGAGGCCAGGTTGCCAATGTTAAAATGTAAAATGCCTGTAAGCAACAAGTTTAAGGGTGATAGGTGTGGCAGGAGGTATTTATCTACCTTCTTTTCATGTGCTAAAGTGTCCATTTAAAATACTGGAAGGAACAAGAATGAATGATGGAGAAGCCACACTTCTGCCTTGCTCCTGAGGCTCTTGGCTCTGGGGTAGGGGCTTCCTGGCTGGGCTAATTCCTCCTGACCCTCTTAGCAGGCAGGATAGTCTAAGGAAAAGATTAGAAGACCTTAAAGGAAGCCCCTTAGTTCCCAAATCCACCATGAAAAGGGAAGAAAGATGAAGTGCCTTACAAATGGTTCTTGGTTCCTCTGGGGACCCTAAGTAAATCCATGATGCCTTCTGACTTGTTTCAGCTCTTTCAAGGTGATTGTTAAAATATTCAAGAGCTAGCTGAGCATGGTGGCTCATGCCTGTAATCCCAGAACTTTGGGAGACCGAGGTGGCTGTATCATCTGAGGTCAGGAATTCAAGACAGCCTGGCCAACATGGTTAAACCCCGTCTCTACTAAAAATACAACAACAACAACAACAAATTGGCCAGGGCTGCTGGCAGGCACCTGCAATCCCAGTTACTTGGGGAGGATGAGGCAGGAGAGTCACTTGAACCCAGGAGGTAGAGGCTGCAATGAGCCAAGGTCACACCATTGCATTGTTGCCTGAACAATAAGAACAAACCTCCGTCTCAAAAAAAAAAAAAATTTCAAGAATTTTGTGAGCTACTTGTTAAACTGTTGGCAGCTTGAAATCAATTGTGGGAAGAATAAGCATTTACACAGAAACTGGCAAAGGCTACAAATCGGGGCTTTATTTTACCCAGGGTAACTGGCTCACCAGCACACCAGCCTCCTCTTTTATTTTTGAGACAGGGTCTTGCTCTGTCACCTACACTGGAGTGCAGTGCTGCAACCTAGCTCACTGCAGTCTCTGCCTCTGGGGCTCAAGTAAACCTTCCACCTCAGCCTCCGAACTGGGGCCACAGGTGCACACCATGGCCACACTCATTTTTTTTTATGTTTTGTAGAGATAGGGTCTTGCTATGTTGCCCAGGCTAGTTTTGAACTCCTAAGCTGAAGTGACTCTCCTACCTTGGCCTCCCAAAGTGCTGGTATTAGACGTACGAACCACTGTGTCCGGCACAACAGTTTTCCATCCTCTTAATGTTGCTCTTTTTTTTGTCTTGTTTTCTGAACCATACAGGAGACTTAGTCCCTCAGAGTCTTGAGAGGACAATGGTAGCCTGATATTTAAGGAGTTCTTTTCATCTGGCCAGCTACAGGCTTATTTTGAAGGTGTGATGAGTATGCCAGTGATAGTGGACATAAATCAAAAAGTAAACATGGGGGAAAATTCTAGAATGCCTGTAGGAAAAACTCTGAGGTACTACAGAGTTCGGACAAAAGGAGATTTCCAGCAGCCTAAAAGTAAATTTTAACAGAAAAATATCTTCCATGAGTAGCTTTTATTTAACCAATACAAAGCAGAAGGGTAAACTTATAAACAAAAATAATTCTCAATATAGAAATAACATGCACTGTAATCTCACTATTATTCAAAATAACTGGCAGAAGAGACAATAAACTACTCCAAAACATCTACTAATTCACTTCCAAATGTTACCGAAATATGGCAGGTCCACATCCACTAGTGAATATTCACCTTACACACAGACTATGAAACAAAACACAAAATGGGCACTCATAACAAATAAAATTAATAAAGTTTTATTTGGGATTAATAACCTAACATGACATAGAAACCCTTTACTATGTGATTAGTTGCAAAGTTCAGAAGTTGAAGGAATGGGGAAAGATAGTTTACATATAACAACTGTTTAGTTGTTGTTTTTTGTTTTTGTTTTTGTTTTTGACAGAATCTCACTCTTGTTGCCCAGGCTGAAGCGCAGTGGCGCAACCTCAGCTCACTGCAACCTCCACCTCCCAGTACAAGTGATTCTCCTGCCTCGGCCTCCTGAATAGCTGGGATTACAGGCACATGCCACCACGCCCAGCTAATTTTTGTATTTTTAGTACAGACAGGGTTTTGCCATGTTGGCCAGGCTGATCTCTAACTCCTGACCTCAGGTGATCTACCTGCCTTAGCCTCCCAAAGTGGTGGGATTACAGGTGTAAGCCACGGTGCCCAGCCCTGATTATTTTATGTAGTATTGTTTGTAATACAAAAATGGCAAACCACTTAATTCTCTTTTTCTCAGACACCTAAATTACAGTGCATCTTATTCATGTCATATCATGACTGTAAATTAATATAAGGTAGCTATGCCTGGTGATAAGGTGAATCATCACTAATATAGTTTCACATGAGGAATGCACCACCTAAGTACCAGATATTGTTCTAGGTGCCAGGGTTTCAACAACAAATCCAACCAAAGACCAAATTCCTTGCCTGCCTGGAGTTTGCATTCTAGTGGGAAGAGGAAGATAATAAAAAAAGTAAACAAGAAAAGGGTACAAACCAGTAGAAAGTGCTCAGTGATGGAGAGTAAAAAAAACAAGTTTCAGAAAAGTGGTAGACAAGTGTTGGAAAGAAGTTAAAATTTTAAATGAAGTGCTGGAGGAATTGAGAAGAATTTGAGCAAAGAGTTTGAAGATGGTAAAGGTGAACGCTATGCTTGTATCTAGAAGAAAGAAAAGGGCCAGAGCAAAGGTCCCATGGCAGGAGATTTTGGGATGTGTTCTGAAGCACAGTCCAGGCATTGACAGTGGATGCCCTGGAGAGAGACTCTGGGACATTACTGACAGTGGGTCATGGAGACGCTTCTACACTGTTATGATATTATTTTGTCCTCTGAGTGCAAGAGAGCTATTGGAGGTTTCTGATCAGAAAGGGAGCCCACAGGAATAATTACTGCCCCTATTTGAAGAATGGATCCATTAATATGGAAAACAGCTTAAGAAACATGTCCACCACGATGGCCCCAGTGAGAAGCAGAGCCTGACCCAGGTCTCTGACTCATGACTCAAGGCACTTTCAAGCACCCCAGGCTCTTACTTACAATTCACTACACTGTTCATAGAAATATTTTCTGTTTGGCAAAGACCAAATGTTGACTTGGCAGCATTGAGTAAAATCCCGAGATGAATTCAGAGAAAGGAAAGGCAACACACATCAAAAAAAAATCCTTCGAACACCCACTGCAAGAGATCTTTATACTTCTTTTCTACTTCTTGCTGTGAAAGCTTAAAGGAAGATCACCATTTAAGTCCTGGTTCTTTCTGTTTTGCTCTCACTTGATGGCTCCCAAATGGTCCCCAATCTTATTTTTCTAAGTAGTGGTTTTCAACCAGGGGAGATTTTACCTCCCAGCGGCTTTTTGTAAATGTCTGGAGACATTTTTAGTTGTCACCACAGGAGTGGGGGCCAAGTGGGGGGATACTGGTATCTGGGAAGTAGAGACCAAGGATGTCTATCAACATCCTATAATGCACAGAATGGCACCAATCACAGAGAATCACCCAGCCTCAGATGTCAGCAGTGCTCAGTTAGAGAAACCCTGGGCATTTGCATAAGAAACTATCGTTCAACCTATCTAACCACCTATCATCCATCCCTATAAACCTCTATCCCTATCAACCTATTATCTATCATCTATCTATTCATCTATATCTACCTATCATCTATCTATACACATACACATACACACACACACCCTTTTTGGGCTCAAGCAATCTTCCTACCTCAGCCTCCTGAGTAGTGAAGACTACACCATGCACCACCACATCCAGCTAATATTTTCATTTTTTTGTAGAGACAAAGTCTCACTAGGTTGCCTAGCTCAAATTTTATAAATTGTAAGAGAATTGTGAAGCCCATATGACAATGACCAAAGTAGATATTGATAGAGAACTTTTTACACATTATGAAGTGGTTTTATTTCTGGGATATGTTTTAAGACTTATTTTCATTGTCACAAATGCTGTAACATTTACAATACAAAACATGACAATATTTACATAATATTAAAAAATTAAAAAAATAATTAAGCCATTTGAAATATTAATTCAAATTTGAAGAACCAAACCCTCAAAAAGATAAATTTTTTTTAAAATGTGCCATCAAAATTTATTCTGTCTAGAAAGAGTACATCTACTATAATCTTTGGAGCCTAGAACGAGGATGATCAGTCATTACTTGAAGAACACATTTAAAGGCAGAAAACTAAGCTAAACTTCAGTGAAGATAAAAGGACAGAAAGTGTTAAGGAATAGCCAAATCAGGTGAAGAGTAAGAAAATAAAGGTATAGGATCAAGATATAGGCAAATGATTAAAATGGTAGGTTCTCCTATGTATTCTGTGAACCTGGAAGGAGTCAGTGCTTCAAGGTGGATCCCAGGTCACTAAATGGGACTACATTGCCCAGGCTGGTCTCAAACTTCTAGGCTCAAGCGATCCTCCTGCCTTGGCCTTCCAAAGCACTGGAATTATAGGCATGCACCTCCATGCCTAATTATAGCAGCTTTTTTGTACTCTGTGCAACAGAGACCGTGTGTCCTGCAAGGCAGAAAGTATCTGCCATGTGGCCCCTACAGATAATTGCCCATCCCTGGATTAGACTAAAGGAGAAAAGCCACAGCTTGTTTGGAGACAGAAGCAGACGAGACTCAGACTTCTGAAAAGATAAAAAGTTTTATTAAACAAACCTGGAATCAACAGTATTATTACATAAATTAGACAGCAGTAAAATTTTCCTAGGGCATATGTACAAATCACAGTGATTTCCATTGTGCAACAAACAGACAGGATTAAAAATAGGCACTCCCCTCCCTGACCCCCCATGAGAAGGTGGGGTCACCCCGCGGGGTTCCCAGTTCTCGCTCGCCAAGGGGTGCACAAACCTGCAAAGGCACTCTGCCTGTGTGCGCGGCATCCGGCGGCAGTCACAGGGCCCCAGAAGCATGGTGGCAACACGGTGAGGCTGCCCAATGTTCAGCGCAAAACAAGAATTCAGCTACAACAGCTGAGCAGAGCTCAACAGCCATCTCACAGGATAAGGACCGTGGAAAGGCTTCAAATCCCATCCGCTAGAACACAATTGTAATGCCTTTTACATACAGAACAGACGTGTCCACCATGGAAGATCAAACTAAGCCTCAACAGAACCTCCCGACACACAATAATTTACAGAGAACCTGACAGGGCATTCCCCTGTTATTAGGAAGGACTCTTCTGCGGGGTGCAAGGCCATAAGGTTTGCAAAGCAAACTTGATTATGAAAAAGCTTGGTGAAAATACAGCCCCCCCACCTTCACCAAGACACACAAACACACACACGCACACACACCCCCCCTCAAAGAAACTATCCAAATGCATCAACACCCGTTCACGTGCTTTTCTTCTTGCTTTTGTTAAGTGAATCCCATTCCTTTAAGTTAGACTAATTAGAAGGCCTTCTTGCCTCCGTCAGCAACAGAGAAAAAAACAGTGCATACGACTCCTCCAATGTGTGTAAAATGCATGCTGGTAGATTGAAGGAAAGATGAGAGGAACCCGGGCACCCCATTTCAAATCTCTACAACTGGAGAAATCAAAGGCTGCAAGGACTGTGTAGACCTGATGCAAAGTTAACTGGCTACAAAAATAAAACCCAAGCCAGTGCTGTCTTGCACTCTGTTCACTCAGTAGGTGGAGCCATGAATGCCTATGACATTCTGGTGTGGTATTTGTGCAGCCTGAGGTGCACCCTGGCTACAGAGTTGAGCCTTGGGGTCTTTAACAGTATTAAGCCATAGTTTCACAGTTACAATGGTCCAAAGAACTAGAGGCCACGTAGGTCAAACACAGAAATGGCGAACACATCACGAACCACTCAACTGTTTGGTTTCACTGGTGATTTTTTTTAATTTGTAGTGATTTCAAATGATTTGGTGTTTTTGTTCTTGTTTTTGCTTTTTCTTCGAAGCAAACAAATGATTTGGTCTTTAAGTGTGGACAGAAAGAAACAAAACGCTGAATGAGAAATTCACTAACAAGTGATTGTGCAGTTGTTTGATGGGCACGGAGAGGGAGTGGGGCTGAACAGCATTTTGAGGGGACGAAGCGCACAATCTTACCCCACTGCTGGGGGGTTTCTGCTTCTTATTCTATCATGCTGACAGCAAATATAATGTGCCCATCACTGGCTATAGATACGTTTAGGCTAAGCAGGATTTAGACTTTTGTTGCAAAGAATTAGAAGAATTCAGTAGATACAATGTATACTATTTTGTTTGACTTTATTTCCTTCCAGGCTTTATGAATGCCTATGAAAGCAGGCTGGTGGCATTTCCCTTCAGAAAAACAAGACTTGCCCCAATATACTTCTTGTTGTAACATATCCATTTCTTAAAGATATTCTCTTACAGTATTCCAATTTAAGAAAATACTTCCAACTCATAAAATTACATAAGCAAAGTAAATTTGTAATGTTTCTCTGATACAAAATTATGTGATTATTGTAATGAATTTTCCTCCACATTTTGCACAGTGATTGTTTCACAGGACCATCTATGCAAAAATGTTGCAAAATCCACCCAGGTCAACTATTTTTATTTTGGGAGATGCAGTCTCGCTCCTTTGCCCAGGCTGGAGTGCAGTGGCACAATCTTGGTTCACTGCAGCCTCTGTCTCCCAAGTTCCATATTCTCCTGCCTCAGTCTCCATAGTAACTGGGACTACAGACCCGTGCCACGACGTCTGGCTAATTTTTGTGTTTTTAGTAGAGACAAGGGTTTCACCATGTTGGCAAGGCTGGTCTCAAACTCCTGACCTCAGGTGATCTGCCTCCCTGGGCCTCCCAAAGTGCTGGGATTGCAGGCATGAGACACAGCACTCTGCCAGGTAAACTCTTTTTAAATTATTAATAGTGATTGTTCCATGTTTTAGCTAATTTTGATTAAATTAACCTCTACATGACACTGGGCCCTTTAAACTATGACCCCGCCATGGGCAGTTACCAGGTAGCCCGTGTCACTTCAAATGCTGAAATGTGCATGACGGTCAAAAGTGGGTTTCACACCATCACACGTTCTTGGAATTGCTTCTAATTTCTCATTTGTTCTCTATGGCTACAGGCTGATAACAATGTCCGTAAAGAACGAGGTCATCCATGTGCTTGCATATTTCATTTTCCTGCATATCAGCTCACAATTAAGGCATTTCAGGCTTTCCTGATGCTAATTTTCATCTGAGTATGAAATCCTGGATAATAAAACAGACAACCTAAAAATAGGCATATGGACTCATGGGTCTATGTACTTTTTAAAATGTGCTCAAGTGTTTCATTTATGGTTTTATTAATAATTTTTAAAGTAGAATGTTCAATAATATTACTATGATTTATTTTTATAGTCAGCAAACATGAGACCTAATGCTTTTCCTTCTAGCTCCACATCTCAGTGCACAGTATAACCTTTTTAAAAAAAAAAAAATTTGGAATGCTGCATGAATATACGGATCTTCCTTGCAAAGGGAGCCATGCTAATCTCCTCTGTGTCATTCCAATTTTAGTATACCTGCTGCCGAAGTCAGCACCAGTTTCACCTTTTCACATTCACGGTGAAACTGATGGGAAACTGCATGCTACATGTTTAGACAATGATGGCCCTCAACTGTTAATCCCAACAAGATGGTGAGTGAGACGCACAGGCTGAAAATACAGTTGTCTAAAACATTTCCACATTTCACCATCTGAACATCATTTTCCACTGACTGATTAATTGTAAAGACTTTATTCTACTGAACCTACTAATTTTCTCACCTACTGAGTAAACCGCCACGTGAAGAAAAGGTCACTGATGAAAAACAGTGGCAATGTTCTGTTTCTGCAATTTCACTGTGTTTTAACATTTTTTTTCTTTTTATAGAGATGGGATCTCGCTATGCTACCCAGGCCAGTCTCAAACTCCCAGGCTCAAGCAATCTTCCTGCCTCAGCTTCCCCAAATCCTAGGATTATAAGAGTGAACCACCACAATCAGCTTCACTGTCTTTTAAAGCTTTAAAGTGGACGTTCTCTTCATGCCATCTTCAAAAGCAAAAAGCCACTGAGGTTTTTTGGGTGTTTTTGTGTGTGTGTGGAGGGAGGAGACAGGGTCTCACTCTGTCACCCAGGCTGGTGGGCAGCGGTGCTATCTCAGATCACTGCAACCCGGACTTCTCTGGGTTCAAGTGATCCTCTCATCTTAGCCTTCTGAGTAGCTGAGACTACAGACATGCTCCACTATGCTCGGCTAATTTTTTTGTATTTTGTAGAGATGAGGTGTCCCCAGACTAGTCTTGAACTCCTGGGCTCAAGCAGTCCTCTCACCTCAGCCTCCCAAAGTGTTAGGATTACAGACGTGAGCTTGACCCAGTGCCTTCTTATTTGTAGGCGAACTCTGGCCAAATCTGATTACATTTCTCTTGACAGTTCTCTACTTTTAAATAACTGAATGGCTTTTCCTAATAGACACTCTCCACAGTACTAGATGTGTGATGTGTGTGCAGAAGAGAGGTAGCAAGTGCTAGAGGGAGAAATATCTTCGCAGGTACTGCTTGAAAAAACAGCTCCAATAGCAAGGAATGCACGATGGCTCCAGAGAACCTGAGCTATTGAGTTTTGAGAAGAGATAAGGAGCCAGGGGGAACCCAACTGTCTTCTCACTGCACACATTTTCACCAAAACATGGCAAGGGCACATTCCACCCCCACTCTGGGTGCAGAAGGAGACAGATGAAAGCAGGACATGAGAAAAAGAAGAGGTGGAGAAGAAAGTATTGGAGGTCTTGAGTGTATCCCTGTTGTCAACGAAGAATTCCTGGAAGGCTCTAAGTCTACTTCTTCAATGCTCTCACTCCTGCCACAGCTGGGCCCTGTGACCTCATACACAGCAGATTTGAGCAATGCCATACTTAAGCTGAGTCAGAGTAAAGAGAAAAGGTGCACCCTGTTCAGATGTCTACAGCAAGTTTTGAGCCAGGATGGTCCAGAGAAAAAGCAAGGAAAAAAATGAGTTACTTACAAAGCAAGATCCCACGCCCACAGTTTATGCTGTGTCTAGCATGACCCACATTTAGCGAGAGATGTTTCAGGACAAACTCACTGTATGGCTGTCATGACATCAACACCCAGAGAAGAACATCTGGAGGCTGCTCCTTCGGGGTGTCTCCCCAATCACTTCCCAAGAGATGACTCTCACTCCTGGATTATTCCGCATAAAACAGCATGATCTACTGAGGAAGATTATTAGGCACACTCAATATGAACATTTATGAGAAATTAGAAACAGGTGAGGTTCCTTTCAATTCTGCCACTTACTCACGTCCCATAGATCATCTGTTTGTCGCTTTTCCCAAAACTACAGGTGAAATAAAATATCTGCATAAAGGTCAGCCTTACAGGTGAACTGATCTTAAAAGTTATTTGGGAAGTATGGGAGGTGTATTTTGTTCAAAACATTTCAACTGGGACTTTAATAGGTAGCCATTTACCTGTGCAGGATGAATTTTTTTTTTTAATACAGGGTCTTGCTGTGTCGTCCAGGCTGGAGTGCAGTGTACAATCACGGCTCACTGAAGCCTCAACCTCTTGAGCTCAAGCCATCCTCCTACCACAGCTCCTGAATAGCTGGGACTACAGGTATGCACAACCACATCCGACTAATTTTTATAATCTTTGAAAATTCTGTAGAGACAAGGTTTCACTATGTTGCCCAGGCCAGTCTCAAACTCCGGGTCTTAAGCAATCCTCCCAGCCCAGGCTCCCAGAGTGCTGGGACTACAGGAACGAGCCACTGCACCTAGCCCAGATGAAATTTTTGAATGTGACACAGGTTTTTTGAATACAGTACATTGCTCCAACAATTTCAAAGTCATTGTAGATTCCTGGAATAAATTCGCTCCCACATCTTCTTCTCCATGTTTCTCCTTTTAAAGTCTCACATTACTAGGTAGGAGGCACTGAAGATATTGAATGTAGACACCTCCCACCCCCCGGATATTTTCTTCCCCCAAACTATAAAATGCATATGAGATGATTTTTTAAAAAATGCATGCAACATACCCTTCAGATGTTGTCCCCAAGAGAAGAAAATTTGAAAAACCAAATTGAAAAATAAAAATTACAGGCTCTGTGAAGTATGAATATTTACATCATTGCACAATTTGTATGCATCTGCCATAATGACTTCTACATATATATATATACACACACACAATTTATGGTTATAATCGAATGAGTCCAGTTCAAACTTATAAAGTCTATGAGAAAAACTAAGACAACACTAAAAGATAAGACAAAATCTACAATCAAACAATTTTCAAAACCTTCCTACAGTGTGGAATTCCAGTTGCTTAAATAATGCCAGTTCCATTAATTTCAACTGTGCTCTGATCTATTTCTATACACACAGGTACACAGAAAAGTGGAAATGTCCTTATGCCGTGAAGAAGACATTTTACTTCTGGTCTGCTTAGGTGCAGTTCTTTGTTCCAGGCCGATTCCAATCTTCCTGTTTCTAGCATGAAATAGGATGAAAGATTTTGTGAGTTTCTCAGTAACTGGATGAATTTCGTACTCATGATCATCTCAATGATAACACAAAGGTTTCCTTTTCCTAAGTGACAACAAAGAAAACTTCCCTTTGTAATTCTTTTGCAAGGATCCATAAGCCTGAATTCTAAAAGGAGAGGCCAATAAAAAGGAAATGAAGAATGTTTCAAAGGTAAGGGTTTTTTTTTGGTTGGTTGGTTGGTTGGTTGGTTTGAGATGGCATTTTGCTTTTGTTGCCCAGGCTGCTGTACAATGGCGCAATCTCAGCTCACTGCAACCTCCGCCTCCTGGGTTCAAGAGATTCTCCTGCCTCAGCCTCATGAGAAGCTGGAATTACAGGCGCCTGCAACCATGCCCAGCTAATTTTTGTATTTTTGGTAGAGACAGGGTTTCACCATGTTTGCATGCAAGGCTGGTCTCAATCTCCTGACCTCAGATGATCCATGCGCCTCAGCCTCCCACAGTGCTGGGATTACAGGTGTGAGCCATCTTGCCCAGCCCTGTTTTCATTTTTGAGATACGGTCTAACTCTGCCATCCAGGCCGGAGTACAGGGAAACAATCACAGCTCACTGCAGCCTCAACTTTCTGGGCCCAAGCGAGCCTCCCACCTCAGCCTCTAGAGTAGCTGGGACAACAGGTATGTATCACCCACGCCTGGCTTTTTTATTCTTTGTAGAGATGGGGTCTCACTATGTTGCCCAGGCTTGATCTCAAAAACCTGACCTCAAATAAGCCTCCCACCTCAGGCTCCCAAACTGCCAAGATTACAAGTAGGAGCCACCACACCCAGCCTAAAGAACGTTCTATCATATGCTTATCTTATCCATAAATAAAATTTATCCACCAATAGATGATGAGCTACACAACAAAAATGGGATCCCCAGTTCAACATGCTTCCTCAGAGAACCTTACAGCAAGACAGAAAATACTTTATCACAAAGTAAAATAAAAGACATAGTGAGTCAGTTCTCTTAAATTCCTCCTCTACATTCAGAAAGGCATGTGGGGTGATTCAAACAAAGACGAACGGCTAAAGCATAGTTTCTAAGCTGCCCTCAAGTGCAGTGATTCATCTGAACTGGTGTCCTATTTACAGGAGAAGATTTGGCTTCATGAAGAACTATCTTCCTGCACAAAATTCCTGAACCTCACCCGTCTTCACTGAAAATGCCAGAGATGTGTTTGGTATACAAATTAGTTTCGATAAAATTACTGAAATAGATTAAAATATTGCATATGGGCTGGGAGCAGTGGCTCACACCTGTAATCCCAGGACTTTTGGAGGCCAAGGCAGGCGGATCAACTGAGCTCAGGAGTTTAAGACCAGCCTGGCCAACATGGTGAAACCCTGTCTCTACTAAAAACACAAAAACTTAGCCTAGTAGGGTGGCAGGCACCTGTAATCCCAGCTACTCAGGAGGCTGAGGCAGAAGAATCACTTGAACCCAGGAGCCAGAGGTTGCAGTGAGCTGACATAGCACCACTGCACTCCAGCCTAGGAAACAGAGTGCGACTCTGTTAAAAAAAAAAAAAGAAAAATCATTAAACAGAGCCCTGACCACTAGACAAGCTATATCACAAATGATTTCAGCTGGGCACAGTGGCTCGCGCCTGTTACCCCAGCATTTTGGGAGGCCAAGTTGGGCAGATCATAAGATCAAGGGATCAAGACTAGCCCGACCAACATGGTGAAACCTCATCTCTATTAAAAATATAAAACTTGGCTAGGTGTGGTGGCATGCACCTATGGTCCCAGCTACTCAGGAGGCTGAAGCAGGAGAATCACTTGAACCCAGGAAGCAGAAGATGCAGTGAGCTGAGATCATGCCACTGCACTCCAGCCTGGCAACACAGTGAGACTCTGTCTCAAAATAATTAATTAATTAATTAAAAGATAATTCCACTTAGCAAAAACAATACTTACACATACTTTCTCAAGAATACAAACTAGACTGAGAAAGGTTATTCCCATGTGTGAAATCTTTTTCAGGGACAGTAGGGGCAGATGGGGACAGAATGTAATGAAACTATTCACTGATTATAAGACAAAAATCCATCCAATGGAAGCTTTTTTGTTATTTAAGTAAATTTTACACTTGAGGGGGTCTCTATTAGAGAAAGTATATGGCTGATCAACTAGGGGTCCTTCATACTAAAGCAAACCAGTTTTTACATCATTTCAAAGATTTCCTGGAGAGACATAATTCATAAGATGCTATGGGTAAGTCAGCAAAAATGTAAGCCCCAGAGTAGACCAGAGAAACACGAAGAGGAAAACACATTCAGGAACATCTTATGATTTTTAAAACCCACAACTGGATTTCATGAGCATTTACGATGTTCATAAAGTTACATGCTTTCATGTTAACACAAACCGGTCACCACTGTAAAAGCGTTCATCACATACTGAGGTGAAGTAAAAGTGTTCATCACATACTGAGAGGTGAAGCCATGCCACAGAGACAGGTTATCTTCTCGAGGTCATAGCCACCTATTCCTCTATCATTTTGTTCTCTATTATTTTAATTTTTATCCAGTTTTCCTCTCGATACATCCATGGAAACACCTGCCCAGGATGGAGGGCTCTCATTCACCCTGTCTTTCAGCAGGTTGGTTCCTCTCCCCAATCAGCAACTGTGACATTTGGTGTCTGTTTCAAATATTGGTTAGCCAACTGGCTTTCCACTTCACGTAACTGGGAAGACTACAGGAAAATTATGGGAATGGAAATCAATGTGGGAAAAACAAGCTATGTCAATGAGTAGACACATCACTGACAATATTTTGCTTCACTAGTATTTTTCTTGCTCATATGTTGCAGGAAGAAAGATCTAATTGAAGCCATATAACCGAGCAATTTAGAATTGAGGAGTAACTGAAAGCTCTTTTAAATCCATATTTAAAAACTAATAATAGACTTTCAAAGACTCAAGGAAGTAACAGTCAAAACCCTTTTTCAGTCATCTTAAATTAAAGGTTAGCAAATTTCATGAGGGATTCTAAAAAATATTATTATTATTTAAAAAATAATAACAGACCTTCAAAGGCTCAAAGAAGTAATAGACTCAAAATCCTTTCCAGTCATCTTCAGTCAAGCTTAGCAAATTTCCTATGAGGGTATGTTTCTTCTTATTATTTTTTAACCAAAGGGGACCTAAGAGACTTTTGAAAATACTTGTTAATTATTGTAAGGAAGCTCGCCTGTCACTCAGGGTTTCTGGAACAGGGACCAGAAGAGCTGGGCTTCTCAAATGTTCAGGCACACACAAACCACCCAGGGGTCTTATTTAGATGTGCAGGTTCTGACGCAGAAGATGGATTCTGAACTGTGACGCCGATGCCTCCGACCACATGCTGACCTGGAGTCACAGGCATGGCTGTGTTTATGTCACTGACCCTTGGAATCATTCCCCTTTGCTCTGCTTCACTGCTGACCTCTGTGCACATGAGGTTAAGCCCCATTCAGTAAATGCAGCCTCACCTGGATGTGGGGTCGAGTCAGTCTCATTTTATGGTAATTACTAAATATAAAGATATACCTTCCAGATGTGAGCTCCTGACCTCAGAAATTCCTGAAGATTTCTAAATCCTTCTGCGGCACGGGCGCGGCTGTGTCCCAGTCATTCTCGGGGTAAGTTTCGAAGTTGGACGTGTCACCGTCACCAGCTATCTTGGGCACGATGGGAGGCTGTGAGACATGGCCGAAGCACAAAGACATGGTTAGAAAGGAATGGGACGCTTGGATGCTGCACACACCCCTTTACTTCTGTCACTGTACCTAAAAATGAAAATGATTTGCAAAACACTAAAGCGGTCTTCCCTTTGTTTATGAACACGGCAATCTTTGAATTAAAATATTGTGAATAAGGCTAGGTGTGGGGGCTCACGCCTATAATCCCAACACTTTAAGAAGTTAAGGCAGGAGGGTCGTTTAAGCCTCAGAAGTTTGAGACCTGCCTGGGAACACAGGGAGTCCCGTCTCTACAAAAAATACAAAAAATAGCCAGGTGTGGTGCTATGTGCCTATAGTCTCAGTAGGCTGAGGTGGGAGGACTGCTTGAACCCAGGAGGTCGATATTGCAAGTGAGCCATGACTGCACCACTGCATTCTAGCCTGAATGACAGAGTGAGATCCTGTCTCAAAATATATACATATATAGTACTAACTAAGCTATGGTACAGTCATGTGATGGAATACAAAGCAGTTTTTTTTTAAATGAGGAAGCTGGCTGGGCACAGAGGCTCATGCCTGTAATCTCAGCACTTTGGGAGGCCAAGGCGGGTGGATCACCTGAGGTCAGGAGTTCGAGTCCAGTCCAGACAACATGGAGAAACCCTGTCTCTACCGAAAACACAAAAATTAGCTGGACACAGTGGCGGGTGCCTGTAATCCCAGATACTCAAGAGGCTAAAGCAGGAGAATCACTTGAACCTGGGAGCCAGAGGTTGCAGTGAGCCAAGATCACACCACTGAACTCCAGCCTGGGCAATGGACCAAGACTTTGTCTCAAAAAAATAAATAAATAAATAATAAAAATAAAAATAAAATATGAAGCTACCCAGGTATGTAGACAGGTCTCCAGATTATACAGTCAAGTGCCAAAAGCAAGACTATAATCATGTACATACTATGCTTCCCTAGATTACTGTAAATGAGTGGCAAAAATAACAATGCATGTATCCATGTGGGTTTTTATTAGCACAAAGAAAGTCTAGAAGGATACACAGAAAAATGTAATAAAAGGTGGCTTGGAGGGGGTAAGAGGGAGACTTGACAATATATCTGTTTTAATATTGACCTGGTTTTTGACCAATGTGAACAGATAAAATGTATTCAAATTGTTTTTTAAATGCAATTTAATACAAATAAAGTATTTGAAAAGGTAAAACTTTGAACAAAATGATGTGCATCAGCCCACGCCCAGTGGCTCACGCCTATAATCCCAGCACTTTGGGAGGCCAAGGAGAGTGGATCATTTCAGGTCATGAGTTTGAAACCAGCCTAGGCAACATAGTGAAACCCCATCTCTTCTAAAAATACAAAAAAAAATTAGCTGGATGTGGTGGTGCACACCTATAACCCCAGCTACTTGGGAGGCTGAGGCAGAAGAATCACTTTAATCCAAGAGGTGGAGTTTGCAATGAGTTGAGATCACTCCACTGCACTACAGCCCAGGCTCCAGCCCCAGAAACTCTGGTCTGAGCTGAGGCCTGGAAATAAGCATTTTTAAGCATATTTCTAAGCATTCTCCATTCTTTTGACTCTGAAGTGCAAAGGTGAAAACACTATCATTGAACACTCCAATTAGTAACATATGCAGTGCAGAGTGTGCACGAAAGCCAAGATATGGAATCAACCTAAGTGTCCACCAACAGATGAATGGATAAAGAAAATGTGGTCCATACACACGATGAAAAACTATTCGGCCATAAAAAGGAATGAAATCTTGTCATTTACAGCAACATGAATGGAATGGGAGATCATCATGTCAAGTAAACTAAGCCAGGCCAGGTGCAGCAGCTCACGCCTATAATCCCAACACTTTGGGAGACCCATGCTGGTGGATCACTTGAGGTTAGGAGATTGAGACCAGCCTGGCCAACATGATGAAACCCTGTCTCTAGTAAAAATACAAAAATTAGCCAGGCCTCTGTAATTCCAGCTACATGAAGCTGAGGCATGAGAATCGCTTGAACCCAGGAGGAGGATGCTGCAGTGAGCAAGATCATGCCACTGCACTCCAGCCTCGGCAACAGAGCGAGATGCTGTCCCAGAAAACAAAAAATAAATAATAAATAAACCAAGCCAGATGCAGAATGAGAAATACAAGCACATTCCCACTCACATGTGGAAACTAAAAAAGTTGATCTCATGAAGGCTGACAGTAGAATGATGATTACCAGAGGGTGGGAGGGGTATGTGGGTGAGTGATGAAGGGGAGATGAAAAAACATTGGCTAATGGGTACAAACATTCCAACAGATAAAAGGAATAAGTTCTAGTGTTTGATAGCACAGTTGGGTGGCCAAAGTTAACAACAATATATTGTATATGTCAGAATAGCTAGAAGACTTGCAATATTCCCAACCCACAAAAATGATGTTTGAGCTGACGGATACCCTGATTATCCTAAGTTGATAATTACACATTCTTTTTTTTTTTTTCAAAGATGGAATCTCGCTCTGTCACCCAGGCTGGAGTACAGTGGTGCGATCTCGGCTCACTGCAACCTCTACTGCCTGGGTTCAAGCAATTCTCTGCCTCAGCCTCCAGAGCAGCTGGGACACGCCCAGCTAATTTTAATAGAGATGGGGTTTCACCATTGTGGCCAGGCTGGCCTTATGCTCCTGACCTCCTGATCCACCTGCCTTGGCATCCCAAAGTGCTGAGATTACAGGCATAAGCCAGCATGCCTGGCTAATACATTCTATACATGTGTTGAAATACAACATGTACACCCATAATTATGTACATGTGATAGTTACACCGTTTAGCAGCTGTGTAACCTTCAACATGCTGCTTAATTTCTGAGGTAGTCTCATTTATCAAATGGACAAGAATTGCATACTTATAAAAATGCCAGATTTTTTTTTTTTTTTTTTTTTTTTCTGAGATGAGGTCTCACTCTGTCACTAGGCTGGAGTGCACTGGCATAATCACAGCTCACTGCCACCTCTGCATACCAGGTTCATGCAAATTCTCCTTCCTCAGCCTCTCAAGTAGCTGAAACTACCAGTATGCACCACCATGCCCGGTTAATTTTTGTATTTTCAGTAGCGACAGGGTTTCACCATGTTGGCCAGGATGGTCTCAATCTCTCAACCTCACGATCTGCCCACCTAGGCCTCCCAAAGCGCTGGGATTGCTGGGTTTTTGTTTTTGTTTTTTTGGCATGGGGTCCAGCTCTGCCACTCAGGCTGCAGGGCAGTGGTGCAATCTCGGCTCACTGCAACCTCCGCCTCCTGGAATCAAGCAATTCTCATGCCTCAGCCTCCCAAGTAGCTGGGAATACAAGCATATGCCACCACACCTGGCTAATTTTTGTATTTTTTGTAGAGATGGAATTTCACCATATTGCCCAGGCCAGTCTCAAACTCCTGGGTTCAAGCGATCTGCCAGAGTTGGCCTCTAAAAGTGCTGCAATTATAGGAGTAAGCCAGACAAAAAGCCAGATGTTTAAAAATAAGCAGTTTGGCCAGAAATGTTCCAAAGAATATTCTCCACATAATACACCACTATCACTGAATGATTACCATGGAGCTAGACACATGCTTATCTCTGTAATCCTGTTTACCACTTTCCACTAAAGAGGAGGGAGCTAGTCAGGAATCAGGCCAGTTCTCCTAAAATCTGCTTCAAAATCTGAGATGAGTGTCCATCCATGAATGAACGGACAAAGAACATATGATATATGACTGGGTGTGGTGGCTCCCGCCTGTCATCCCTGCACTTTGGTTCTGGACCAGCCTGGGCAATATAGTGAGACCTCATCTCTTAAAAAAAAGAAAAAAGAAAAAGAAAGAGAAAGAGAAAGAGGGGAAGGAAGGAAGGAAGGAAGGAAGGAAGGAAGGAAGGAAGGAAGGAAGGAAGGAAGGAAGGAAGGAAGGAAGGAAGGAAGGAAGGAAGGAAGGAAGGAAGGAAGGGTGGGAGGAAGGGAAGGAGGGAGGGAGGGAGGGAGGGAGGGAAGGGAGAAAGAAAGAAAAAGAAAGAAAGAAGGAGACAGAGAGAGAGAGAGGGACGGAGGGAGGGAGGGAGGGAAGGAAGAAAGGAAGGAAGGAAGGAAGGAAGGAAGGAAGGAAGGAAGGAAGGAAGGAAGGAAGGAAGGAAGGAAGGAAGGGAGAGAGAGAGAAAGAAAATGTGGCATACAGACAGGATAGAGTACTACTTGACCATAAAAAAAAATAATGAAATCTTGTTACTTGCAGCAACATGGATAGAACTGAGATCCATATATTAAGTAAAATAAGCCAGACATGGAAAGACAAACATTGCATGTCCTCACCCCTTTATGGGAGCTAATTATCACTAAGACACAGAGTGGGGAACTTGGTTTATGAATGGTTTTAGACAAATTAATTACATGTCAGGCATCAATAAAGAAGTCCCAGGATTCAGAGACAGTCCCTGTTAACGGGAGAGCTCGGGCGTACTGAGTCACCCACTGATATGTGTTGTACCTTCAGTTTTCTCTGCGGAACAGCTTCCCAGTCCACAGAGTGGAACCACCGATGGCGTTTCACATCATTTGCCCCGTTCTTCAAAAGAAACAACACGTGTCATCAGTGTGTGGAATTCTGACACGGCAGGAAAGAAAAATACCCCAAAGAATCTCTACATTATTCTAGTATTGAAACAAATGGAACAAGTTTGCTGCATTTTGGATAACTGTGCCTGGAGGGTGAGCTGCTAGGAAAACCTGCCAGCAAAGCTGTTAGTGTTTTGTTTGCCCTTTTTTGTTGCAGAAACAAATCCAGTCATTCTGCTCCTGTGCAATGCGTTGGCATTGCGGACCAAAGACGAAAATGATAAATACGATTCCATCTCTCGACATGAAATTGGACACCCAGTAATTTCCCAGTTTGTCTCCTGTTTTCATCTTGCAAACTTATTCAGTATTTTACAGATATAGAAACTAGGGTTCACTGAAAGATATTAATTTGCTTAGTAGGAACCAGCAAGTAAATAACAAGACTGGGAACTCAAACTAAGGATGTCCAATTTAAGAGATCTTAGGAACGATATTGCATGACCTGGCAATTAACAACCTGCATTCAAGTCGGCCTGCTTCATGCTCAAGGGTAGCACCAGGCATCGGCTGGCTCACACTGTGGCCATCACGACCTCTGAAATCCCTCCCAAGGCAACAAATAATAGCTGTTGAGTTTTACCTTCAGCAATGTTGTGAATAAAAGTAAGAGTGTTGTGAATAAAATAAAATAAATTTTATCCATCAGATAAAATTCTAATTTGGATACTAAAAGATGTGTAGGTACTCACATGCATACACAGTAATATACACACACACACACTTATATATACACACACACATTGATATATACATACTTTTATACACATACACGTTAATATATACACATATACTGATCTATACACATATTTATATACATACACACGTTAATATATACACATTTATATATACACATACACACATATACACATTTATACACATTTGTATATATACATATTTATATACATACACACATTTATATACATACATTTATATATACACACATATGCATACACACAATATATACATGTATTTACATATTCACATACTTATATGCATACACGTTAATCTATACACATATATCTATATATACATATACACATACACATGTTAATATATACACATATTTATATATACACACACTTCTACATACATAAGTATCCAAACTGTGTGTGTGTGTGTGTATGTGCATGATATAAAGTGTGTGGGGGTTGGGAGCAGTGGCTCACATTTATATGCCAGCACTCTGGGAGTGCACTTTGGGAGTCCTCAAAGAGGACTGCTTGAGCCCAGGACTTTGAGACTAACCTGGGTAACAACGTGAAACCTGGTCTCTACAAAAAAGTATTAAAAATTAGCCAGGCATGGTGGTGCGTGCATGTAGTCCCAGCTATTCGGGAGGCCGAGGTGGGAGGATCACTTGAGTCCAGGAGGTCAAGGGTGCAATGAGCTGTGATCACACAACTGCACTCCAGCCTGGGTGACAGAGCAAGCCCTTGTCTCCAAAAAAAAAAAAAGAAAAAGGCCTGTAGTCCCAGCTACTGGGGAGGCTGAGGCAGGAGAATGGCGTGAACCCCGGAAGCGGAGCTTGCAGTGAGCTGAGATCCGGCCATTGCACTCCAGCCTGGGCGACAGAGCGAGACTCCGTCTCAAAAAAAAAAAAAAAAAAAAAGAAAAAGAAAAAAGTTAGTGTATGTGTGGGTGTGTTTCTACAGTCATGAGTCTCGAAATAATGCTTCAGTCAACAATGGATGACATATACAGTGGTGCTCCCATAAGATTATAATGATCGTAAAAACTCCTATCCCCTAGTGACGTCACGGCCATTGTAACCACAGGACAGCGCATCCCTCCTGTTGCACTGCTAGCCGTATAACAGTCTAACACGTATGTTATCTGCAGCACCTAATAGTTGGTAATGATAATAAATGACTGTCTCCCTGATTTATCTATTTACTATACTCTACTTTTTTTTTTTTTTTCTAAGATGCAGTTTTACTCTGTCATCCAGGCTGGAGTGCAGTGGTGCCATCTTGGCTCACTGCAGCCCATGCCTACTGGGTTCAAGTAATTCTCATGCCTCAGCTTGAGAGTAGCTGGGATTACTGGCATGCACCACCATGCCTGGCTAATTTTTGTATACTGTGTAGAGTTGGGGGTCTCACTGTTGTTGCCTGCACTGGTCTGGAACACTTGGGATCAAGCAATCCTCCTCCCTTGGCCTTCCAAAGTCCTGGGATTACAGGTGTGAGCCACTGCACCTGGCTTCACACTTTATATCTATATACCTATATTTTATATATATATAAAATATACAGGTATATCTGTATACTATATATAAACATATATAAATAGATATAATATGTACATCTATATTTACACTTATATATGTATTATATAGATTTATATATTTATATTTCTAAATATAGTTATTTATATGTAATATACACACTATATATTTATAGAGATATACAAATATCAATATATAAATACATAATTTACAGATAAATCTACATATATGTGCAATTATCTATTTATATAATGTATAGATAAATCTATTCCTTTGACCTTTTTGTATGCTAGTTTGTATATGATGCATAAAAATGCCATGTGTATATATAGATACACACACTTTATATTATATAAATAAATTTGTATGTAATTCTCTATATATTTTACATTTTATATATAAAAAGTGTGTGTGCAAATACATGTGTGTTTAAGGCCAGCTAATATGAAAAAAAGGAACCCATGTGCCGGGGATTTTCCAAGCATGAATGGCACAGCAGTGTCCACAGAGGATGAAGGAGTTCAACAAAATGGATGTGGTTCCAGAAGAAGGGAAGACCCCCGAATGAAGAGGGGCCAAGTGAAGAGAGAAGAACAACAAGGTATGATGGTTACACATATGTGACTGGGTGGTTCATCCATCCTGGCTGCATGAACGTTCATGGGAAAGACCAGGAAATCATCAGAAGAGAAGCACAGGATGAGAGGAACCTGGAAGGTTCTGAGCACCAAGCTAAAGCCCTGGGGTCCCAGGCTATGAATGACAGACCCTCTTCCTACAGAAATGGGGAAAGTCAGGGGCGTTGAGGGCGGTGCCAGAAGCAGTTATGACAACTGCCTGGGAACGCAGTGATACACCCAGGCTAAGGATGGCAGTGCAGGTGAGAATGGAGAGGTGGTCAGAGCAGGAGAAAGAGTAAGTATTCCTCTCTAGCGCACCCATAGACCAGGGGCTACACAGGAATATACCTCCATTTTAATCAGACTGTTTCTTCCCTGACAATGTAAAAATAGAAAGTAAGCTTCAGCAATCCCAGTACTGTGTATACACCCAAAGAAAAAAACAAATGAGTATATCATTTGCACCCTCTGCTCATTGCAGCAAGGTCAAAGCAGCCAAGATGTAGTAGAATCAACCTACATGCCCATCAAGAGGGAAGTGGATAAAGAAAATGTGTGATATATATGCCATGGACTACTATTCAGCAAGGAAAAGGAGGGAAATGCGGTCATTTTCAAACACATGCATCAACCTGGAGGATAGTGTATTAAGAGAAATAAGGTCCAGGCATGGTAACTCACACCTGTAATCCCAACACTTTGGGGGAGGCTGATGCAGACAGATCACTTGAGGTCAGGAGTTCATGAAGAGCCTGGCCATCATGGTGAAACCCCATCTGCACCCAAAAATACAAAAATTAGCCAGGTGTGGTGCAATCCCAGCTACTCCGGAGGCTGATGCAGGAGAACCTTTGAACCTAGGAGGCAGGGGTTGCAGTGAGCGGAGACTGCGTCACTGTCCGCCACCCTGGGCAAACGAGCAAGACTGTCTCACAAAAAAAAAAAAAAAAAAAGAAAAAAAAAAAAAAAGAGAGAGAGAAAGAGACAGAAATAAGCCAGACACAGATAGACAAATACAGTCAGACCTCACTTATACGGGAAATCTAAAAAAGTTGAACTCATAGAAGCAGACAGTAGAATGGTGGATACCAGGGGCTGGGAAGGGACTGAGATGGGAAGTCATTGGTCAAAAGAGACAAAAGTGAGTGAGACAGGAGGAACAAGTTCAGTCAGTCACTTGCACAGCTCGGTGACTATAACTAATGATGTACTCTCAAGAATCTCTAGAAGAGTAGATCTTGCTGGGTGCAGTGGCTCTTGCCTGTAATCCTAGCACTTTGTGAGGCCGAGGCAGGCAGATCACTTGAGCTCAGGGGTTTGAGACCAGCCTGAGCAACACATCACAACCCCATCTCTTAAAAACAACTTTTTTCAGAGTAGATCTTAAGTGTTCACACCACAAATAAATGGTAATTATGTGAGGTAATGCATATGTTAATGAACTCAATGGACCAATTCCACAATGGGTGCATATTTCAAAACTTCATGTTGTACATGATAAATAAAACCATGTTTATTTGTTAACTTTACAAAAATAAAATAAAATAAAATCAATGTTTTCTTGAGTCTTTTTCAGTTTATCTTCTTATCAGGAAGCTTTAACTAGACTTTAAGACCTAGTTTGACAGTTTGTGAGTTTTTCCCCAATTCCTTTGATGAGGAAACTTGTTCTTTCCCCTAGGAGGGCACCTATGACAATCACTACACCACTCCCAGCAGATTCTAGATATGGGTCATCTGTGATTCCCTGCAGTTCCGGCAAGAGACCCAGCTCTTTTCTAAATGGCTGTGGCATTAATACAGGACCCATCCACTTTTATGAAGAGCCGTGGTACAGATGAATCCACACTGTGCAACCTGGCTGGACAGGCTCCTTGGAGACCTGAAGGTATCAGTTGCTGTCTACAAATAATGTAAAGGACAGAGGCTTGACTACTGTTACAGAGTAAACAATGTCTCTCAAAAAGATGTGCATGTCCTCTCCCCCGAGTGCCTGTGAATATCACCTTATTTGGAAATAGGGTCTTTGCAGATGTAAGTAAATTAAGGTTCTTGCGATGACATCATCCTGGAGAAGGGTAGGCCCTAAATCCAGTGACAGGTATCCTCATAAGGGACAGAAGAGGAGACACAAACACAGAGGAGGATCCCCCCTAGAGCCTCTAGTAGGAAGTAGACACCATTATCACACACTGGGCAGAGGCCCCCAAAGTATATGCCCATGTCCTGACTCCCAGTACCTGGGAATGGAACCCTACATGCAAAAAGGGATCTTTGTAAATGTAGTTAAGGGAAGGCTCTTGAGATGAGATATTCCTGCATTAGGGTGGCCCTGAACCCAATGACACGTGTCCTTCTGAGAGAGAGAAGAGAAGACACAGACACAGAGGAAAACACCACATGGAGGCAGAAGCAGAGACTAGAGTGATGTGGCCACAAGCCCAGGGATGCCACAAGCCCAGGGAGCCCCAGGAGCTGGGAAAGGCAGAAAGGATCCTCCCCTAGAGCATCTGGAGGCCTGAGACACCTTGATTTCAGAGTCCTGGCTTCTAGGACTGAGACTGTGAGAGCATAAATTCCTGTTGTGTAAGCCCCTAGTTTGTGGTCAGTTGTTATGGCAGCCACTAGAGACTCCCAAACCACACAGAGGGTGCAACACAAACCCAAGAGAGCCAAGTGGTTCAACCCTCACACCCTGGTATACTGTGTCTCTCCAAAAGGGAATTTACAGGGTCAAGATGTACATGGAAGACCCTCCATGTATAAGTCCCTCCAATGTTGTCCAGAGCTAGAAACAGCCTACGAAAAGTCCATGAATTCTATCAGGTTCAGGGATGCCAAAACATGCATATAAGGTATGATATTATTTATGGAACAGTTTTTGTCAATTATGTATTTGCTTCCACACAAAAAGTTTGTGGAAATCATACCTGATGCACAACTTCTAAAATCATTGCTTGCATACGTAAAAATATATACACCTATATGGCAGAACTATTCACAAAAGACAAAGGTGGAAACAGCCCAGGTGTCCGTCCATGGATGAATGGATAAACAAAACAAGGTCCACCCATACAGTGGAATACTATGCAGCCAGGAAAAGGAACGAAGCTCTGATACAGGCTACAGCATGGATGAACCTTAAAGATGTCATGCTCAGTGAAACAGGCCAGACACAAAAGGTGACATTTTGTACAATTCCATTTTTAGCAGAGCCCAGAATATAAAACCCTAGAGAGAAAGTCAGTAGATTAGTGGTTGCTTAGGTTAGGGGTCCCTAACCCAGGGGTCCCCAACCCCAGGGCCATGATCCAGTAGCAGTCCATGCCCTGTTAGGAACCAAAATGGGCCACACAGTAAAAGGTGAACAGCAGGTGAATGAGTGAAGCGTCACCTGTATTTACAGCTGCTCCCCCATCATTTGTATTACCACCTGAGCTCCACCTCCTGTCAGATCAGCCATTGGCATTAGATTCACATAGGTGCACACACCCTACTGTCAACTGCACATGTAAGGGATCTAGGCTGCATGCTCCATGGAAAAAGTGTCTTCCACGAAACTAGTCCCTGGTGCCAAAAAGGTTGGGGACCACTGACTTAGGGCAAGAGAGGAAGAAAGACTAGCACAGTGATAGCTGAAGGGTGCAGGGTTTCTTTTTTGAGCTAATAAAAATGTTCTAAGATTAACCATGGGGGTGGCTGTTACATAATTATGTGTATACTAAAAGCCACTGAATTGCACCACATTTTAGAGAGGTAAATGGCATGGCGTGTGAATTCACTCTCCTTAAAGCTGTTTAAAAATGAGATAAGTAAACAAAATAATGAATAATAACTTATAAATTGTTATTGCTCTATTAGCTTGCTCAGAGGTGAGGGGAGATACGGTGTAGACCCAGTTTGACGTTGTGCACCCAGACACCCAGATTTGATAGATCTTTCCTGGTAGTTTCAAGTAAAATTTAAAAAACAATGAATGAAAAACCAGATTTTAAATTTGGTAAAGTTTAAAGACCATTGAGGCTTGGTTTATATCTGCACACATCATTGTGGGTGTCAGACGGCAGACATGCACATTGGGTACCACTGAATACCTATGGGATCAAATACTGACCTTCATGTTTCCTAATCGCCTTGTTCTGTCAACCACAAGCAGTTTCTTAATGAGGTCTCTTAGGGAAAGGAGACAAAAATAAAAAAGCAGATCATTTATATCAACATCAGCAAATGCAACATGGCAACAGATATAAGATCTACCTGATATGAGGACGGCAGTTCTATTTCCACTTTGGCAAAACACTTTGTAGTGCTTATTTCATACTATCATGAGCTCTCAAATAACTTATGCAAGGTTGGGCTGCCCCATGCATGGCTGAAGTAAAGGGAAAAGTGTTGATTACATGTTTGTAAAGAAACTACCCCTTTGAGTAGAAAAGGGTGAAATTTATATGTGCCTGCAGGGAGGATCCAGACACTTAACGTAAACATGCCTGTCAGGCTGTCCCTGCAAAATAGAAGACATCTGCTTTCACCAGCATCCACAGTCACACGCTGCCCTGGGGGTCTGCTTTCACCAGCATCAACAGTCACACGCTGCCCTGGGGGTCTGCTTACTGATGGAATTCCTGTTGTAAAAGGCTGGCTTTCCCATAAGCACACACATTAGGATGAGTCTCCTAAGTCTGCTTCTTCACTTGTAATCTTCCTTTTTAAATAACAGACCATGTCAGAAGTACAGCACGTGGGGAGGCCAAGCACATTGACTTACGCCTGTAATCCCAACAGTTTGGGTGGCCGACGGGCATGGATCACTTGACGTCAGGAGGTCAAGACCAGCATGGCCAACATGGTGAAACCCCACCTCTATTTTAAAAAACAAAAAAATTTAGCTGGCACATGCCTATAGTCCCAGCTGTTTGGCAGGCTGACGCACAAAAACTACCTGGACCCAGGAGGTGAAGCTGCAGTGAGCTAAGATGGCACCACTACATTCCAGCCTGGGTGATAGAGTGAGACTCTGTCTCAAAACAAAACAAAAGAAAAACAGCAAGCTGGTTCAATTAGGATGGGTAGTTAGAGATGATGTTGAAGACTTCCAGTAGATTAGGTGAGTTTTAAGACGCATATTTATGCAAGTAGAAATGATCATGTGTGTCTGCGTGTACACACACAATACACTGAGTATATTATATATAACATACATAATATGATATAATAATATATTGAAGTCCCCCCAAATAATCCAATACCCACGACCCTGGTGTAAGCATCTAGGCTTTCCTGGCATAAACTACAGCCCAGGGAAAGAAGCACGAACTTGGACTGGGTTACTCCCAGGTTCTGTGACGGACTGCGGAGTCTCCGACAAGCCAGGTGACATCCCAGGCTCAGACTCCACCATCTAGACTATGAATCTCGCCAGTCCTGTCTGATCAGAAATTTAACCAGTTTCCTGCCACCATGCTTTCTGAATTACGATGGGATACTTGTCAGACTTCACAGCTTCTCTGTCTCAAAGTAAAACTCAGAGACCATCTGTCTGCCCACCTAAGGCTGGGATTTTGTATCCATCCTGTAAGGCTGAAAAGCTTTGAGCAGGGTGGGGAATATAAACATCACTGAAAAGTTAGCTTTACAGTACTTACTGAGTTTCTCCTTCATTATTTCGACATCCTCCCCCTTGCCAAAAAATACCAAGGTCATCAAACACCATACCCCCAAAACATTCCCAAATCAATGTGGGGCTTTTTCCCCATGTAGTTTACACCACTGTCTGCCCCCTTAGTGCAATACTAAACTTAAACCTGACTGGAGTGGGATTATAACAAAGATTTTTTATGCTTTTAGATTTTAAATAAACTTCTGTTTCCTTATAATTCCAGTCCAATCAGCTATAAGTGTGTGTGCTAATGGGGCAGGCAGTGGTGTAAATTATACAGGAAGAAAAGCCCCATGTTTATTTCAGAATGTTCTGGGGATCACCTTAATAAACTTCATTTTTTTTTCTTTTTTCTTTTTTTGGTGTTTGGCATGTAAGAAAACAAAGTGTTTGATGGCCTTGTTTTTTGTTTTTTTTTCTTTTTGAGTTTGGCATCTAAGAAAATGAAGATTTATCTAAAATACAGGGAATGGTGGCTTGTAACCCCAACTACGCAAGAGGCTGAAGTGGCAAGATCACTTGAGACCAAGAGTTTGAGACTCATGTGGATAACATAGTAAGACCCCACATCTCTACAAAAAGTCAAAACATTAGCAAGGCATGGTGGTGCATGCCTGTAGCATCAGCTACTCAGGAGGCTGAGGTGGGAGGATCACCTGAGCCCAGGACGTCAAGGCTGCAGTGAGCTATGACTGTGTCACTGCACTCCAGCCTGGGTGACAGAGCAAGACACCCTTCTCTTCAAAAGAAAAAGTAAACTACCAAAGCAAATTCTTGTAAAGCAGTTCAGAAAGCAAAGAATGTGGGTGAGTAGGGGCCCCCTAAAAATGCAAAGCCCTCTAAAGAAACACCACAAGTGTCCGCAGCTATAGACGTGTCCCTTGACTCCAGGATAGGCGATATGTCTGCCAGCACTCTTTTGATTCACCATAGCCAAAATTCTAAACTTTATGTGTGATCCTGACACCAGCTGGCTCCTCTTAGATCCAGATACTTTCAGTTGTGAAAAAAACACCAGAAGATAATACCTCTGCTGAATTGGTAACAAGCCCCAGAGCTTTGTTTTGGTGTTTTTCTTTTCTTTTGAATGGTATTTATTTCTATAAGGAATGTCAATTCTGATGTGCCATATGTCGAGGCAAAATGTTTATCCAGTCAAATGTTAAAAACTGCAGGAAGCAACATACCACTTTAAAAGCTGAGAATCAAAGTTCTAGCATCACGGCCAACCAGAGACAGCAATTTGCATAAGAAAAATGGGTCACTAAGGCCAGGTGCAGTGGCTCACACTTGTAATCCCAACATTTGGGGAGGACAAGGCAGGAGGATCACTTGAGCCAAGGAGTTGAAGATCAGCCTGGGTAATGAAGCAAGGCCCTCCCCATACCCATCTCTACCAAAAAAAAAAAAAAAAAAAAAGATACGAGTCATTGAGCTCTTGCTTCTCAGTCAATTTGATAAAATTTAACAAAAAATGGGAAGAAGTGAAGTTTTACTCAACTACCACTGTTCCTGCTCTTGGTGGACCCGCACTGGGTATGTAAAGAGACAGGGGCATTGTGGGGAACACTGGAAGGGGCTGGGAGCTACATAAAGAGAGGGATGTTAGATCAGACAGGACCAAGATGGTCACCGCTGGTTCCCTACTCTCTAGGAGAAAAACAAGGAGAAGTGGCAAGAGACCAGACTTTGATTATGCTTCTGGTGTGTTCTATTTTTGCAATTCCTTTTTTTGTTTGTTTGTTTCCACAGGACATTGGAAACCTCTCGCCCTCTCCCTCCGCCCCATATACATCTATATATATATAAAATTATTTTTAAAATTTTTTTTTGAAAGGGTCTCACTCCTTCACCCAGTCTGGAGTGTAGCAGTGCAATCACAGGTGACTGCAGCCTCGACTTCCTGGGCTCAACCAGTCCTCCCATCTCAGCCTCTTTAGTAGCTGCAACCACAGGCACAGGCTACCAAGACCAGCTAATTTTTTAATTTTTTGTAGACATGGGGGGTGTTACTACATTGTCCAAGCAGGCCTCAAACTACTGGCCCCAACCAATCCTCCCACCTCAGCCTCCTGAAGTGCTGGGATTACAGGCATGAGCACCTCACCTGGCCAAACTCAATCATAAAAGTGCTTTGCCATCCACTTGATATAATGTCACTCGACTCAGACAGGATTTGGGGCCTGAGACAGAGGTTCTATACAATCCTTTCCATTTCCTTCCAGAGCAGTTGGCTTCTGAGGTGCTGTTTCCTTTGACACTACCCTGTCTTTGAGGGACAGGGTGTCCATTCTAAGTGATTCATTCTTAAGCAGAGCCTCATTTTCTTGCTGAAGCCTTTTAAAGCCTGCCTCTGGTGTGTCAAACACAACACAAGCTCAAGCCAATAAAACACGACCTTATCTTCTGTTCAGACTAAGAACCTCTGGTTAGGATGGGGTGCATTCGCCACCAAGAAACTCAACTGAACGTAGCCAGTGGCCCCATAAGGGGCATATTCAAAACAACCTGGTCTGTCGCCCTGAAATAAGTCTTCTCCAAACTGAACTTCCACTGGCTCACAAGAAAATAGGCCATGGAAAATAAAACTTTAATTCTCAACTAGATGCATTCAGCTCTAGTTTGTGCCCAGGGGGCTGGTGCACCCATTAACTCATCTGAAAAATACAGGGAAACAAACAGAAATCAGTGCTTATTGCAGTAAAAATGGCTACCAGCTGACCACATTGGGTAAGGCAGCCAGAAAACCAAAAGCATTCTTATATTTAACAAAGTATCTTTTCTCCCTATTGCAACAACCTTAATAAAATGTGCATCCAAAGTTGCCAATATCCAGCAACTATGTAAATGTTCGTAAAGCAACATGCTCAGAACTGAAAATGCTGATGTTAAAAAGGACTTACAGGTTGAGCATAACTTAAGCAGGAGAGAAAAGATAAAACTCTGCTAAACCCATCAACAGTTCTACGAGCCACAGAACTAGGAGGATCCTTCTTGACAAATTCCAAAACTGCTCTCTTATAAAATACGATGACAAACTCATTCATTGGCTCATTTTAAACATAACATATCACCAAAAGAATAAAATACGGCCAAGAATCATTAAAATGTGAAAAGTAGAATACTTAAAATATTTTCTTTTCTTATGGAAAAGATAACTGTCCAAAATAGTTTATGCACAGCACATGTAATACCACAATATGGTATCCTGCTGAGTGCGTGTTTTCATGGTGATTTTAGACACTTTAAAATAAACACACCCCATGACGAGGCAAACGGTTTACTTACTTTACATGGAAATCCAAATGTCTGGGGAAATCTATTTTGCCTGCAAGAATTTTCTGATAAATGCCAAACGGGTTGTCATCAAAAAATGGAGGAAACCTGTTAGAAAAACAAACATGTATATTTAGTGGGGAGTAAGCATGGAAAAAAATCCCTGCTTTGTAACAATAGCTATTTCTGCTTAACACAGGCAGAAGATAATTTATTTCACGTGCACTCTTCCCCGCACACTGAAGTTGTCACGATCTGAAAGCACGTGACACTCAGATGATTCTAAGAGGCAAGGCATCGTGTGCCGCAGCCCGATGTAAGGGAAGCTCCCTTGGAGAGAATATAAAGACTATTTGAGAGGCAGAAGGCAACTCCTTTGAGGCAGAAGGCAACTCCTTTGAGCATCTTATTCAGAGGGGCCACCAGCCCATTCCTTAACTGTGCACTAAACACTGGATGGAAATGCTCTCTCATGTTTACCGGGGTGAATCCACCACCGTGACCAAGCATGGAACTCAAACGTCTCAACAGCGAAAAGATAAGCAGTCCAATTAAAAAATGGACAAGTGGTCTTCACAGACGTTTCTCAAAAGAAGACATGGAAAAGGCCAACAGGTATATGAAAAAAATGCTAAGTGTCACTAATCACCAGAGAAATGCATATCAAAACCTCAATGAGGTAACAATCATCTCAACCCAGTTAAGATGGCCATTACCAAAAAGACACTGTAAGCCCAGCACTTTAGGAGGCCAAGGTGGGTAGATAACCTAAGGTCAGGAATTTGAGACCAGTCTAGCCGACATGGTAAAACCCATCTCCACTAAAAATACAAAAATTAGGCAGGCATGGTGGCACACGTCTGTAATTCCAGCTACTCGGGAGGCTGAAGCAGGAGAATCACTTGAATCTGTAAGGTGGAAGTTGCAGTGAGCTGAGAACAAGCCATTGCACTCCAGCCTGGGCGACAAGAGTGAAACTCCGTCTCAAAAAAAAAAAAAAAAAAGACACATACACACAAAAATAACAAATGCTGGTGAGGGTGTGGAGAAAAGGGGACTCTTTTTTTTTTTTTTTTCAAGACAGGATCTCGCTCTGTCTCCCAGGCTGGAGTGCAGCGGTGCAATCTCAGCTCACTGCAACCTCTGCCTCCCAGGCTCAAGCGATCGACCTGCCTCGGCCTTCCAAGTAGCTGGGACCACAGGCGCCCACCATCACACTGGCTAATTTTTGTACTTTTTGGAGGGGGCAGGGGGTTCACCATGTTGCCTAGGCTGGTCTTGAAGTCCTGGGCTCAAGTGATCCACCCAGCTTGGCCTCCCAAAGTGCTGGGATTACCAGCATGAGCCACCGTGCCTGGCTAGAAAGGGAACTCTCATGCAATGTTGGTGGGAATGTAAACTAGTAGAGCCACCATAGAGAAGAGTATGGAGGTTCCTCCAAAAACTAGAAATGGAACTCCCACATGACCCGGCCATCACATTACTAGGTATCTGTTCAGAGCAAAGGAAGCCATGATATCGGAGAGACATCGGCACGCCCATGTTTACCGCAGCACTATTCACAACAGCCACGATAGGGAATCAGCCTAGGTGTCCACCCGCAGATGAGCAGACAGTAAAGAAAAGGTGCTATCTACACACAGTAGAATACTATTCAGCCGTGAAAAGGAATAAAATCCTCTGATTGGCAGCAACACGGATGAAACTGGAGGACGTTACGTTAGGTGAAATAAGCCAGGAAAAGAACATTAAACAGTACTTGTGCTTACTCATACATGAAAGCTATAAAAAGCTAATCTCCTGAAAGGATAAAGAATAACAGAGGATACTAGATTCTGGGAAGGGAAGAAGGGAAAGATAGGGAGAGGTTTGTTAAAGGATACAAGAAGGACAGGCGCGGTGGCTCAAGCCTGTAATCCCAGCACTTAGGGAGGCCAAGATGGGCGGATCACAAGGTCAGGAGATCGAGACCATCCTGGCTAACACAGTGAAATCCCATCTCTACTAAAAAAAAAAATACAAAAACTAGCCGGGCGAGGTGGCGGGCGCCTGTAGTCCCACCTACTCGGGAGGCTGAGGAAGGAGAATGGTGTAAACCCAGGAGGCAGAGCTTGCAGTGAGCTGAGATCGCACTACTGCACTCCAGCCTGGGCGGCAGAGCGAGACTCCATCTCAAAAAAAAAAAAAAAAAAAAAAAAAGGATACAAGATAGGAGGAATATGTTCCAGTGTTCTATTGCCTTGTAGGGTGATTTTAATTAGCAATAACATGTCATACAGTTTCAAACACGTACAGGATATTCAATGTTTGTAACACAAAGAAATGGTAAATAATTGAAATGATGGATATGCGCTAATTAACCCTGATCTGATTACTCCATTCTTTGTATCAAAGCATCACTAGGTACCCCAGGAATACATACAATTATTATGTGTCAATTTAAAAAATAAAATAAGCCTGGGAAATATGGCAAATCTAGTCCTTTAAAAAAAAAAATTAGCTGAGTGTGGTGATGCACAAGTGTAGTCCCAGCTACTTGGGAGGCTGAGGGAGGAGGATCGCTTGAGCACAGGCGGTCAAGGCTGCAGTGAGCGGTGATCACATCACCACACTCCAGCCTGGGTGACAGAGTGAGACCTTGTCAAACAAAAAATAAAAAATAAATAATTAAATAAAATAAATAAAATGAAATAAAATAATAAAATATAGGCTGGACGCCGAGGCTCATGTCTGCAATCCCAGCACTTTGAGAGGCTGAGGCACGCAGGTCACTTGAGGTCAGGAGTTCCAGACCAGCCTGGTCAACATGGTGAAACCCATCTCTACTAAAAATACAAAAATTAGCTGGACATGGTCACTGGTGCTTGTAATCTCAGCTACTCAGGAGGCTGCGGCAGGAGAATTGCCTGAACCTGAGAGGCAGAGGTTGCAGTGAGCTGAGATCATGCCACTGCACTCCAGCCTGGGTGACAGAGCGAGATGGAGTACATAAATGAAATAAAATATTAAAAAATTGTTAAAATAAAGTTTACAGTGGTGAATACGCCACTATGGCCAAGAATAGAACACCTTTCTCGAGGCTTCCTTCAGTCTACAGCACAAGCAGTACCTGATATGTCCTGCCTTGGAGAGCTCGGTACTGAGCCGGTTTGCACAGCACTATAAGGCACCCTCAATAAACTGCAAGTGAACTACTTTTTTTTGAGACAGGGTCTTGATCTGTTGCCCCCAGGCTGGAGTACTGCAGCGTGATCCTGGCTCACTGCACTGAACCTTGACCTCCAGTGCTCATGCTATGCTCCCACCTCAGCCTCCTGAGCAGCTGGGGCTACAGGTGCACACCCCCACACCAGGCTGATTTTTTTCTTTTTTTTTTAATTTTTGGTAGAGACGACATCTCACTATTTTGCCCAGGCTGGTCTCAAACTCCTGGGCTCAAGTGATCCTCCCACTTCAGCCTTCCAAAGTAATGGGACTACAGATGTGAGTCACCACACCCATCACTGACTTTCTTGATACTCCTCATTCATGGAACAGTACGTGGCACGCAACAGGTGATCAATAAATGTGTATAGGCCAAATGAAAGAGCCTGAGTTTATCATATTTTTCTTTTTTGTGAGACAAGGTTTGACTCTGTCACCCAGGCTGGAGTGCAGTGGTGCAATCATAGCTCACTGTTGCCTTGAACTCCCCCAGGAGGCCATCCTCCCACCTCAGCCTCCCATGTAGCGGGGACCACAGGTGTGTGCCACCATGCCTGGCTAATTTTTTGACTTTCTATAGGGATGCGGTCTTACCATGTGACTACTTTTAAGGTGCAGGAGCAGAGTCTGTATTTGCAGCTGAGACTGGGAGGTCTGCAAAGCTGACCAAAGCTCTTTGCCCCAAGAAAACCATTTCTTGACCCCTGAAGACCAGGAAAAAGACAGAAATACATGCAAATACAGCCTTGAAAATAGCGGTGCGTGTGTGAAAACAAGATTGTCATGCTATGCTTTGTTGACTGTAGTAAAAAGATTGCAGTCCTGCTGCAGAAACCAACAGACTTTAGTAATATCTAGAAATTTTAGAAATACATGAAATAAACTAAAAAACATATATACTTAAAACTGCAAAGACCAAGATAAATCCAAGAACACCTAGAAGTCAACTGTATTAGTCCATTTCCAGTCTGCTGTAAAGAACTACCTGAGACTGGGTAATTTATAAAGAAAAGAGGTTTAGGCCAGGCGCGGTGGCTCATGCCTGTAATCCCAGCACTTTGGGAAGCTGAGGAGGGCAGATCACGCGGTCAGGAGATTGAGATCATCCTGCTAACATGGTGAAACCCCTTCTCTTTTAAAAATACAAAAAAATTAGCCAGGCATGGTAGTGGGCACCTGTAGTCCCAGCTACTCAGGAGGCTGAGGCAGGAGAATGGCGTGAACCCGGGGGCAGAGCTTGCAGTGAGGGGAGATCACACCACTGCACTCCAGCCTGGGTGACAGAGCGAGACTCCGGGTCCAAAAAAAAAAAAAAGAAGAAGAAGAAAAAGAAAAAAAAGAGAAAAAACTTAATTGACTTATAGTTCCACATGGCTGGAGAGGCCTCAGGAAACTTACAATCACGGCAGAAGGCAAAGGGGAAGCAAGGCACATGACTAACAGTGAGCAATGGAGGAAGTACTACACTTTAAAACCATCAGATCTCCTGAGAACTCTCACGAGACAGTACTAGGGCAATGTTGCTAAACCATCAGAAACCACTCCCATGATCCAACCACCTCTCACCAGGTCCCACTTCCAACAATGGGGACTACATTTAAACATGAGATTTGGGTGGGGACACAAAGCCAAACCACATCATCAACCAGTAAGTGTATACTACACACCAACATGTCCGGGGCACAAGTTGTACTTCTGACATTTTTTCATACTGACCAGGAAAGAGACTCATATTGGCTTAAAGTGATGTTTTCTATTTAGCTTCTTTTGACTTAGATACTCCAATTCAGGTATTCTAGCAATGGAAATACCTTACAAAATGGAGCTTTCAAATGATACCCTCACTGATGATCAGAAATGCCAATGAGCAAAAATAATTCTCTTGTAGATTCCAAATCACTTCCTGACCTTAACGAAATTCAGTGGAGTGGGTGGAATGAGAGGTCTCCAGGAAGTTACATCTGTGATCCTGCCCCACCAACCTGTGAATGGGACCTTACTGGGAAATAGGATCTTTGCAGATAGAATTAACTCGAGGAGCTTCAGATGACATCATCCTAGAATAGGGTAGGTCCAAATCCAATGACAGGTATCATCGTAAGAGACTGAAGAGGAGGCACACACACAGAGGAGAAGGCCACATGGGGACAGAGGCAGAGATGCAGTCATGTGGCCACAAGCACAGGGACTCCTAGAACCCCCAGGAGCTGGGAGAAGCAGGGAGGATCCTCCCCTAACATCTCCAGAGGGAACTGGATACACCTGTAGTGGACTGAACTGTGGCCTTCAGAAAGATCCATCCACGTCCTAATGCCCAGACCTGGAATGAGACCTTATTCAGCAACAGGGTCTTTGCAGATGTGATTAATTGAAGGATCTTGAGATGAGAGCGTCCTGGATTAGGGTGGCCCTAAATCCAATGACAGGTGTCCTTCCTTCTAAGAGACCAAAGGGGAGACAGAGACATGGAGGAGAAAGCCACATGAAGGTGGAGGCAGAGACTGCAGTGATGTGGCCACAAGCCCAGGGACTCCTGGAGCCCCCAGGAGCTGGGAGAGGCAGGAAGGATCCTTCCCTGGAGCGCAGTCCTGAGGCACTTTGATCTCAAACTTCTGGTCTCCAGGACTAGGTGAGGATAAAATTCTCTTGTTTAAACCTTCCAGTCTGTGGTAGTTTCTAACAGCAGCGTCAGGACGTTCATACGTAGCACTACACTCATGAACTATCCAATACACTGCAGTGAAGAAAAATTCGAAGAAAAACAAAGAGGAGAAATACAAAGTACAAAAATGGAAATCAATGGCAGAGGTGACAGAGAAGTGGGGGTAGGGGTTACATGAGGAAATGAAAGATACGAGAGAAAGGTAAATGATTAGGTATGTGCAATGTGGCCTTAACACAGCATATCTTCCTTCTTAAATAACATTTCAGTTGTTCGTTTTGCACTTTAGCATGAAAGTAACTTTTCCAATAGCGTCTCTCTTTGGTCCACTGGTTCTGCAGTTATGAGCCACCACAACGTACTGATAAACCATCCAGGCCAGGCTGGGAAACAGAGCTCTGAGTACGGACACTTGTCAGATCTGCGTGTCCGATCTGCGTCAACGCTGCCGCCTCAGACATGAACAACCTCCTGAGCCTGTCCTCCCTCACCCATCCGCAGCATTCTCTGTAACAAAACTTGGGGGACTTGTATTCCTGTTTCTCTCTGGGTTTGGGTGGCGACCCTGTCTGAATACATTCAGCTGTGTGACTTGATCGGGGAAATGCACAAATACAGGAATGGAGCATTAAACTCCAGGAGGAAACGTGTCATACATACCTAAAAACATTTATGGAGAATATTAAACGAAGTGCTCTTGGACAGTAGACATTACATAAGATCATGGGAAAGGTATTTAATAAGCAGAAAAAAATAAATAATAAGTGAGCACTAACTGATGATCTTGACCGGAAGAAAAAGCAGAGTGTGTGTGTGTGGGGTGTGTGTGTGTGTGTGGTGTGTGTGTGTGTGTGGTGTGTGTGTGTGCGTGTGTGTGTGTCTGAGAAACAGCACTCCCCCGGACGCCTGGGCAGTGCCCTCTGAAACCCTCAAATTTCTGTCTCTAAACATACAGACTGCTTCCAATTCTTACCAAGTGGAGAATAAATTATCATTATATGGCATTTGGCATGATTAAACAAGTTAAATTGATCTGTGGTGACAGCTATACTTGCAAGAACAATCTGCTAACCAGCATGAATGCAAGTTCAAGATTTTCACCTTAAAAATTAAAGTCCAAGTTAGGCACAGTGGCTCATACCTGTCATCCCTGCATTTGGGGAGGCCAACACGGGAGGATTACTTGAGCCCAGGAGTTCAAGACCAGCCTGGACAATACAGCAAGACCTTGTCTCTACAAAAAAATTTAAAAACTAGCTGGATGTAGTGGTGTGCACCTGTGGTCCTAGCTACTCAGGAGGCTGAAGCAGGAAAATCACTTAAGCCCAGGAGGTCAAGGCTTCAGTGAGCTATGATTGTGCCACTGTACTCCAGATTGGGCGACAGAGTAAGACCCTGTCTCAAAAGAAGAAAATACTGGGCACAGTGGTTCGTGCCTGTAATCCCAGCACTTTGAGAACCCAAAGCAGGAGAATTGCTTGAGCCCAGGAGTTCAAGACTAGCCTTTGACAAAACAATGAGACCGCATCTCTACAAAAAATTTAAAATTAAGCTGGATGTGCTGGTGTGTGCCTGTGTTCCCAGATATAGCTTTCTGTGGTCCCAGGAAGCTGAGGCAAGAGGATCACTTGAGCCCAGGAGGTAGAGGCTTCAGTGAGCTATGATTGCACCACAGCACTCAACTACGGACACAGAATAAGACCCCATCTCAAAAGAAAAAATTGCTGGGTGCAGTGGCTCATGCCTGTAATCCCAGCACTTTGGGAGGCCGAGGTGGGTAGATCCCTCGAGCCCAGGAATTCAAAACCAGCCTGAATAACACAGCAAGACCCAATCTCTACAAAAAAGTTTTTTTTAAAATTAGCCAGGCATGGTGACGTGTGCCTGTTATCCTGGCTACTCAGGAGGCGGAAGCGGGAGGATCACTTGAGCCCAGGAGGTAGAGGCTGCAGCAAGCTGTGATTGCACCACTGCACTTCTTCCTGGGCTGGGACAGAGCAAGACTGTTTCCCAAAAAAAAAAAAAAAAAAAATTATTGCCAATTGTACCACTACCTCTATCATTTGCCAGTAAAATTTTAACACAATCATTCCACCTGTCTACATCTTCCCTTAAAATAGATTGTCCTGGCAGAGGTGGTGTTGAGAGGAGGTCTCTTACTCAGAGACCTCAGCTGGAAAAACACCCTCCTAAACTATCAGCTGACACTACCTACCCCAGTTCAGAATAACAGGGCTGGCCTTGGAAGACAGGTGCTTTGGAAATGCATTCAAGAGAAGAAAGGCAGAGGTTTTTAGAGAAAAGAAGAAAGTCGTCACTAGAATTTCATCTGACCTTGACTTCTTCCTCAAAGATTTCTGTCCTGATACCTTCAGACTAAAAACTAAAATCTAGGCTGGGTACAGTGGCTCGTGGCTGTAATTTCAGCACTTTGGGAGATTGGCCAAGGCAGGCGGATCACTCAAGGTTAGGAGTTTGAGAGCAGGCTGGCCAACATGGTGAAACCCCATCTCTACTAAAACTACAAAAATTAGTCAGGCATGGTGGTGCGCACCTGTAACCCCAGCTACTTGGCAGGCTGAGGCAGGAGAACTGCTTGAACCCAGGAGGCAGAGGCTGCAGTGAGCTGATATCACACACTGCGCTCCAGCCTGGGTGGCAGACAGAGAGTCCCTCTAAAGAAAATAATAATAATAATAATAATCATAATCATAATCATAAATACATATAAAATCTGTGCTCCTCAGATGAACCAGGGTGGGTGAGGTGGGAGATGAGACAGGGGAATTCAAGGGCCGGATAAAGCGGAAGGAGCAAGCACTGGGGTGTGTGAGGGTTGGGGCTGAGCGGAGAGTTTGAAAATATAGCCCCGGGCGCATTCGCGTGGGCATCACAGCAGTGGCTCTCAAAGTGCAGTCCCAGAGTGGCTTCCCGACCCCAATTTAGGGATGGGTGAGTTCGTTTTTCTGACTCCAGCTTTGAATAGTGATGAATTTTCTTCCTATGCCTCAACTCAGCAACACGCTATGCAGCACAGCAGACAGTCTGCAGATGAAGGGAGGAGAGGCCAGCAGTCCTGGTGAAAGCTGGACACTAAGAGATTCGCAAAACCCAGAAAACATGGCCAACCTCCTCACGAACGTTTTCTCTCTGTCACCCAGGCTGGAGTGCGGTGGCGAGACCACAGCTCACTGCAGCCTTGACCTCCCAGCCTCAGTGATCCTCCCGCCTCAGCCTCCCAAAGTACTGGGACCACAGGTGTGCACCACCAAGCCCGGGCAATTGGTTTATTTCATTTTATTTTTTGTAGAGATGGGGTCTCACTATGTCGCCCAGGCTGGCCTCCAACTCCTGGGCTCAAGTGATCCTTCCACCTCAGCCTCCTGAAGTTCTAGGATTACAGGTGTGTGAGCCACCGTGCCCAGCCTGAATGGTTTCAACTCTAGAAAAGTGTGGTTACACACATTTTTCATTAAAAAATGCCATTTATGTTCACCTCTGTGATTATTAACTTCTCACATATATTATTTATGTATTCTGTTTATTTATATTTCAGTCCCACTTTAATTTCAAATGTAGTCAGCGTGGACAGCTGTAACACACAGAAACGAAATTTCTGCGGGTTGTTAATAACTCTGAGGTGTGTGATGAAGGGTTCCCGAGGCCTGCATGTTTGAGAACCACTGCACAATGCCTAATGCTCCCCATGGAAGAGGCTCCACTGCAGACAGATTCCACCTTCTCTAGAATCTTCTGCACCCTGTCTGCTATGCCATATTGTCTTAGTTGACACCTGTGAAGAAAATTCATCACTATTCAGATTTATCTTTGGAAAAATGATCTCACTCATCTGCTAAAACACACTTCAGAAACCCCACATTCCTCTGGGATGCCACTTTGAGAATCCCTACTGTCATAACTAAGACAAGATGCCATGGAGGCTTTTTCTTACCCTAAACTCTGCTCTATGCCTTGTGTGCCTGTGTTTTGTTCTTGATGCTTTAGCTGTTTGTTTGTTTTTTTTCCTTTTTTCCTTTTCCTGACACAGGATCTTGCTCTGTCTCCCAAGCTGATGTGCACTAGTGCAGTCTCAGCTCACTGCAGCACTGACTTCCTGGGTGAAACAGTCCTCCCCCTCAGCCTCCTGAGTAGCCAGGACTACAGGGACATACAACCACATCTGGCTAGTTTTATTTTTATTTTTTGTACCAGTAGGGCCTCACTATGTGGCCCAGGCTGATCTCGAAGTCTTGGCCTCAAGCAATCCTTCTATCTCAGCTTCCCAAAGTGCTGGGGTGACAGGCGTTTGAGCCACTATGTCCAGCCTTTACCTAACTTTTTAGTTAAACACTGTGGGAGAACAAAAACATGGAAATGGATAAGAAAGAGAACATGGTGGGAGAAATCAGAGCTGAGCTCAGGCCCTGGAAAGTGCGTAAGTGATTTTATTTCACAATGTGCCACACAATTTTCATCTGATCTAAACACGCCTCATTCCATGAAAATAAAATCTGCATCATGATATGATCTCCTTCCTAATCACATGGCAGATTTTACCAAACAGATGTTTTCCCTGTTCTTAGTGGAAAATTCAATCAGTAAAAGCAATAAAACAGACAAGGCACAGCCTCACTTGATCCTGCTAAGAGTGGGAATCCATCAAATGGAGCTGGAATAGGGAAGGTGCAGACACGGGCTGTGAAGGGAGCAGGAGGACTCTGACTGCAGGCCGGCTCCACTTATGTGTGCAGCAACGCCCTCCCTCTAGCCACCAGAAGTTTCTGGGTTGGAGGAGGTGAGGAGAGCAGCTTGGAAGCATTGATCTCAGAGGCAGGCAATACATACAAAATCAAGATGGTTTCAGAGCTGCTAAGCAGTATAAAGAAAACAGATGGGCTGATCGGACAGGGCATGGCCCAGGAGAACAGGGAGGCCCCAGAGGGCTGTGGGAGCAGGTGACAGGTGAGCCTGCTGCATGTGCAGTGGAAGAGAAAGGGCCAGCCCCAGGGATGCCTGTAGGCAGGGGGATAGGTCGGGCTTCCAGGCATGTTTAAAAAACTGGGGGGAGACAAGGAGGGGCCAGGCTGTTGTCTAAAGAGGGTGGACCACCCACAGTCAGATCATCTCAGAACCTCATATGATAACGAGCTTCCAATTCTACTCCAGTCATCCAGGAAGCCACATGTGGGCTCTCAAGAGAAGAAGGACACAGGTAGACAGGACGCCTGCAGCTGCTTCAAGGAAAAGGTACTGCAGGCAGAAGGGGATGCAGAAGTCAGTGAGAAAGCTGCCTCCTGCATGTCTGTCGAGGCAAGAGCTCAGGCCAGTCAGAGCAGAGGGAGAGCCCAGAAATGCCTGGGGAGAGTTGGGGTCGCAAGGCTGGCCACTCTCAAGAAACCCACTGGTGCGAAGAGACACAGGTTGCTGAGAAACGGGGAAGAAAAACGCACTCAGAAATAGACTCTAATTAGGAAAACCGAGAATAAAAATAGGTTTACTCTGAATCAACAGCTCCCTGTCTCATGAAAGGCACAGGTCAGCAGATTGGGGTCTGGATTAGGAGATGGTTATTCATTTAATTATTCTTTTTTTTGAGACACATGTGTCATTCTGTTGCCCAGGCTGGAGTGTATTGGCACGATCTCGGCTCACTGCAACATCCCACTCTGAGGTTCAAACGATTCTCCTGCTGCAGCCTCCCAAGTGGCTGGTATTACAGGCTTCTACTACCATGCCTGGCTAGTATTTCTTGATATTTTTAGTATAGACAGGTTTTCACCATGTTGGCCAGGCTTGTCTTGAACCCCTGACCTCAGGTGATCTGCCAGCCTCGACCTCCCAAAGTGCTGGGACTATATGCATGAACCACCACACCAGGACTAATTATTAATTTTCAGTTAGCCTAATGATATATTATAATTAGGTTATTTTTCATTCTATTGTATTCTAATATATTTAAATATTCTAATATACTATAGCCCATTAACAATTCTCATAACTTTATATAACAATTCTAATACAGCAATTCTATAATTATAATATTCTTTTTTTTAAATTTATTTTCATGTATTTTAACTTCAGCATACTGAGATTAACATTGTTTTAACTATATTCTAATAATTTTGTTATATTCTAACAATATTATGTTCTAATAGTATATTCTATTCTAACAATACGCTACTCTACCCAATCGGATACAATGAACACTCCTTAGGCAATGCTGCCCTCGTGTGGTCAGTGTCATCACAGAGGGAAAATGTGGTGCCTTTCCCTGGGTGGATGCCAATCAATATGCGTGGTTTTATTTATTTATTTTTTTTGAGATGGGAGTTTCGCTCTTGTTGCCCAGGATAGTAAGTGCAATGGTGCAGCGCAATCTCAGCTCACTGCAGCCTCCGCCTCCCAAGCAATTCTCCTGCCTCTGCCTCCTGAGTAGCTGGGATTACAAACATGTGCCACCATGCCCAGCTAATTTTGTATTTTTAGTAGGAACAGGGTTTCTCTATATTGGTCAGGCTGGTCTCAAACTCCCAACCTCAGGTGATCCGCTCACCTTGGCCTCTCAAAGTGCTGGGATTATAGTCTTGAGCCACTACACCCGGCCTGCCTAAGTTATTTTTAACCTTTTGGGTTTGCCTAGGACATCATGGGTTTGGGTGCATATTGAGAAGTTTGATTCTGATTTGTAGGCATGTCTCAGCAAAGAGTGATGGAAAATTCAACAGACCAACGGGTAGGTAGGTAGGTATAGGTGTTTGATAGCTAGACAGACAGAAAGCTAGAGACAGATGGATAGGTATGTAGGTAGGTGAATAGATGACTGACAGATAAATAGGTAGGTAGATACACAGAAAAGCAGGAAGATGAATAGGTAGACAGATGATTGACAGATGGACAGGTAAGTAGGTATTCAGTTACACAGAAAGGTAGATGATTAACAGATGGATAGGCAGAAAGATAGATGAATAGGAAGTAGGTAGATACACTGATACATGAATGACAGATGACAGGTAACTACATGGTAGGTAGGCAGATAGATAAAAACATCATAAAGAGATGGATAGAGAGATGGATATATAAATATCTAAATGAGAGCTTGGACAGATGATAGATAAGGCTAAATGGAAAAACAGATATTTATATACATACATAAAAGGTAGACCATATAGACAGGGATGGATGGATGGATGGATGGATGGATGGATGGATGGATGGATGGATGGATGGATGGACAAATGGATGGATTGTTGGGTGGACAGACAGCTGGACAAAGGAGTGGGTGGGTGGATGGATGGATGGATGAATGGGTGGGTGTGTGGATGGATGGACAAGTATGCAGACTTAGATAAAAAGACAGGTGGGTAGATTGATGGATGATAAATATACACAGATAGCCAGACACAATGAAATACAAGTTTTCGCAAGTTCCATTCTTCTCCTTTTGCTTCTCATCATGGAATTCTTTGATAGTGCTTGTTTGACATCGTTCCAATCCCTAAGCTAGTAGGGAAATTAACGGATGCACTTTCTTCAAAAAAGGCAGCAGAGATAAGCACATGGGACTATGACCCCTGTCTGCTCCCCAAACAAAAGTCAGTGACTGCTTGGATTTCCTAAGGTGGATGTTAGAATGTCACATGCTCCACACCCCCAGGAACAAGCGCTGGGTCTGGGTGCTCCCGCCAGCAGGATCTGGCTGAGACCCGCCTTCCAGGCAGGAGAATGCCTCTCCTCCTTCCCTCCTTTGTTTCCAACTGAAAGGGAAGGTTTCCCAGTAAAAATCTCTGGTCTTGACCCCCTGCAGGGAATCAGAGAGATGTGAGCAAGGACCTGGCTTTTGCGACAACGGAAGGATACGCTGGTGTCTGTCTTTGAGACTCAGGGACAAGCAGAAAAAAGAAGGAAACAGGAAAAGAGAGAACATAGAAGGCAGAGCATCGGCTGTGGCAAAGCACGGCAGAGGATCCCCCAACCGGTGTTCTGGGCCCTCGCAGGCTGGGCTTCCTCTCGTCTTCATCCCAGAGAGGAGAGCCTTTCGTGCAGAGCCACACAGTGCAACAGTTCCTCTGCACACACATAGCTCACTCCTTTCTACAGGTTCCTTTCTGGAAAAGTGCCACACTACTGAGTCGTCTTAGGGAATTAATGGACATGCTGGGTACTAACAATGGAATGAGGATGACGCCCACGTCCTGGGTTTCCAAGTGTTGCATGCTTCCTTTGTGTTTCTGGTCAAGTCATAGTGGAGTTGTCCCAGGCACATGCTAGACTTGAACACTCAATCATGCTGACATCCCAACAAATGACCGACCTCTCTGTTATGTGGTGGCAGGGAGGACGGCACCTCCCCTGACTTCCAAATGTCACCCAACACAGGGATCACAGGCGCTGGAACCAGAGCAACTCCATCTTGAACAGGGGGCGGGTAAAATGAGGCTGAGACCTACTGGGCTGCATTCTCAGACGGTTAAGGCATTCTAAGTGACAGGACGAGATAGGAGGTCGGAACACAAAGACCCTGCTGATAAAACAGGCTGCTACTAAGCTGGCCAAATCCCTCCAAAATCAAGATGGCGACAACAGTGACCTCTGATCGTCCTCACGGCTCATTATACATTAATTATAATGCATTAGGTACTAAAAGACACTCCCGCCAGCGCCATGACAGTTTACAAATGCCACGACAACATCAGGATGTTACCCTATAAGCTCTAAAAAGGGGAGGAACTCCTCAGCTACAGGACTTGCCCACCCCTTTCCAGGAAAACTCATGAAAAATCCACCCCCTGTTTAGCGTACAGTCAAGAAATAACCATCAAAATAGCCAACCAGCAGCCCTCGGGCCTGCTCTGCCTAAGCAGTAACCACACTTTTATTCTTTTACTGTCTTAATACACTTGCTTTCACTTTATGGACTTTACCCGAATTCTTTCTAGCGAGAGATCCAAGAACCCTGTGTTGGGGTCTGGGTCGGCACCCCTTTCCTGTGCCACAGGTGTGCGGTTTTAGGAGAGAACATATTCTCACCTTCCTCGCCGGCTGTTCATGCAGAAGCCACTCAATTGTAGTTGGCTGATTTACCTTGACCCAACCTGTGCCCTCCTGAGCTCCGCAGGTTACTTCAGCAAGGGTCAGTGCAGAAGATTCATTTTTACTTTAATTTCTAAATTCTTTTTAAGACTAATTAAACACAGAAGTGATAAGGGGGAAAAGAGGAGAGCAAGGAGTTCAATCTGTAGCTAACTGTGAAAACCAACTGAGATAACTCACCACCTTTGGAGCAGCCCAGAACGTTAATTTTATATTTAAGGAAGATATGGATATTTCAATATAAAAATCTCAATGGGCATGCATGGGTGGTTCCTTCACAAGTTTAGGTTTTTTGCCTCTTATTCAAACAAACTCAACTGCTAATTCACATTGCCAACCTCAGCAGGGCAGCAGATGTGTGTGCAGCCACACCGTGTGTCTGTGATACTCACGTACTGTTTTCAAGGTTACAGAAAGGCCGAGGGGATGAATGGGTGGGGGAAGGGGGTGCTGGCCTGTAAGATGAAGATTCTCTACGGAGACTCCACTTACCCTGAGAGCATCTCGAATATCAGGATGCCGAGGGCCCACCAGTCCACGGCCCTTCCGTGGCCCTTGCTCTGAATGACTTCCGGGGCCAGGTACTCGGGTGTTCCACAGAGGGTCCAAGTCCTATATGGGCGACAGAGACAGACCCCACAAAACTCAGTGGTGCTTGGCTAATGCAGTCACCTTAGAAGCTCTGATTGTTACAATAACTTAGTTGAGTAAAACCATGCTCCCTTTACCCTCCTGTGCACACATTTTACTGTGTCAAGACAGTAACATTGTTTTTGCTGATTCCTTTCCATAGTAACATTTCTTAACTGGCTTGGAAACTAAAGAATTGGTTTTATCATCCTTGCTACTGTTGCTGGTACTGTTACCACTGTTACTCAGAAGCAAAAAAACTCAGACTTTTTATGAGTTATTTATACCTGTCTCAGTATAAATCATAACGAATTAAACTAAAGGAAAAAGAATGAGATCATGTCCTCTGCAGCAGCATGGATGGAGGTGAACAGGACATTCTCCTAAGTGGACTCACATCACACAGCAAATACGCCACGTTCTCACTTATATGTGGGAGCTAAACACTGGCTACACTCTTACACGGAGAGGAGGACACACAGATACCTGGGCCTGCCTGAAGATGGAGGGTGGGAGGAGAATGAGGATGGGAAAATAACCTGTCAGGTATGATGTGTATTACCTGGGTGACAAAATAATTGGTAAACCAAGTGGCATGCAGTTTACCCATATAACAAACCTGCACATGTACCCCTGAACCTGAAACAGAAGTTCTTAAAATGAATATACAAATAAATAAATAAAATGTTTTTTAAAAATCCTTTATCCCTCAAACAAACAAAAAAGTGTGGCACTGAAAAGAATAATTCAAGAACTCATTCAGGCTAGCGCAGGAGCTCATTCCTATAATCCCAGCACTTTGGGAGGCCAAGGCAGGTGGATCACCAGGAGTTTGACACCAGCCTGGCCAACATAACAAAACCTCATCTCTACTAAACATACAAAATTATCTGGGAATTGTGATGCATGTCTGTAATCCCACCTACTCGGGAGGCTGAGGTAGCAGACTCAGTTGAACCTGGGAGGCAGAGGATGCAGTAAGCCGAGATCACACCACTACACTCCAGCCTGAGTGACACAGGGAGACTCTTTCCAAAAAAAAAACCACAAAAAGTGCAAGAGAAGAGTCCATACTTGTAACAGACTGGATGGTCTGCAGAGCTTATATATGTGTTCTTTCACTCTTGACCTTCTGCAAAAAAAAAAAAATATTTATTGCCCCCTGGAAACAAGTGTAAAGACAGAAATATACTTCCTCCCCTGCATGCCATTTTAAAAGTGCCTGCTTTGTGCTCCGAAAACAAACTGGTGGCCTCAAGCAAAAAGTCTGTACTTCTTCCCCTAAGAAAGCTCTGGAATAAAAAATCACTTTCTTTATATCATACCTCTTGCTAACTGCACTCTGCAAATGGTGAGCAGCTGAACCTGTGTTTTGGTTACAGAAGCATCTGCTAAACAAAGTCAGGACAAGATAACAAGGACTGCAGCAGAAGATGGAAGCCTCATGGACTAGAAAGGAGCTGAGTATCATTAACGCCAGAGAGGGCGCCATGTCTAGGCCATATCCCATTAGCGTTCTACTGCTGGGTAGAATTTTGCTTTAGGCTTTCAGCAATTCAGACCCGTAGCACACCTCCAAGCCACATCCACCCTTCCTGACACGTGCTTGCTGTCCTGGTGTGTGGGGCCTGTCTGTAGACAGGCAGAAAGAAGCAACATCCTTTGAGGGGAAAAAAATACAGAGGCTTTGCAAAAGACCTTTCCCTCCCCCAGGCACATCAAAGAAAGAAGAAACTCTACTTTGTAATTTGAATGTAAACCGAACAAAAAGCAAGTTCCATGGAGTCTAGTAATGTACACGTTTATCCACTCTCAAGTTCTTTGCACAATATATCAAGCACGTGCAAAGCCTATTTTATATCCAGCACATGTTGCCTGAGTCCGCCCTGTTTGCAGTGGTGTGGGCATGTATCTTGGCTTCAGCTCCTCAGCTTCCTGCTTGCAGGAACCCACCCAAAATGTTGTTACTGTTATCTTTTCCTCCCTTCCCCACCACACCTCCATACCCCAATTCTTTTCAGACAACAGACTTTTCCACATTAATCTGTAAGCCCTTGGGATAACAACTGGTTGCCATACAAATTTCAAATTCTCTTGGCCATCCATGAAATAAAAGTACCACAAAGCCAGGCATGGTGGTTCATACCTGTAATCTCAGTACTTTGGGAGGCTGAGGCAGGAGGATTGCTTGAGGCTAGAAGTCTCAGACCAGCTTGGGCAACATAGCAAGACCTCTTCTTTACTAAAAAAAGGCCAGGAACGGTGTCATCCCTGTCATCCCAGCACTTGGGGAGGCAGAGGCAGGTGGATCACCTGAGGTCAGGAGGTCAACGAGACCAGCCTGGTCAACATGGTGAAACTCTGACTCTACTAAAAATACAAAAATTAGCTGGACATGGTGGTGAGCACCTAAAATCTCAGCTACATGGGAGGGTGAAGCAGGAGAATCACTTGAACCCGGGAGGTGGAAGTTGCAGTGAGCCAAAACTGCGCCACTGCACTCCACCCTGGGCAACAAGAGCAAAACTCCATCTCAAAAAAAAAGCCAGGCATGCTGACAGGTGTCTGTAGTCTCAGCTAGTCAGGAGGCTGAGATGACAGGATCACTTGAACCCAGGAGTTCAAGGCTGCAGGGAGCATGACAGTGCCACTGCACTACAGACTGGACAACACAGCAAGACCCTGTCTCAAAGAAAAAAAAAAACAAAAATTACTGCAGGCTCTGGCAGATACAAGTCAACAAAGAAGACAAGGAGAGAAATTAAGTTACCTTCCCATGGAGGAATATGGGAAGAGGCTTACTTTATGTGCAGGTCTCTGCACACTAGATCTAAGCATGGAACAAAGATCGCCTTGTGGTCCTATTAAGTGCTTCTCACCCATTAGACTTAAATCTACAAATGGAAAGTACAATGCACACTATTTTAGAAATGTCCTCTCCCCTGCCCCTCCCAGCAGAAACAACTCCAAGTATACCCTAGTTGATTCGATGCACAACACTTCTGTTACTCTACAAGACAACTGACTTATTGGCCTACTAATTTTGTATTTTCACCTGGCGAGTCCATCCAAAATTGCCTGAATGTAGCCAAAAGCACAGAACTTAGCTGACATGAAGCCCAAGCAGAGGTGGCCAGAAGTCATCCTATAGGCATTAGCTGCAACTTCCACTTACCTTTTGAAAGATGAGGCTCTTTTTGGCTCCATGTTAGGGTAAGGACACACAGCTAAGGTTGTGTAAGTTTCCAGGTTCTAACTTGCCTCAGGAAGACTTTGGCCCCATTAGAGTCACTCCTTCCTGCAAAAACCCCAATGCCTCACTAGATGTACAAAGAGACATACACTGCTATAGAGAGATGTCGACTGCGTGAGTATGAGATGAGACAGTCTGAGAGTTATGTCGACACCACTGGTCTGGGCAGTGAATTATCCACTTCCCTGTTCCTATCTCCTTTTGCTCACCTGTCTTTTGGGTAGAAGGAAGGTGACACCTGCTGTTCTGTTTTCTCACTGTTCTTAGTTTCATTATGGCTGGGGGAGGGGAGGGAGGAGGCCATTTTAATGAAGCAGAAACAGAGCTAAGGATAGGATTCTCTGTGAAGTATAGATATCCAATAACTCCTGTGTTCTGAATGCCCACACCTTCCGCCACACCTGCATTGGTTGAACTGTGCACCCCAAAAAGTCCTAAACCCCAGTATTTGTGAGTGGGACCTCATGTGCAAACAGGATCTTTGTAGCTGCAGTCAAGTTAAAAAGAGATCATCCTGGCTTAGGATGGGGAATAATTGCTTAACGGGTACAGGTTCTCTTTTGGGATGACGAAATGTTCTGGAACTAGAGAAAGGTGATGGTTGCACGACATGATAAATGCAATAAATACCACAGGATTGTGCACATTAAGATGGTTCAAATGTGCTGGGTACAATGGCTCAAGCCTATAATTTCAACACTTTGTGAGGCCAAGGTAGGAGGATCACTTGAGCTTCAGGGTTCCAGACCAGCCTGGGCAACACAGCAAGACCCTGTCTGTACAAAAATATTTAAAAATTAGCCTGGCCTAGTGGTTCACACCTCTAGTCCCAGGTACTCAGGAGGCTGAGGCAACAGGATTATTTCAACCCAGGAGTTGGAGGCTACAGTGAGCTGTGATTGCACCACTGTACTCCAGCCTGGCTGAGAGAGCAAGACCGTGTTTCAAAAAATTTTTTAAATGTAAATAAACAAAGACAGTTACTATGGTACATTTTAAAGGCATTTTACCACAATAAAAAGAGAAAAAGAGAGAGAAATGGATGACATCTCTAAGTTGAGTTTCAGTCCAGTCCCTTTACGTCCTAACATGTGGCATCACCAGCCTCACTCTCTGTCTCTCCTCACGGCTTTGTGTATGACGTGGTGAGCATGTCACTCACCTAATGGGCACAGTGGGGCTCAGGAAGAATATGGACAGCTGATGAGAGCTTTTACTCTTGATTTCAGAAACAAATGCATGTTTTTCCTTTTTATCAGAAAAGTATGAGACAGTGTTTTCTCTAGGTTTGATAATGCAGGAAATAGATGCTAGTCAGTACTCACAGGGAAAATACTACACACCTTTTCTTGTAGGATCATGGGTTACAATCAAGAAGTGGGGTGTGGGGGTTTTTCAGAAAAAGGAAAATTTTTCATCATTGTTGTTTTTTATGGGGACACAATCACAGTTCCTAGAACTGCCTGATGGAAACAAACAGTTGAGAATTTCAGGCCCGTGAAGGGAGAAGGTGCACGTCTGCAAGCATGGGACAGCTTCCAATAGCCAGCCCAGGCACTGGGAGGGGTTTCCTCTGTGACAATGGCTCCTAGACACCACTGACCAGCAGGGAGAAGGGTGCCTGTCACCAACCTCGGCACAGTAATACACACTTCCTAGTACGAAGTACAGCAAAATTAAACAGGGCTCAAGGGAAAGTAACACCACCAACTGCAAACAGACTCCACATCTCTCTTCTTCCTTTTTTGCTTTTATCAAACTCTTTAATTAATGAGGATGGTATCAAAATCTTGATAGGAACACATCTTGCCTTTTTTATTTTTTATTTTTTTGAGATGGAGTCTCACTCTGTCATCCCGGCTGGAGTGCAATGGTGCAATCACAGCTCACCATAGCCCCAACTTCCCATCCTGCCACCTCAGCCTCCCAAATAGCTAGGACTATAGTTATACCTGGCTCATTTTTTGTAGAGAGGGAGTCTTGCTATGTTGCACAAGCTGGTCTTGAACTCCTGGGCTCAAGTGATCCTCCTGCTTCAGCCTCCCAAAATGCTGCATTCATCACGCCCAACCTATGTCTTGCTTTTGATCAAATCTCATTTCTTACTATATCCATCTTCAGTCTTTCCTGGTAATTTAAATACTTTACTGAAATTCACTCTTCATTATTCTGACACAGTAAAATGAAGTCACTGTCACCAAATTTGGCAATAACAGGTTTTTCCTGCCAACTTCAACACTTCACCAAAACTCCACACCTCATCCCTCAAGGCATCATTCTGAGGCAGTAAAACAGTAATTAATGGGAACTTGGGAGTAGGAGAGTATAGACAGTTCTTGTCAGTTTTGTCAGGGGAAAAGTGAGAATAATTGCAACACGGAGGGTTCCCAGACTGTTTTGTTTAAAAACAAACAAACAAACAAAAAACACACACACACACACACACAGATACAACTGCCTCCTCAATCTGTCATCAGGAAATTACCTCTGTAACTGGCTCCTCCCACCCTTCCCACTTCTGATTCTCCAGTGTCTATTACACTCCTCTGTATGCCCTGCACACCCACAGCTTAACTCCCACCTATAAGAACACATCCTATTTGGTTTTCCATTTCTGAGTTACTTCACTTAGGATAATGGCCTCCAGTCCAATTGAAGTTGCCAGCAATCACAGCCCACTCAAACAAGGTCAACCTGGCTCTCTCATCCCTGGCTGCAAGTGTCTCCCACACATGAAAGTTAAACTCTGGTTCCCAGTCTTTCCCTGCTGACCTGCCACAACTACCACGATCTTTCTTATTGCCAAGCAGCGTAGATCCCGTCTGAGCTCACATTCCTCTTACCTGTCTACCAGCTTCTTGGCAAATCCAAAGTCTGTGAGCTTGATGTGGCCATCCCTATCCAGCAGGATGTTCTCCGGCTTCAAGTCTCTGTAGACGATCTCCTTGAAGTGCAGGTACTCGATGGCACAGATGATCTCCGCAGAGTAGAAGAGCCCCGTGGTGCTGGAGAAGCGCCCCCGGTTGCGCAGGTAGCTGAAGAGCTCCCCGCCCGGCACGTACTCCATGAGCATGTAGAGGAAGCGCTCGTCATGCCACGTCCAGAACCTGCGGGGACAGCACACGCTCAGGGCCCTGCCAGGGCAGGGCAGGGGTACATTGTCAGCTAGGTGTTGGGGTACAGATGCAGCTAGGTGTCAGCACACACTCAGGGCCCTGCCACAGGAAGGGAGGGGATATACCGTCAGCTAGGTGTCAGTACACGCTCAGGGCCCTACCACGGCAGGGCGGGAGTACGCCATGAGCTAGGCATCAGCACACACTCAGGGCCCTGCCTCAGGAGGGGACGGGATATGTCGTACGCTAGGTGTTGGGGTACAGATGCAGTTAGATGCCAAAATGTGTGTGCAGACAGGCAGTAATAGCTGGGGACAGATGCTGGGACATGGAGCACACAGGTATGAGCATATGGGTAAAGACATCTGTCCTTACATATGGGTACAGATAGGTGTTAGAATGCATCTACACATAGATATTACTATGTGCTCAGAGACAGACATTAGTATATGGGTGCAGATGGGTGCTAATATATGGGTGTAAACAGTGTTACAATATGGTATAGAATATGGATATAGATATATGTTAGCATACAGATATATAAAGATGTTAATATGTAGTTACAGATAGGTGTTAGGATACAGGTGTAGATGGATATTAATTATACGGGTATAGATAAGATATTACAATACGGATATAGATAAATGTTGAATACAGGTGTAGACAGATGTTAATATGTAGGCATAGAGAGATTTTAGGATATGGGTGTAGATGCATATAACCAGGTGTTACCACATAGGTGTAGATGGATGTTAGGATATAGGTGTAGATAAATGTTAACATATGGCTACAGATGTTAGGACATGGCTGTAGACATATGTTAATATATGGGTGTAGACAAATATTAGAATATGGATATAGATAATGTTAGAATATAGGTGCAGACAGATGTTAATATGTAGGTAGAGATAGATGTTAGGATATAGATGTAGATAGGTGTTATAATATAGATAGATACAAATGTTAGAATATGGGTGTAGAGAGATGTTAACATATAGGAGGAAACAGATTTATAATATGGGTATAGACAGATGCTAGGATATGCATGTAGACAGATGTTAATATACATGTAAAGACCGATGTTAGACTGCAAACATAGATATTAACAGAGGTATAGAGAGACATTAGGATATGGGTGGAGGCGGAAGTAGACTGGTGTTGCTCTGTGGGTGTAGACACATACTAGGATATGGTTATAGACAGACGTTAATATACACATAAAGACAGATGTTAGACTATGAACATAGATAGATATTAACAGAGGTATAGAGAAACGTTAGGATATGGGTGTAGATGGATGTATACTGGTGTCACTCTGTGTGTGTAGACACATGTTAGGATATGGGTACAGACAGATGCTAATATATGGATGTGAGGGCAATCTGGCTGCGACGTCTGCTCATCACTGATTGCCAAGGTTGATTCAGCTGATCTGACTGGCTAGGCGGTTGTCCTCTTCCTCCTTCATGGCTCTGTGTGCATCCCTCCCAAACATGCCTGTTCAGTCAAAGAGTATGACCATCCCCAATAGAGGAGGACTAGTCTTCGGTCAAGGGTATACGAGTAGCTGCGCTCCCCTGCTAGAAATGCCAAACAAGCTCTCAAGGTCCACAGATGCTAATATATGTGATAGATGCTAAGGTGCGTATACAGACAGATGTTAGGATCTGCATATCTGTAGATGTGACTCTGGGTACAGACAGGTGCTAATGTATACAGATAGGTGTAATTCATCAGTATAGGTAGATGCTAAGATGTGTGTAGATGTTAAGACAGGTGTATAACCAGATACTGGGAGAAGCATACAGATGGATTTTAAAGCACAAGTTGCATAGATTTTACATACATGTTATCTTAGTACATTCTGGCTGCTATCACAAAAATACCATATACTAGGAGGCCTTACAAACAAGAAACATGTATTATTCTCAGTTCTGGAGGCTGGAAGTCCAGGGCGCCCGCTGATGAACTGCGTGGTAAGGGCCCATTCCTGAGGGAAGAGCGCTTCTCGTGACGTCCTCCCATGGACCCAGGGGGAACGGGCTCCCCTGGGCCCCTTCACCAAGGACACTGGTCCTCTTCATTGGCTTCACCCTCACGATCTAATTGCTTCCCCCCAATGCTCCATCTTTTAATTCCATAGCTTTTGGGGTTACTGTCTCATTATATGAATTTGAGAGATGCTTTCAGACAACAGCAGATGTTAAGATATGTGTCTCCTGGGACATGGGTAAATGTCTGATTGTCTTGGCATGAATGAAGAGTAAATATGATGGTCTCACATGTTAATATTCTTTTCAAAATTCTAGCTTCAAGAATGGTAAAAAAATAAACCACTGTTGTTTAATCCACCCAATCTATGCTACTTTGTTATGGCAGCCCTAACCTACTAACCAACAACACACAGATCTTCAGAGATCACACCCGATTCAGTAACCTGGAACTATCACTAAGCTTGGGAATTAACAATAAACTAGCAGACTGCATCCCAAACCTGCTGGGAAAAGATAGCCCTTTTAAAAAGCCCCAAAGGAGGTATTCCTAAGCACTTGCTTGTGGGAGCTTGCCCGAGGTGCCTTCTTACAAAGGTGTTGATCAGTGGAAGAAAATGCAGCAAAGAGAGATCAAGGAAGAGGAAGAGGTAGGGATGAAAGTAGGTACAGAAGATACTGAGGTGCGTCTGTGCATTCAACATCTCAGCACAAATATAAGTACAATTTGCACAGATAATGAAAGAAGGTTTGTGCCTAAAGAAGAGGTGGGGGAAAATGAGGCAGATTTGGAACCAAGGGCTTTGGGATTTTGTTTGGGGTGTTGTTTGTTTTTGAAACAGGTTCTTATTCTGTCCACCAGGCTGACAGATGGTACAATCATGACTCATGCAGCTTCAACTTCCTGGGCTCAAGCAATCCTCCCACCTCAGCCTCATAACTGGCACTACAGGTGCATGCCACCACATCTGGCTCATTTTTTTATTATTATTTGTACAGACAGGATCTCACTGTGTTGCCCAGGCTGGTCTTGAACTCCAGGGCTGAAGTCATCCTCACAACTCGTTCTCCCAAATTGCTGGGATTACAGACGTGAGACACTGTGCCTAACCTGGGCTTTGTTTTTGGAGACCTAGAAGACACCAGCATGCCCGTGTTTCCATGAGCACATGAGAGGGCCACCAGGAGATGGCACCCAAAAGAATCAGAAGCATAAAGGACAACCTTAACCATGACCAGGAAACATACTGTTATGTTTCAACTGATCATGACACTATCATGGATGCTCCCTTGCAATGTCATTCCAATGAGTTGCAGCCAGTCGGTGTATGAAGAAAACAAAAACAATGCCCAGGAAACCTTTCCTGAGGATACGGAGCGATGCTCAAGGTCGACCAGACAGTCTCGTCTGTCAGCACAGGCCATGCCACCAAAACAATGTAGAATGAAAGCAAAGACATAGCAGACAGCTTACAATGACACAGAGATTAATGATAGGAAAATCATAGGCCAGGCACAGAGGCTCAATGCCTGTCATCCCAGCACTTTGGGAAGCCGAGGCAGGAGGATCACTTGAGGCCAGGTGTTCGACAGCAGCGTGAGCAACACAGCAAGATCCCATCTCTACAATAAAAGAATCAGCCAGGCATGGTGGCGTCCAGCAATTCAGGAGGCTAAGGTGGGAGGATCCCTTGAGCCCAGGAATTGGAGGCTGCAATGAGCTATGATCACAACATCACTGCACTTCAACCTGGGTAACACAGCAAGATCCTGTCTCTAAAAGAAAAAAATAAATAAATAAAACAACATGCTACTGTCAATTTTAAATAAACATTTATTTGACTAAACACAATACATATAAACAGAGTTTATATGTATTAGCAAAATATAGGCCTCTTACATAAAATTACCTAATGCACTTTAAAATTTGCAGATTCTGCAACAATGCTGGAGTTGGGGGACTAATGACCCACAAATTCAGGCTGTAGGAATGCCTTCCTCTGTCCTCCTTGCTGCTAGATTCCTGCCCCTCAGCAGCTGGGTGGCTGAAGGGAGCTCAGGGTTAGAAATTTCCTTTTTTTTTTTTTTTTTGGAGACGGAGTCTCACTCTGTCGCCCAGGCTGGAGTGCAGTGGCCGGATCTCAGCTCAATGCAAGCTCCACCTCCCGGGTTTACACCATTCTCCTGCCTCAGCCTCCCGAGCAGCTGGGACTACAGGTGCCCGCCACCTTGCCCGGCTAGTATTTTTTTTTTTTTTTTTTTAGTAGAGACGGGGTTTCACCATGTTAGCCAGGATGGTCTCGATCTCCTGACCTCGTGATCTGCCCGTCTCAGCCTCCCAAAGTGCTGGGATTACAGGCTTGAGCCACCGCACCCAGACTAGAAATTTCTTTTGTTTTTTTCCCTTCAGTTACTGAAGGTTGTGCACCTGTGTCCTACCTCTCCACTGACTTCTTACAGCTCAGCAAGTTCAAAATTTAGGGTCTTGAGGCAAAAGGGATCCAGGAAGAGTATCTGGGGAGGGAGAGGTATTTGTTGGAGTGGTTTTTTGTTTTGTTTTGTTTGTTTGCTTGTTTGTTTTGAGACAGAGTCTCTCTCCGTCGCCCAGGCTTGGAGTGCAATGGCATGATCTTGGCTCACTGCAACTTCCGCCTCCTGGGTTCACGTGATTGTACTGCCTCAGCCTCCTGAGTAGCTGATTACAGGCACATGGCACTACGACTGGCTAAAATTTGGTATGTAGTGACTGTTTTCCAGAGCAATCTGTTGGAGTTATAAAGACCGACCACACACCCATGCTCCTTTCATCTTACAGTTGACGTCTCAAGTCATTTTCTCCTAGCTAAATGACCTAATGTTGTGCTCTGCACCATTACTGGTTGGGCAGGAGTGTTACTCTCAGTACTATTTCATGATTAAGCACACGGGATCTCAAATGCATGACAGTCAAACTGTACTTTTGTGGATGAGCTTAGAAGACAACCACAATTTCACTGTTCTGATGGCAAAATATTTTCCAAGGTCCAAATACTATCATACTGCTGAACTTCTACAATAAACTTCTGTGTCAGCTCGTGACTTTTTATCAGCTAGTGACTTCTTAAATTTCTTCAGGCCACAAAAACGGTCAAAGCAATAGCAAGACCACTGTGTACAACAATTAATTTAGTTGAAGAGAATGGCTGACATATGCAAGAAAAAGATGCATTCTCTCTCTCTCTCATTTGATACAAAGTCCTAATTCTCGTCCTCTACAGATCATCCTACCCGTGGTTGAAATTGCAACTTCCCCTGCAAGCCAGGTGACTGAACCTGAGATCTTTGTATTGTCAGGGCTTGCATATTCTATATGCCTGCTAAATCCTGAAAGTCTCTCTCTCTCTCTCCTGTCAATTAGTTTGCAAAACATCAACACATTCTTTGGATATATCCTCTATCCTCCCCCATCTACCCCAGTCTGGGATAATAATCTGCACAGATCCTCTTAGGAACAATGCATCACCTTGTCACAATGTAGGAGAATCCTTCAGGAGCATCAGAGATAAATGAATGAAGGTCACCCTTCAGGAGCATCAGAGATAATTAACCATAGTGGGAGATTAGAAGGATTTGGGTAGGTTAGAAGGGAGGAATGAAAGAACTTTCAGGATTTAGCAGGCATGTACAATACGCAAGCCCTGACAATACAAAGATCTCAGGTTCGGTCACCTGGCTTGCAGTGGAAGTTGCAATTCCTTTTTTTTTTTTTTTTTTTTTTTTTGAGACAGAGTCTCGCTCTGCCGCCCAGGCTGGAGTGCAGTGGCTGGATCTCAGCTCACTGCAAGCTCCGCCTCCCGGGTTCATGCCATTCTCCTGCCTCAGCCTCCCAAGTAGTTGGGACTACAGGCGCCCGCCACCGCGCCCGGCTAGTTTTTTGTATTTTTTTAGTAGAGACGGGGTTTCACCATGTTAGCCAGGATGGTCTCGATCTCCTGACCTCGTGATCCGCCCGTCTCGGCCTCCCAAAGTGCTGGGATTACAGGCTTGAGCCACTGCGCCCAGCTGGAAGTTGCAATTTCAACCACAGGTAGGATGATCTGTAGAGGAAGAGAGTTAGGGCTTTGTATCAAATAAGAAGAGGAGGGAAGGGAAGAGGGGACAAGGGGAGGGAAGAAGAGGTGGGGAAAGGAGGAGGGAAAGCAGGGGAGAAAAAGTTACTGCATGAGTGGGGAAAACTACTGAGATGTGTAAGGTTGTATGAAAATATATTTGTTCCACAAGTGTCTTGGTAAAATCAACATCAACAAACTACAAGATTTAACAACATCATCTAATCAGTATATATGAAGTGAACACATCATTTTTACCTATACACTAATGCGGGATCACCCTTCAGCATCTTTAAGAAGTAACAGTTTATAAAGAGAGGTAGCCAAGTAAGAACATATTCCTATAAGGAAAAAAATCTGGAAAACTGGGATTCCCTTGCCTTTCCCCAGCTCAGTAAGATTAAATAAATATTAGAAGAAAAACAAAAGTTCTCTGAGACATCCTTCCTTCAAATCTTTTATCAGTAAGACTTTGCAGACGAGTGTGGTGGCTCACACCTGTAATCCCAGCACTTTGGAAGGCTGAGGCAGGAGAATCACTTGAGACTAAGAAGTTTGAGACTAGCCTGGGCAACATAGGGAGACTCTGTTTCCGGAAAAAAATAAAAAGATTAGGCAGGTGTGGTTGTGCATGCCTGTAGTCCCAGGTACTTAAGAGGCTGAGGTGGGAAGACAGCCTGAGCCCAGGAGTAGAAGGCTGCAGTGAACTATGACTGAACCTCTGTACTCCAGCCTCAGTGACACAGCAAGACCCTATCTGAAAAAAAAAAAAAGACTGCTTACGTGGACAGAATTTGTACAGAGCTGGGTATCACTAAAGATAAGGAACAAAATGTTAAAAGAGATGCTGACTTTACTATCTCCAAAAATCATTTACACAACTTAAGTCATCATGTGCAGGGACTATGGAATGGGACGGAGTTTAGTGACCACAGGTAATTTCACATCTGAGTTTAGAAAATTAGAAGCCGATGCATCAGTTCAATGATTCCAGTTAACTGCGGGACTCTGCCCCCAACATCAAGTCTATAAAAGTTCAAAAGCAATAGAAGATAACAGGGTTTGTCACAACGGATATGAGAAGCATGTTCAAGATCTAACCCTTACGGTAAGTACTAGCCTCAGGAATCAATGAATTCGTCAACACATTAATCAGTTACTCAACAGCCACATTCTTTATTGGTTTCCAGATGTTTTGGACAAGGGCCCCTTATGTGCCAAGCAATGTCCTCGGTACATAATGTCCTCAGGAAGGGCAGATCTTGTGACTGTCATGAGCTCTTCAGGCTTAATGAGGAACAGACATTACACAGTAAACTTGGAAGGATGGCTGCAGGGAGTCTTGCAAGGCCAGGTAGAAGGTGGAGACAGGGAGGCAGAAGGCATCTCTGTCCCCACAGATAAAGGCCAAAGGAAGACTGCGGAGGGACATAAAAGAAGGTTGGAGGCCAAAATGCCCCAACACTTTGTGGGGCCAAGGTGGCAGACCACTTGAGCCCAGGAGCTCAAAACCAGCCTAGGCACAAATCAAGACCACGTCTCTACAAAAAAATTAAAAATTAGGTAGGCATGGTGGTGTGTACCTGTACTTCTAGCTACTTCAGAGACTGAGGTAGGAAAATCACTTGTGTTCAAGAGTTCAAAATCAGCCTGTACAACATAGCAAGACTCCCAAAATTTAAAAATTAGCCAGGTTTGGTGGTACTGGTGCTATAGTCCCAGCTACATGGGAGGTGGCAGGATCACTTGAGCCCAGGAGAATGAGGCTACAGTGAACTATGAAGACACCACTGCACTCCATCCTGGGCAACAGAGAAAGGCCCTGTCTTCACAAAAAAAAAAATTAGAGATGGGGTCTCACTAAAATGCCCAGGTTGGTCTCAAACTCCTGGCCTCAAGCAATCCTCTCGCCTCAGCCTCTGACAGTGGTGAGATTACAGGCATGAGCCACCGCGCCCTGCCTATTTTCACATTAGAAAGGTTTGGGCTGATACGGGAGGAAGGGGTGAGTCCAGCAGAGATGGGAGATCAATGGAGAGCAGGGGAGGGCATCTAGATAAGCTATGGTGGCTTCTGTGAAGACAGCATTGACGTGGATGGGCTCTGGAGATGGGTTTTAGAGTTGGAAAGGGGCAAGGCATGGTGGTGTGCACCTGTAATCCTAGCTACTTAGGCAGGGGAACCGCTTGAAACCACAAGTTTGAGACTAGCCTGAGCAACATAATGAGATCCTGTTCACACACAAAAAAATGTTAATTCCCTGGGCATAGTGGTGTGTACTTGTGGTCCCAGTTTCTTGGGAGGCTGAGGTGGGAGGATCCCTTGAGTCCAGGATGTCAAGAATACAGTCAGCCATGACTGCACCATTGCACTTCAGACTCGATGACAGAGCAAGATTACATCTCTTTAAAAAGAAAAGAAAAGAAAAGGACAGGACTCAGGATTAGTGTGAATACAAAGTGAAAGAAATAAAAAAATGGTTCCTAGGTGGGCCCCAAGAGCTGGAAGGACCGCTTCCGAAATGGGGAAGTGCAAATGAGGAACTGACTAGGGCTGAGGGGCAAGGAGGAAGAGCAGGAACTTATTTTTGGTGAGAGGTATCTGAGCAGAAGGCTCAGGGAATGGTGAAGTGGGCACACACGTGTAGCTTGGCAGGCTGAAGGCGTGGGTTGGCAGCAGCGCTTGGGAATCTGGAGACCAGCAAGATAGCGAATGCAAATACAGAGCAAGAGGAATGAGAGGGCAGAGGCGCTCCTGTTTCCCACTGCAGGGTCCAAGGAAACGTCACCAGGAAGTGCGTGCCCACAGGCACACAGCCTTGCTCCTAGGGTCACATCCACCCTCCCATCCTCTGCAACTCTGCCTTGCACAGGAGCTCCTCTCGAGGAGAAAGTGAGGTCACCCCCCCTGCCGCATGCACTGGAAGGCCTCCTCCGCACCAGCAGCACATCCACGGCCCCTTTCCTCCACTTCCACACCATCTGTTGTTTTCTTATTGTTTTGTTTTTTTCCTGGATAGGGTCTCACTCTGTTGTTGCACAGGATGGAGTGCGGCGGTGCGATCATAGGTCACTGCAGACTTCAACTCCTGAGCTCCAGCAATTCTCCCACCTCAGCCTCCTGAAGACCTGTGACTACAGGCATGTAACACCACCCCTCGCTATTTCTTTGAGCTTTCTGTAGAGACAGGGTCTCATTATATTGCCCAGGCTGGTCTAAAACTCCTGGGCTCAAGCGATCCTCCTGCCTGGATCTCTCAAAGTGCTGGGATTATAGGCATGGGCCACCATGCCTGGATTTTTTTGAGTTTTTATAACCGCCATTCCAATAGATGACTGGATAAAGAAAATTTAGTATATAAAAGCCACATAAAATGTGGCTTATAAAATGTAGTATATAAAAGCCACATAAAATAATATCATGTCTTTGGCAACGACAGGGATGGAACTGGAAACCACTATCCTAAGTAAAATAACTGAGACACAAAGTCAAATACCACATAGTCTCGCTCAAAAGTGGGAACTCAACAGTAGGTCCACATGGACATAGAAATGGAAATAACAGATACAGGGACTCCCAAAAGGGAAACGTTGGGAAGGGGTTGAGGGCCGAGAAATTACCTATCGGGTACAATGTTCATTATTTGGGTAAGGGGTACACTAGAAGTCCAAAGCTTACCATGACACGATACACCCATGTACCAAATGTCCACGTGTGTCCCTGAATGTCTAAAAATCAACAACAATAGTAATACTACAACTTCTCTTCCTCAAAATACCCCAGAGGGATCTCCAAGAAAACAAGAGACAAAAATGATGCATACTCTAGTGGCATGAGGCCAAAACTGCATGGGGCACGTGTGCGTGTGTGCATGCATGCATATATGTGTGTGTGCATGTGCACGTGTGTGTGTGCTTGTGTGTGTGCATGTGGGGGCTTTTTTAACACAAAGAAAAGTACAGAAGGACCCACACCAGGCTGTCAAATAGTTACCTGGCAATGAGGAAGGGTGAGTGGAAGAAAGGAAAACTTGAGGCAAGCCTCAAAAACAATTCATAATTAAAAACACTGCACAGGCGCCCTGCATCAGTGGGAAAGGCATCTAATTATAATACTAAAAATGTATTTGAGGGGCCCAGGTGGTGGCTCACGCCTGTAATCCCAGCACTTTGGGAGGCCCAGGTGGGTAGATCACTTGAGGTCAGAAATTCCAGATCAGCCTGGTCAACTAGGTGAAAACCTGTATTTACTGAAAATACAAAATTAGCTGGGGGTGGTGGTACATGCCTGTAATCGCAGCTAGTTAGGAGGCTGAGGTGGGAGAATCGCTTGAACCCAGGAGGCAGAGGGTGCAGTGACCCAAGATTGCACCGCTGCCCTCCATCCTGGGTGACAGAGGGAGACTCCATCTCAAACAACAACAAAATTAAAACAATGTATCCAAGCAGCTGAAAGCAGGCAATGGAACAGATATTTGCGGAATGGTGTTCAGAGCAGCATTATTCACTACAGCCAAGAGGTGGAAGGCACCCCAGTGTCCATGGATGAATGAATGGATAAACACAACATGCTGTATCCTCTACACGATGGGCTACTACCCAGGCTTAGAAAGCAGGGAAATTCCTTTCTACAGGATGGGGGAATCTGAGGGTCATTACGGTAACTGAAAGAAGCCAGCCACAAAAGGACAAACGCTGTAGGATTCTGCCTATATAAGGTTCCTAGATCACCAAATTCACAGAGCAGAGAGTACAAGGGAGGTTGCCAGGGCGGGGCTGGAGGGAGGGGCACTAGGGCGTGTCTCATGAGGACAGAGTTTCAGCTGGGGAAGATGAAAAGGAGTTCTGGAGATGGATGGGGATGGGGGGCAGTTGCATAGAAACATGAATGTGCTCCATGCCACTAAACCGTGCTTTTTTTTTTTTTTTTTGAGACACAGTCTTACTCCATTGCCCAGGATAAAGTGCAGCGACACAATCTCAGCTCACTACAACCTCTGCCTTCCTGCTTCAGCCTCCCAAGTAGTGAACTGTACACTTTTTTTTTTTCTTTTTCCTGAGATGGAGTCTCGCTCTGTCGCCCAGGCTGGAGTGCAGTGGCGCGATCTCGGCTCACTGCAAGCTTCAATTCCCGGGTTCACACCATTCACCTGCCTCAGCCTCCCAAGTAGCTGGGACTATAGGTGCCCGCCACCATGCCTGGCTAATTTTTGGTATTTTTAGTAGACGAGGTTTCACCATGTTAGCCAGGATGGTCTTGATATCCTGACCTCGTGATCTGCCCACCTCAGCCTCCCAAAGTGCTGGGATTACAGGTGTGAGCCACTGTGCTGGCCGTGAACTGCCCATTTCAAAAATGGTTAAAATGAGGCTGGCATGGACTCTCATGCCTGTAATCTCAGCACTTTGAGAGGCCAAAGCAGGAGGATTGAACGAGATCAGGAGTTTGAGAACAGCCTGGGCAACAAAGCAAGATCACATCTTTGCCAAACATTAAAAAATTAACTGGGCCTGGTGGCATGTGCCTGTACTCCCAGCTTTACTTGGGAGCCTGAGGGAGGAGGACTGCTTGAGCCTGGCAGTTGGAGACCAGCCTGTGCAACACAGCAAGACCCTGTCTCTACCGAAAATTTAAAAATTAGCCAGGCATGGTAGTGCGCACCCATAGTCCCAGTTACTTGGGAGGCTGAGGAGGTTGAGGCTGCAGTGGGCCATGATTGCACCAGTGCACTGCGGCCTGGGCAACAGAGCAAGAACTCATTTCTTTAAAAAAAAAAAAAAAAAAAAAAAGGAAGTTAAAATAGTAAAATGTAAAATGTTATGTGATATATGTTAGCAAAATAAAAAAATTAAATTTTAAACAATGTTTTCCAGCATAGAGTGCAATCTATGCATCTATGAACGGGGGGGAAAGTCAACATAAAGAAAGGGTCAATGTCATCGACAATGACTGAGACAAGGGAGGTTTCCCAGTCCCATCCCCCTCCTCACCAGTGACCTCGGCTGAGCTGCTCTGTCCTCATCTTTAGCTGACAGCAGCACCTTCCATCTGCAAAGCTGATCTGCTGTCTTTTATTTGCAGGGTCTGCGGGGATGGCTTCTCCTCTAAGGGATTTTTTCGCTTTTGCTTTTGTTTTAATGAACAGGAAAATCAGCCTCACTAATTTGGAGACGCCTAATACAGAAGTTGGTCCTCCTCCCTCCAGAGGCTGCCATAAAGCTGGGCTTTTGTCGTGAGAAGAAGAAAATAAGCCGTCGTCATCCCATCTCCTCCAACATCTCTCTATGCCACGCAAGGCTCCGGAACGGTTCTACTTTCCGACCTGGCTCCACTGCAACTAGCCCTTAAACAAGGGGACCTAGCAGCCCTAGGTGGCTCCGTCCACCTGTGGCTTCCTCCCTCCAAGGACCCTGCCTCAGGCGCTCTTCTGAGACAGTTGCCTGCAGATGTTTTGCCCTCAGTTTCCCAAATTGGAATGCACTCTCCCTCCTTGGATTTCCTCAATGTCCAGCAGCCCAAATGCACAGCTGAGCCAGAGCCAGTCCTTCCTCACATCCCAGTCCCCACGGCAGTCTTCTACACATCTGAGCTCACTGCATTCCTGTGTCCACCTCCTGGCTGAACCCAGATTTGAATTTCTCCCCTATGTCCCTCCTGCCCCCGTAGTGACTCATGGCTTCCGTGTCACTCCCTGTCTAGAATGATTTTCCACCACCTACCCCTTTCAGTCAATAAACCCCTACTCCTCCTGCAAAATTCTCCTTAGGTGTCCATTTCATCTTCACCCCCTACCTCTTGCCTTCCAAAGCTGGTAAGGCCCCTTTTCCACATATCACTAGGACTCTTCCCAACCTACGCAGTTCTCCTTAGACTAAGGCACCGGAAGACACGGCATCAAACATAAAACTCTATTCAGAAGATGCTACAATTGTATTCTCTAGAAAGAATTTAAACCTCCCTTTTCATATAAAGAAAAAGGGAATGAAGGTAAAAAAATAATATAAAAGAAAATTACAGATAATAAAATAAGCCTCCCTTTTCGAAGCACCTGCTTTGCCCTCAAATACTAAAAATGCAATGTATCAGTTTCGGATACAGAAGAGAACAAGAAGATCTGGGTGCCTGCCTTTACTCGGTGGTCTCTGTTCTTTGCATGCAGTGATAAGAGAGAAAGAAGCAGTACCTCCAGATTTTTGTTTTCAAAATTCAAATAGAGAGCAAAAATAATATAAAAGGAGAGGATACAGTGTTCTTTCTTCTTGAACTCTGAGGAAACAAAGGAATGGTTTTACTCCTACCCCAAGTACCAATGAAGATGGCAACCACA